>NC_139029.1:25646392-26168493 GCF_964662115.1 Mustela nivalis
ACAGACAGAGATCACAAGTAGGCAGAGAGGCAGGCAGAGAGAGAGGGAGGAGCAGGCTCCCTGCTGAGCAGAGAGCCCAATGTGGGGCTCGATCCCAGGACCCTGGGATCATGACCCGAGCCAAAGGCAGAGGCCTTAACCCACTGAGCCACCCAGGTGCCCCTCAATACAGTTTTAATTGGTGAATCTTACTGAGATTACCTCAGATATGATTAAGATTTTATTTCTACTAACACCAGCCTAATTATGGTACTCGTTTTGTTTGCTTCATCTTAACTTTTCTTGCCTTTATTTATTTATATTTTATTGCCTTTATTTATTTATTTGACAGAGAGAGAGAGATCATAAGTAGGCAGAGAGGCAGGCAGAGAGAGGAAGAAGCAGAGAGCCTGATGCGGGGCCTGATCCCTGGACCCTGAGATCACTACCTGAGCCAAAGGCAGAGGCTTAAGCCACTGAGCCACCCAGATGCCCCTTTCCTTGCCTTTAAAACTCTTCCCCCCACTATCTGTGTTGTTTCCTCTCCCATTCATTCTGTATACTGGATACTGATTTATTCTCAGAAATGAAAATCTGTTCATCAATATGGTAACAATTTGGCTCCCTTAATAATTATTCAATTCGCTAAGATAGGTGCTATTCAGATTCTCTTCCTGTGGCAAGAAGCAGGTTGCATTAGGGCTCTGACTCTTCTCTTAGAAATATACTTTTCAAAAGAAAAAAGAAAAAAAAGAAATGTATTTTCCCTTCATGGGAGAGGTTTTTTCTAATTGTTTCTGCTGTTGTCATGCTAGCTTGGTTGGTATGGGTCCTCCTTGGCCCAGCAGCCAGAATGTAGAGATAGAATCTTTGCTTAATTCCACCCAGCACAGTTGAGACCAGGCTGTGACTTTTTAAAAGATTTTTTAAGCAATCTTCACATCCAGTGTGCTGCTTGAATTTACAACCCTGAGGTCAAGGGTTACATGCTCTACTAACTGACCAATTCAGGTGCCCCCCGAGGTTGTAACTTTTAAACAAGACTTTATTAAAAATTGAGTATAGTGGGAGGGAATTACAAAACCAACACAGTAGTCCACCCCCACCCGAAATCTGTGGTTTTGCTTTCTGTGGTTTTAGTTACCCACAGTCAACCGCGGTCCATCCGGAAGCACACGATCCTCCCTATTGTCGGGAGGTCAGTAGTAGCTTAACATTGTATTGCAGTGCCTTGTTGTTCACCTCATTTCATCTCATCACATAGGCATTTTATCATTTCATGTCAACACAAGAAGAGTGAATACTATATTTTGAGAGAGTAACCAATTCACTTAACTTTTATTACATTGTAGTGCTGTAATCGTTCTGTTCCTGGTGTTAGTCTCTTCCTGTGCCTAATTTATACATTCAGCTTTATCACATTTATGTGTAGTTGGTCCTTTTACAACAGTGGGGTTGGGGCATCTGTTCCCCCCACAGTAAAAAAGCTGCCTATTAGTTTTTAAAAAATAAATAAATAATTTTTAAAAGACTTTATTTATTTGACAGAGAGTAGGGAGAGAGCGAGAGAATGCACAGGCAGGGGGAATAGCACAGGGAGAGGGAGAAGGAGGCTCCCTACTGAGCAGGGAGCCCAATGTAGGACTCAGTCCCAGGATCCCAAGATCATGACCTGAGTCAAAGGCAGACGCTTAACCGACTGAGCCACCCAGGTACCCCTTATTTAAGTAATCTCTACACCCAGTGTGGGGCTTGAACTCACAGCCCCAAGATCAAGATTCTCATACTCTTCTGACTGAACCAGCCAGGCACCCCTGCCTCTAACTTTTGACTCCCCTGAAACTTAATCACTAACACCCTACTATTGACTGGAAGCCTTAGTGATAACATAAATAGTTGATTAACACATACTTTGTCTGTTGTATGTATTACATATTATACTGTTAACAATAAAGCAAATTAGAGGAAAGAAAATGTATGTGTATATATACATACATATATATATGTGTGTGTGTGTGTGTATATATATATATATATTTTTTTTTTTTCCCCTATTTTGAAAGAGGTAGAGAGAGAGGCTATGAGAAGGGGGTTGAAGGTAGGGGAGAGGGACCAGAGGGAGAAGGAGAGAATCTTTTTTTTTTTTTTTTTTTTTTTAAAGATTTTATTTATTTATTTGTCAGAGAGAGAGAGAGAGTGAGAGCGAGCACAGGCAGACAGAGTGGAAGGCAGAGGCAGAGGGAGAAGCAGGCTCCCTGCGGAGCAAGGAGCCCGATGTGGGACTCGATCCCAGGACACTGGGATCATGACCTGAGCCGAAGGCAGCTGCTTAACCAACTGAGCCACCCAGGCGTCCCAGAAGGAGAGAATCTTAAACAGGCTCCATGCCCAGTGTGCCACTCTGAGCCTGATGCATTCTCCATCTCACGACCCCGAGATCATGACCTGAGCAGAAATCAAGAGGCAGACACTTAACTGACTGAGCCACCCAGGCACCCCAACAAGAAAATAATTTTTAGAAAATCATAAGGTAGAGAAAATACATTTGCAGTACTGTACTGTATGTATTGAAAAAACTGTGTAAGTGGACCTGTGCAGTTCATACCCATGTTGCTCAAGGGTCAGCTGTACTACCTTTAATAATTAGCTATTCCAAAATTTTTTTTAAAGATTTTATTTATTTCTTTGACAGAGATCACAAGTAGGCAGAGAGGCAGGCAGAGAGAGAGGAGAAGCAGGCTCCCTAACGAGCAGAGGGCCTGTTTCAGGGCTTGATCCCAGGACTCTGGGATCATGACCTGAGCCGAAGGCAGAGGCTTTAACCCACTGAGCCACCCAGGTGCCCTGAGCTATTTCCAAAAAACTTTGGAGGCGCCTGGGTGTCTTAGTGGGTTAGGGCCTCTGCCTTCGGCTCAGGTCATGGTCCCGGGTCCTGGGATTGAGCCCTGCTTCTCAGGGAGCCTCCTTCCTCCTTTCTCTCTACCTGCCTCTCTTCCTAGTTGTGGTTTCTCTCTGTCAGATAAATAATAAAAAAATAAAAAAACAAAAACGAAAACTTTGAACACCAAAAATTAAAAAAAAAGGAAAGAAAGAAAAAAACCCCTTCATTCTGGAGAAGGAATTAATATAATTAAGGACCATGGTACAGGAAAATACAGATATGGTAACTTTAATGTTGTGATTGATCAGAGAATATAATTATGTTCTATTATCACATAGAACAAATATTACTGCATCTGTGAAGAAAGCGTATTGTAGCACTGTCTAAAAGTAGTTTCAGATGTGAATCTTGAGTAAGAGACACTGAGTAATGTAGTGAACATTGTCTTCAGTAACATTTTCTTTTTAACAGTCTCAATTTCTCTTCTATAAGTTTCTGTATGAACATTATTTCTTTTGGGTAAATAATTAGTGGGATTGCTGAGTAATAAAAGTTCTCTTTATGTTGTGTTTTGAGTTATTTTATATATTTTGGATATAAATCTTTTATTAGATATGTGTTTTGCAAATATTTTCTCCTAGTCTGTGGCTCATCTTCATTTTCTTTTTCTTTTTATTTTTTTAAAGATTTTATTTATTTATTTGACAGAGAGAGTTCACAGTAGACAGAGAGGCAGGCAGAGAGAGAGAGAGGGAAGCAGGCTCCCTGCTGAGCAGAGATCCCGATGCGGGACTCGATCCCAGAATCCTGAGATCATGACCTGAGCCGAAGGCAGCGGCTTAACCCACTGAGCCACCCAGGCGCCCTCATCTTCATTTTCTTAACATTGTTTTTCAAAGAGCAGAAATTGAGATTGAGGCTGGTGAACACATACATGTATACAGACATGGATTTAATTTTGTAGGAATCAGCAGATAGATAACAGGAGACCCAGGAGAATCATGGTGTTTTCGTTTTTAATTAGCAATATGCTTCAGAATCCCCTGAGGGAATTCTATCCCTGCTCCTTTACAATACACAAATGTCTAGTCCCTATCTGTCCCAGACCTTCTGAAATAGATTAAGAGGAGGATTGCGAAGTAGGAACCACTATCATAGTGGTTCATAGTACATAGTAGATGTACTATCATAGTACATTTTGGCCTTAGTTCTTACCATTAACATGGTTTTTGTTTCCTTACAGATAAAATAGAAATAAAGATCTATGTAACTTAGTAGGTTTCAGGAGGTTAGTGCACAAGAAATACTAGCATACACTGGGAGGTGTTTTCTGGAGGCAAAGGGGGAGAGATTGAGTAGTGTCATGGAAGCCTTGGAAGTCATTGTTGGGAAGTGAATGTGAACATTACTTTTTTCTTGCCTTCTATTCTGTGTGACACTTGAATTATTTAAGAAGCAAATGTTTGCTCCAAGTATTCCTTTCATTCAACCCTTTTGTTCCCATGAAATTGACTATGATGTTTTCTTTTCTTGAATTCCATTATATCATAGTAACTTTCTTGCTTTTCTATACGATCTTCATATGATTTTTCATAGAGTTTATGTCAGAGTTGAATTATTTCTCTAGAGATAGTTATAGAAAATAGGCATGCTTAGTCCTTCAGTTTTTCTTCATGTTTGATGCCTTAATATATAAGTAGTTATTTTCCTCACTATAATTTTTATATATGGAAAGTAAATTTTAAGACTCAATATCTGATCATTACCAACAAGGAAAAAAGGGTGTTGTATCCAGTAACAAAGGAAGATTTGCTTTATTTGTTTAATTGTCATTTGTTGGAAGAAAAGAATAGAGAGAGGCCCCAAAATAGTTATTTTGAGTTGTTATAAGTGATATTATATAGAAAAAAAGCTGCTTGTTTTATATGAGGAGTACAGCTGTGCATTTAAGAGGTTTCTAGGGATTATTACTTTTTTAAAACCTTTGTTACAGAAACTTGAAATGTGGAGCAAATAGTTCAACTAATGGTTATATATTCATCATTCATCTTCTTTAATAGTCAACTTTCTGCCTTTTATTATTCCTCTCACATGTCTTTCCCTATAATTTTTTTTAAAGATTTTATTTATTTATTTGACAGACAGAGATCACAAGTAGGCAAAGAAGCAGATAGAGAGAGAGGAGGAAGCAGGCTCCCCGCTGAGCAGAGAGCCCATTGTGGGGCTCCATCCCAGGATGCTGGGATCATGACCTGAGCCGAAGGCGAGGCTTTAACCCACTGAGCCACCCAGGCCCCCCCCTATAATTTAAAGCAGATTGTAGACATACTTTATTTCACCTGTTTTATATCTCTAACAAATGCAGTCTCTTTTTAAAAAAAATCATACCCTTATCACACTGAACAAAATCAACATGATTCCTTAGTGCCACCTAATATTTGTACAACTTTCTTGTTTCACAAGGTTAGAAGCTAAAACAAGGTTTGTGGCTTGTTTTGTGGCTTGTTATGTCTTTTTAAGCCTCTTGAAATCAGTAAATCTCCCTATTTAAAAAACTGCCATTTATTTTTAAAAGACATTGGATGATTTGTTTTGTAGCATTTCCCACATCCTGGGGTTTGCTGCTTATTTTCTAGTGTCATTGAACATGTTCTTCTATTCTTCTTGTTTCCTGTAATTTGTAGAAGTGTGATTAGATTCAGGTTCAAATTGTTTTTTTTTTTTTAAGGAATTCTCCATAGGGGGTGCTGTGTTCTTCCCATGATGCCACTTGTGGAACTATCACGTTTGTCCTTGTTCAGGTGATGAAAGCTTAATCCATATATTTAAAAGTTCCTCTTCAGGTTTTCTTTTTTTTTAAAGATTTATTTATTTATTTCAGAGAGGCAGATAGAGTGTGCAAGAGTGCAAGTGAGCGGGGGAGGGGGCAGAGGAAGAGGGAGAGAATCTTTTTTTTTTTTTTTTAAGATTTTATTTATTTATTTTAGATAGAGCACAAGGAGGGGTTTATTTATTTATTTTAGATAGAGCACAAGGAGGGGGAACAACAGAGGGAGAGGGAGAAGCAGGCTCCCTGCTGAGCAGAGAGCCCAATGTGGGACTTGATTCCAGGATGCTGGGATTATGACCTGAGGTGAAGGCAGAGGCTTAACCCACTGAGCCACCCAGGCGCCCCTGAAAGAGAATCTTAAGCAGACTCCATGGTAAGCATGAAGGATGATGTGGGGTACCATTTCATTCCTGAGATCAGGACCTGAGCAGAAACCAAGAGTCAGACCTGAGTCAGGGGAGGGAGTTATTCCCTCCCCTTCAGTTTTTGACCTGAATGGTTTTAGCTTTCATTGATAGTTATTTCTCTTTAAAAAATTTTATTTATTTATTTATTTACTTTTAAAGATATTTATTTATTTATTTATTTGACAGACAGAGATCACAAGTAGGCAGAGAGGCAGGCAGAGAGAGAAGGGGGGAAGCAGGCTCTCTTCTGAGCAGAGAGCCGGATGTGGGGCTCCATCCCAGGACCCTGGGATCTTGACCTGAGCCAAAGGCAGAGGCCTTAACCCACTGAGCCACCCAGGCACCCTTCTCTTTTTTTAAAGATTATATTCCTGGGGCGCCTGGGTGGCTCAGTGGATTAAGCTGCTGCCTTTGGCTCAGGTTATGATCTCAGGGTCCTGGGATCGAGCCCCGCATTGGGCTCTCTGCTCGTTGGGGAGCCTGCTTCCCCCTCTCTCTCTGCCTGACTCTCTGCCTACTTGTGATCTCTGTCTGTCAAATAAATAACTAAAATCTTAAAAAAAAAAAAAAAAGATTATATTCCTTAAGTAACCTCTAAGTCCAATGTGGGGCTTGAACCCACAACCCTGAGATCAAGAGTTGCATGCTTCACTTGGTGAACCAGCCAGCCACCCTGATAATTATTTCTTGGTTCAGTCTTTTTTTAAAGGAATTATAAAATGATGGTTTCTTAGATCTTTTATTTCTCCCATGTCTGTTAGTTATGATTATTTTGTAGAGCACTTTCCCTTATCAACAAACATTTGGTTTCTTTATTACCTTGAATATGTTAATATATGACAAACACAAGACAAAAAAGACGAGATAAAGACAAGATAAATGCTTGATTCTTTTGTCATTTTTAAGAATGAGTTGAAGACTTAGCAGCCTCCATAAATAACCATTGAGGGTTGTTTTTTGGAGTAAGGGGAATAAATGATTTATAATGACAAATTATTATAAATAGATTTGTATATTTATTGTATGTTAGTCTATTATGCCATGTTTGGTGGGTAAAAGCCTCTTTAGGTTAGCTCTGGAGTCATTTTGCCATGATTTCCCAGTAGTCTTTGATAACTTTTTGTTTTCTGGTGCAGAATGAATCAGTCTCATCTGTATAATTCCAATTCCAGACCTGAAGTACGCCATTTTCCCCAGGAGGTCTGGTTCCTTTTAGTGGGAAATGGTATTTAGAGACCCTGACACTTAACCACTTTTTAAAGTTGTATCATCTTAAATTTTAGATTTAGAAGGGTTCTTTGAAATTTCTACCCAGTATAGGAGTCTGTGTCCTCTTAAGTATTTTTCATGTTCATAATTAGATTCATTTGGAAACCATTTAAAAAGGTTAAATGACAAAGATTCTCATGTTGAATATCATCTCTACTTACTTAGAAATCTAAAATGAAATGAAACTAATAAAAGTTAAAAATAAAAGGATGCCAATGTCTCAAATTTGCAAGTGCAGCAAAAATGATAATTTTTTTTAATTTTTTTTTTTAGATTTTGTTTATTTGTCAGAGAGAGGAAGAGAGATCGAGCACAGGCAGACAGAATGGCAGGTAGAGGCAGAGGGAGAAGCAGGCTTTCTGCTGAGCAAGGAGCCCGATGTGGGACTCAATCCCAGGACACTAGGATCATGACCTGAGCCGAAGGCAGCTGCCCAACCAACTGAGCCACCCAGGCGTCCCAAAAATGATAATTTTAATATGAAAACAAAGCTATTCATGGCAAAAGTAATTAACTTTTTAATTTGTTAAAAATTAACTTTTTTTTTTTAAAAGATTTTATTTATTTATTTGACAGAGAGAGATCACAAGTAGGCAGAGAGGTAGGCAGAGAGAGAGGGGAAGAAGCAAGCTCCCTGCCGAGCAGAGAGCCCAATGCAGGACTCAATTCTCAGGACCCTGAGATAATGACCTGAGCCGAAGGCAGTGGCTTTACCCACTGAGCCACCCAGGTGCCCCAAAAAGTAACTTTTTAAAGTCAGAAATTTCTGACTTTGTTTGTAGGAGCTATAATTTTTACACTGAGGCTGTAACTGCCACAAATCATTATGTGTCAAAAAATCTTGTATTGGCAGAAATAAAACAATAGTTTTAACAGTTTAGAGGAACTGAAGTTCATTTGAATTTGGTACACTTCTAGAGAAACATGACCATCTTTTACATTTTCATGGAACATTTATAGAATTTAATCATAGTTGGTACATAATTCATACTTCCAGAAAAAAAATGCAGATTTTAAAACCTTAAAATTTAGAGACTGCATTCTTTGATCACAATGCAATAAAGCTGAAGTGAATAAAGTCAATTAAAGCAGTCCAGCCATTTGGAAATTTTAGAACTTGTAAGTAATTTTGGGGTTAAACAAGTTGGAGCTGATTTCAGTTACAAACTGTTGAGAATGTAACAGTATGTCAGTTACCCCTCAATAATCATAGTAAAAGGGGCACCTGGGTGGCTCAGTGGGTTAAAGCCCTCTGCCTTCGGCTCAGGTTATGATCCCAGGGTCCTGGGATCGAGCCCCACATCGGGCTCTCTGATCCATTGAGAGCCTGCTTCTTCCTCTCTCTCTGCCTGCCTCCCTGCCTGCTTGTGATCTCTGTCAAATAAATAAATAAAAATCTTAAAGAAAAAAAAAAAAGAAATGACAGGGGCACCTGGGTGTTTCAGTCTTTGAGCGTCTGCCTGTTGGCTTAGGTCATGATCCCAGGGTTCTGGGATCAAGCCCTGTATCAGGCTCCCTACTAAGTGGGAGGCCTGCTTCTCCTTCTCCCACTCTCCCTGCTTATGTTCCCTCTCTCACTGTCTGTCAAATAAATAAATAAAAAATTTTTTTTTAAAAATGGGAATTGGGCGCCTGGGTGGCTCAGTGAGTTGGTTAAGCCTCTTCCTTCAGTTCGGGTCATGATCCCAGGGTCCTGTTATCGAGCCCCACATTGGGCTCTCTGCTTGGCACGGAGCCTGCTTCCCCCTTTCTCTGCCTGCCTCTCTGCCTACTTGTGATCTCTCTCTCTCTGTCAAATAAATAAATTTTTTAAAAAAGATTTTGTATATTTATTTATTTATTCGACAGACAGAGATCACAAGTAGGCAGAGAGGCAGGCAGAGAGAGAGGAGGAAGCAGGCTCCTTGCCGAGCAGAGAGCCCTATGTGGGGCTCGATTCCAGGACCCTGGGATCATGACCTGAGCTGAAGGCAGAGGCTTTAACCCACTGAGCCACCCAGGCGCCCCTCAAATAAATAAAATCTTTAATGAAAATGGGAATTAATGTCAGAGAACAGCCCAAGTTTATAATTATTCTTTGTACCATTGAGTAACAGCCCATTTTCATGTTTTAACAATATTTGCCAAAATAGAAAAGATCTTATTATATAAAGGTGCTAATAAGGACTTTGATATATTTAGTATTCATTTTCTATTAATAAAGTCTCTTTATAAAGCTAAGGATAGAGGGTCTTTCACATA
The DNA here is from genome assembly GCF_964662115.1 of Mustela nivalis. Lineage (NCBI taxonomy): Eukaryota > Metazoa > Chordata > Mammalia > Carnivora > Mustelidae > Mustela > Mustela nivalis. Next base: position 25,656,000 of record NC_139029.1, read on the forward strand.
ATAAACATGTTGGAATCCAGCAGCCATTGAAATTTAGGAAGGATGCCTGCTATTACCACAGTTATTTATTACTCTTCTGGAAGTTATAGAGTAGTATAGTTAGATGAGGAAAAGAAACAAGAGGTATATGGGACGCCTGGGTGGCTCAGTTGGTTAGGCAGCTGCCTTCGGCTCAGGTCATGATCCCAGTGTCCTGGGATCGAGTCCCACATCGGGCTCCTTGCTTGGCAGGGAGCCTGCTTCTCCCTCTGCCTCTGCCTGCCTCTGCCTGCCTCTCTGTCTGCCTATGCTCACTCGCTCTCTCTCCCTCTATCCCTGACAAATAAATAAATAAAATCTAATTAAAAAAAAAAAAAAAAAGAAACAAGAGGTATCAATCTTGGAAGGCTGGAGAACAAAATTATGATTATTTTCTGGTGATACATTTATTTGTCTGGAAATCTCAAGAGTATCAGTAGAAAATATTTTAGGGCTAAGAAGTAAAAATTCAAAAATGCAAGCAATCTGGAGGAAAAGAAGAAAAATATACTAGGATTATAATGGGAATAGTAAAATGTCTAGTTATAATATTAAAATATTTTTAAAAATCCTATAAAATTTAATGACTTTGTAAGTAGTTGGAAAATAAAGATTGATTCACAAAGTAATAAAAAACTGAATTCTTGGGATAAACCTGAAGTATATGAGACTTGACAAGAGTTTGCCTAAGGACAAGGTAATTAATAATAATAATAGTTACAACAACAACTAATCTTTATGAGGATTGTTTTAAGTACATGTTTTAACTCAGTCCAGAAAATGACCTTATAATATAGTGTTAATGCCTGAGGACAACAGAGAGGTAAAGTGCCTTGTCGAAGTTACATAGGTGCTAAAATAAAGAATAATGGGATTGGAACCCACTCAGGCCATGTGAGTCCAAACTCCAAAGAGTCTGTAACCATTATGCTTTGACGGCTCTTGAAAAAAAAAAAGTGATATACCTTATTCCTGGATGGGAAAGTCCAATATAATAAAAATATATGTCCCATAAGATTAATATTATATTCATCAGTAACCCAATAGGATTTTCTTTTTCTTTTTCTTTTTGATGGTGAGGATGGTAGACTTTGAGAAAATTGATGAAGTTCATTAGGAATTATAACTATGTGAAAGATAGCTAGCTAGTACAGTTATGAATTAGAAGAATAATGGGAGAGTAGAGGAGTAGGGGAATGGTGGGTACTTTGTTATACAGAATCTTGAATATAATGCTGCTATACTAAATTATTACAAATAAAGAGATTCATGGCTGTATATAAGAATATAGTTATAAAAGTTATTATTTACAAATTGTGTTTGGACAGTTTGCTGGTCATTTGGGCAAAAAATAAAGTTAGATCTTTTCCTCCAGATACCAAAACAAATTTATAGGGATTGAATATATAGATGTAAGAAAATGAAACTATTCACCAAAGAATGGGGTGCCTGACTGACTGCCTTCAGCTTGAGTTATGATCCCAGTGTCCTGGAAACAAGCCCACATCAGCCTCCCTCCTCAGTGGGGAGCCTGCTTCCCTCTCCCTCTGCCTGCTGCTCCCCCTGCTGTGCTCTCTCTTTCTCTCAAATAAGTAAAATCTTCAAAACCAAAAACAAAAAAACAAAAAACTGTTGCCCAAAGGAAATACGGGTAAATACAACAAACATCTTGATACAGGGAATACCATTTTGAGCATGAACCAAAAAAAGATAATTCAAAAGAACAGTAGATTTGCTTACATTGAAAATGTCACATTTTTAAATAGCAAAACTATTTGAAATATCTGATGATCAGAATTGACTTTATGGAAGAATGGGGGTACTGGGCAGATAAAAGCAGATAACCACTTAAGGAGTCATCTTAGAATTCCTTAGGGCTCGGGGCGCCTGGGTGGCTCAGTGGGTTAAGCTGCTGCCTTCGGCTCAGGTCATGATCTCGGGGTCCTGGGATCGAGTCCCACATCGGGCTCTCTGCTTGGCAGGGAGCCTGCTTCCCTCTCTCTCTCTGCCTGCCTCTCTGTCTACTTGTGATCTCTGTCTGTCAAATAAAAAAATAAAATCTTTAAAAAAAAAAAAAAAAAAAGAATTCCTTAGGGCTTCACATTCCTAATTTCCATCCAGTCACATTCATCCTTCCATTCAAAAAATGAGTGTCTGTTATGTACAAGGAACCATTGTAGGAACTGAGGATACAATAATTAATAAAATGGAGAACATTTCTTAGAGTTTATGTTCTGTTGATGGAAGAGAGACCTGTTTAATCAAATAATGAATATAGAGCATTTAAAATGGAACACTACTGTAGAGAAACATAAAACAGAAAAAGAATATACTGTGCTATGGTGGAAGGGGCATTGCCATTTTAAATAGGGGCATTTAAGCAAAAATCGGAAGGAAATGAAAAAGCCAGCTATGTTAGTATCTCTAGGAGTCGGAAAATTACAGGTAGAGGGAACAATAAGGGTAAATGTTATGATGCAGGTGAATGCTGTGTATATTTTATGAACAGCAAAGATAGCTGAAGCTAGGTGATAGTAGTAGGAGATGAGATCATCTAAATATGGAGGGGCTTTTAAGCTGTTGTAGTAACTGTAATATACATTGTTGGATGTTTCACAGCATCCCTGGCCTCTACCCTCTAGATGTCAGTACAGCTCCTCAGTTGTGATAACCAAAAATGCCTCCAGATATCGCCACATTTTCTAGATCTGGGGAGCAAAATGCCCGTGCTTGAAAACCACTGTTCTACCTTATGGCTGTAGTCCCTTTGGGAAGTTTTGGAGAAAGATTTATGGTGTGTACTTGTGGTAATGGTACAGAGCCCTCCTTCAGGTGGACTTAGTTTATCCTTGATCACAAGAGGCTATGGGTCTGTGAATTGACCCAGGTCTGGAAACTGGGCAGATGTCTGACTTTTACTGTGATGATTCAAGTCAGTTTTGGGCCACCAGATTTAGACATTTTCTGTCTAGATTAAACTGCCCATCTATTTCATTCCTAGGAACATCGTGATCAATTAGCCACTGCCAAAGATCCCTGCGGGCCAAAGCATTCTGATTACCGGTACGTCCCTGCTGCCCTTATCTTTGGAGTTAAGTGTTGCCACTTGGCCTCTGCTACTTTGGGATCCCATCACCCTCAGTGAAATCAGGGAGCCCATCTCAGTGGTGACATTCCCTGCAGTCATAACTGACTTAAAAAGAGCAGTCACATAGCTTTCTAATATGTGGTACTTACCTCACTAATTACAGTGTCTTCTGGGCCTTCTCATGGAATGCAGTTGGGTAGCAAGTGTATAGATAGCAGAGGATAAATCCACTTCAGTATTCCTGTCTCCCTAAGCCTTTGGATTTCTTCTTCCACGTAATGCTGGTAAAACTTCAATATCTTAACCTTATTAAATATTCATTGTCAGTGTTAGAATAATTTTGATTTGCATTTCCTTACTGATTATAGCAGTATTGTTGAGTATGTTTCAGTCAACAAGCCAACTTCAACTGCACAAGTTATCACATCAACTTCAGAATCTGTAGAAGCTCACTCATATTAATGGATTCTAACCCCCTTGGTCTAATACCCGTATCAGCATCTATTTTCAGACCCAGGTTTTCTCCTTTATATATTAACACAATTTGGGCTTTTTTTTTTAGTGTGTAAGCTGTTTTCTCTTGGTCCTGTGTGTCCCTGTTCCTCTATAACATGCTGAGATTTGAACCTACTTTTGGGTCTAGTGTCCGCAGGGTTGATTGTAGTTCGTCTTGAGAATGAGCTTCCTCCTTCAAGTCATTTGCTGAACATATGATCACAGGACTTTGAAGCAAAGGAAAGTGTCTCTTTAGATACAAAAGGGTAGGTTAGTGCCAGGTTTGAAATTGAAAATTTTGCATTTGATTTTCAGCAGTGTCAACCTGTGGTTATAAGAATGAAGAGATTTTTTTGGAGATTTTTTTAATACTGCATGAACGTGGTGTTTTTCAGACTGTGATTAAATCTGATAGTTAATGGACTTGAACTTATTTTTCTGTGTGCTTGTTCAAGAGCACACAGAGAATACATCTCATGTAACAGACCTTGTAGTTATCACTGTTGCCTTAACAGTCAAGTACAACAGCCACTTGGGGTCCCAAGGCACTTACTTCATTTGGTACTGCATCACAATCAACCACAGTTGATAGCTTGATGAATTGCGATGCCACTGCATGCCAGGGATTGCTAGCATCCTATTTCCTGTGTAAGCCAGAGGGCACAACCAAGCCAGTTTCCATATCTCATCTTTGTAGGTCTGTTTTCTGTGACCACTACCAGTATCAGTTCTATGTCAGTCAGAGGTCAGAAACCACACCGTAATTTGAACAGGGAAAGTTTAGTATAAAGAATTACAGGGGTGCCTGGGTGGCTCAGTGGATTAAAGCCTCTGACTTTAGCTTGGGTCATGATTCCAGGATCCTGGAATCGAGCCCTGCATTGGGCTCTCTGTTGGGCAGGGAGCCTGCTTCCCTCTCTCTCTCTGCCTGCCTCTTTGCCTACTTGTGATCTCTGCCTGTCAAATAAATTAAAAAAAAAAAATCTTAAAAAAAAGAATTATTAACCTGTAGAAGAGAATTAACCCTAAGGGGGAAAGAGAACTTTAAAGTGTGCACAATAGCAGGTAGGGGGAGCAGTCACTGCCTCTGGGGCTGAGGCCCAGTAGCAGGGATAGAACAAATTTGGAAGATGCTCCATTTTCTACTTTCAGGGCTAGAGATTCAGATCATGTTGGAGAGGTTGTGTTACGCTGGATGATGGAGAAGTTGGACGTGTGTGGATTTTTGCTGTCAAGCAGGAAACCCCCTTTTGGGGTGCTGAGAACAGAGTCAGCTGGAACACTTTTCTGGGAAGCTTCTGGCCTTTTGGAGTGTTGCTGAAACTTGCTGGGCAGCTGCTGTCAGGGGTGCTGACAGAATTTTCTGGGAAACTACCTGTAGGGTTGCATATATGTCACTGAGACTTGATGGGAAGTTGGTGCCTGGGGAGAGGGCCATTGTGTGTTTTGCATACCACTGTCCTCCACAGGAACTAGCAGGTTAGAACACACTAAAGGGAAGAGTATCCACTTCTGTCTGGAGTGTTCCTCCAATGCCATCTGCTGACAAAGGTTAACATTTTGTCAGCAGGCAGAGAAGAAATGTTTACAGATACCGGCTTCATTATTGCAAAGCAGAGTAGAGAGAAGTAGATTTGGAGTTGGAGGCAATATATTTATAATTGGTACATTCAGGTATTTACATTTCTAGTACCTTCATTCTTTTGGGTAGACCCTAATTTCCATATGTTATCCTCCGTCCGGCCCCTACAAATACACCTTTAATATTTCTTTCTGGGCTGGTTTGTTGATGAAGAATTCCTCCATCTGAAGAATGTACAGCTGAAAAATCCTTTATTTTGCCTTTAAAAAAACAAAATAGATGTAGAAAACACATAAACTTACTGTTTTACCCATTTTAAGTGTATAGTTTAGTGATAACATTTTTGTAATGTTGTATAACAACACTTTTCTTATAAAATTAAACACTATGCACATTAAACGATAATCCATATTATCACCTACCCTTTTCTTATAAAATTAAACACTTTTCTTATAAAATTAAACACTATGCCCATTAAACGATAATCCATATTATCACCTACCCCCAATCTTTGGCCACTACCATTGTACTTTCTGTCTCTATTTCATTTAGTATAATGTCCTCAAGTTGCATCCATGTTGTACGATGTTAGTGTTTTTATCATGAAAAAAGGTGTTATATTTTGTCACATGCTTTTTCTGTATCAGTTGTGAGACAGTCATGTATTTTCTTTCTCCTTTATTCTGTTAATCTGTATTGTGTTGATTCATTTTCGTGTGTTGAACCATCCTTGCATTCTAGGAATAAATTCTGTTTGATCATGGGGTATAAGTTTGAGAAAGATGGGTAATTTTCTTTAAATGTTTTTTAGCTCTGGTGATGCTATCAAGTCTAGGACTTTTCTTTTTCACAGAGTTTTGTTTACTGATTCAGTCTTCTTACTAGTTATAGGTCTATTTGGGATTTCTATTTCTTCATTATCTTTTTATTTATTTAAGTTTTTATCTTTTTGAGAGAGAATGAGAGCGAGCATGAGCACGGGGAGGGGGAGAGAGGGAGAGGGACAGGCAGAATCCCTGCTGAATGCAGAGCCCCATGAGGGGCTCAATCCCACAACCCTGAGATCATGACTTGAGCCGAAATCAGATGCTAAAGTGACTCAGCCACCCAGGAGCCCCTCTTTCTTCATAATTAAGTTTTGGTAGATTTTGTGTTTCTAGGAAATTGTCTATTTCATTTAGGTTATTTAATTTGGTGGTGTAAAATTATTCATAGTACTCTGTTATAGATTTCTGTAGAACCAGTAATGTCTCCACTTTCATTTTTTAATTTTAGTAATTTGAGTGTTTTCTTCTTTTTTCTTAGTCTCTATAGCTAAAGTTTTATCAGTTTTGTTGATATTTCAAAATATCAGCTTTTGGTTTTATTATTTTTTCTTTGTTCTTTTTCTGTTCTCTATTTTTATAATTTCTGTTCCAGTCTTTTTTATTTATGATAGGTACGAGTTTACAACTGTAAATTTTTCCCTTAGCATTGCTTTTGCTGCATCCCATAAGTTATGTTATGTTGTATTTTTGCTTTCAGTTGTCTAAAGTATTTTCTAATTTCCTTTGTGATTTATTTTTTGGTTCTTTGCTTGCTTAAGAGTGTGTTGTATGAATTTGTGAATTTTCGTATTTTACTTCTCTATTTATTTATTTTTAAATACTTTATTTATTTATTTGATAGAGATGAAGCAAGAGAGGGAACACAAGCAAGGGGAGTGGGAGAGGGAGAAGTAGGGAGCTTGATGTGGCGTTTAATCCCAGGACCCTGGGATCATGACCTGAGCTGAAGGCAGGTGCTTAATGACTGACACACCCAGTTGCCCCCCATTTTACTTCTATTACTGATTTTTAAATTCATCATTTTGTGGTTGGAGAGGATATTTTGTATGGTATCTGTGTTTTTAAGACTGAGACTTTTTTTTCTTTTTAAATATTTATTTTAGAGAGAGGGGGAGGGAGTGAGCATGAGTAGGATGTGGAGAGCAAATCTGGAGCAGATTCCTTACTGAGCACAGAGCCCAATTTAAGGCTGAATCCCATGACCCTGCGATTATGACCTGAGCTCAAACTAAGAGTTGGACGTGTAACCGACTGTGCCACCAAGGCACCCCAGTCCGTGACCTAACAACTAACATACGGTCTGTCCTGGAAAATACCCCATGTGCACTTGAAAGGAATGTATATGCTGATATCGTTGGGTAGAGTATTTTGTATATGTTTGTTAGGTCTAGTTGGTTTATTGTGTTGTTAAATTCTTCATTTTCTTATCTATCTCCTGTAAGGTGGTTCTATTCAGTATTGAGAGTGGGGTATTGAAGTATCTAATAATTATTGTAGAACTATTTCTGCTGTAAATTTTGCCAGTTTTAGCTTAATATATTTTGATAGTTTGTCATTAGGTACATAAATGTTTATATTTGCTATATCTTGCTCTATCAGACTGTTGTATTCATGTATGTCACTTGCAACCTTTTAGATTCAGGCTGTTTTGTACAATGTTAGTGTAGCCACTCCTCCTCTCTTTTGGTTACTCTTTGCCTGGAATATCTTACCCTGTCTTTTACTTTCATCCTGTCTATCTTTATTTTTTATTTTTATTTTTTTAAGGATTTTATTTGTTTATTTGACAGAGATCACAAGTAGGCAGAGAGACAGGCAGAGAGAGAGGGGGAAGCAGGCTCCCTGGTGAGCAGAGGGCCCAATATGAGAGAGCCCCACATTGGGCTCTCTGCTTAGCGGGGAGCCTGCTTCCCTCTCATTCTCTGCCTGCCTCTCTGCCTACTTGTGATCTTAGTCAAATAAATAAATAAAACTCTAAAAAAAAAATAAAGTGATTCTCTTGAAGACAGCATATATATATATCATATCTATATATTTATATATCTATATCTATATATATATATATTTAAGATTTTATTTATTTAGTTGTCAGAGAGTGAGCACAAACAGAGAGAGCAGGAGGCAGAGAGAGAGAAGCAGGCTCCCTACTAAGCAGGAACCCGATATGAGACACCATCCCAGGACCCTGAGATTGAGCTGAAGGCAGATGCTTAACCATCTGAGCCGCCTGGGCATCCCTGAATTGTATCTTTTTATTAATTCTGCTGCTCTGTTTTTTGATTGGGGAGTTTAAGACATTTAAAGTAAATACTGATAAGGTAGAGACTTCTGTCATTTTGCTAATTACTTTTTATGTGTTTTATAGCTTTTTTGTTCCTTATTTTGTGTATTACTTTTTTTTTTTTTAAAGATTTTATTTATTTATTTGACAGACAGAGTTCACAAGTGGGCAGAGAAGCAGACAGAGAGAGAGGAGGCAGGCTCCCTGGCGAGCAGACAACCCGATGTGGGGCTCGATCCCAGACCCTGGGATCATGACCTGAGCAGAAGGCAGAGGCCTTAACCCACTGAGCCACCCAGGAGCCCCTACTTTTTTTTTTTAAAGATTTTATTTATTTATTTGAGGGAGAATGAGTGAGAGAGAGCATGAGAGAGAGGGTCAGAGGGAGAAGCAGACTCTCCAAGGAGCTGGGAGCCCGATGTGGGACTCGATCCTGGAAGTCCCAGATCATGACCTGAGCCGAAGGCAGTTGCTCAACCAACTGAGCCACGCAGGCGCCCCGTGTATTACTTTTTTTTTTTTTTTAAGATTTTATTTATTTATTTGACAGACAGAGATCACAAGCAGGCAGAGAGGCAGGCAGAGAGAGAGGAGGAAGCAGGCTCCCTGCTGAGCAGAGAGCCCGATGCGGGGCTCGATCCCAGGACTCTGAGATCATGACCTGAGCCGAAGGCAGCGGTTTACCCACTGAGCCACCCAGGCGCCACCCGTGTATTACTTTTTTGTGTTAATATTTTTTGTAGTGAAATATTTAAACTCTTTTCTCATTTCATTATTATTATTGAATAATAATATTCAATTATATATTATCATATAATATATAATATTATATATAATATATATATTATTCTGTATATTCTAGAGCTGTATTCTTTGTGGTTACCCTGGGGATTGCATTTAACATCCAAAAGTTAGAACACTAAATTGAATTTATACCAGCTTAATGTCAATAACGGAGTACCTGCTTTTTTATAACTCCAACCCCCATCTCTTTGGTTATGATATTACAGACTTAAATCTTTATACATTGTATGCCCCAAAACAGGAGGTAGGCGTTTTAAAAATTGCATTAGTGTCTTAAATCCTGTAGAAAACAACATTTGGAATAACAAAACAAAGTTAGAATAATAAGAGCTTTTTATTTATTTATTTTAAAAAGATTTTTATTTATTTATTTGACAGAGAGATCACAAGTAGGCAGAGAGTCAGGCAGAGAGAGAGGAAGGGAAGCAGGCTCCCTGCTGAGCAGAGAGCCCGATGCAGGACTCGATCCCAGGACCCTGAGATCATGACCTGAGCTGAAGGCAGAGGCTCAGCCCACTGAGCCACCCAGGCGCTCCTATTTTTTTATTTGTTTGGAAAGCTTTTATTTATTATAGAGCATAAGAACCAGAGGTGGGGGAAAAGGCAGGGGAAGTGGCAGAGCGAGAGGCAGACTCCCCACTGAGCAAGGAGCCTGAGATCATGATCTGAGCTGCAGGTAGACGCTTAACCAACTGAGCCACACTGGTGTCCCAGTACAGTTTTATAATTGCCGTGAATTTACCTTTATTGAGATCCTCATTTCCTCATGTGGCTTTGAATTACTGTTTACTGTCTTTTCATTTCACACTGCTGGACACCCTTGAGCATTCTTGTTTATCTGAGAATGTCTTAATTTCTCCCTAACTTTTGAGGGACGAGGGACGGTTTTGCCAGACATAGGAATCTTGTTTGACTGTTATTTCTTCTTCTTCTTCTTTTATTTTTTTATGATTTTATTTATTTATTTTAGAGAGAGAGAGAGCGATAGCAAGAGTGAGGGTGAGCACAAGCAGGGGGTAGGGATGGAGAGGGTGAAGCAGGGAGCCTGATATGGGGCTCGTTCCCAGGACTTTGGGATCATGACCAGAGCCGAAGGCAGACACTTAACAGACTAAGCCACGCAGGTGCCCCTGACTATTTCTTCTTTTAGCACTTTGAATATATTAACTCACTGGGTTCTGTCTTCCAACATTTCTGATGAGAAACCTGCACATATACTTTTTGAGGATCCATTGTATGTGAATCATTGTTTCCTTGCTACTTTCAAGATTCTTTGCAGCTCTTCAAAGTGTCTCTATACAATTTCTTCGAATTTGTCTTATGAGAGACTTGTTGAGCTTTGTGGATATTTATATTCATGTCTTCAGTCAATTTAATGAGTTAATCAATGTCTTTAAGTTTCCAGTTTATTATTTTTCAAAATATTCTCCCTGCCCCTTTCTCTCTCTCTCTCTTCTCCTTCTGGGACTCCATGGTGTGTATGTTAGTCTGCTTGTTGGTGTCCCTTAGGTACATAACTCTGTTCATTTTGTTCTGTCATTTTTCTTTTTGTTTCTTAAACTTGGTAATTTTCATTGTCCTGTCTTCATGTTTGCTGATTATTTTTTCTGCCTGCTCTTTTCTGTCTTTAAATCTCGCTAGTGAGTTTTTCATTTCATTTACTGTACTTTTCATCACCAGAATTTGTTTGGTTTCCTTATAGGTTTTTTAGTTTATTGATATTTCTACTTTGCTTTATTAGTATTATTTTAAAAATCTATATTACATCTTTTGCATCAGAGTGTAAAGAATTTACATTTTATTTTATCCACTTGACAGAGAGAGAGTACACACAAGCAGGGAGAGTGGTAGAGGGAGAGGGAGAAGCAGGCTCCCTGCTCAGTCTCCCAACATGGGGTTTGATTCCAGGACTCTAGATCATGACCTGAGCCGAAGTCAAATGCTTAACTGACTGAGCCACTCAGATGCCCCTCTGCTGTGTTTTATACATTGTTTTCTTGACTTTCTCTATATTTTCCTTTATTTATTTTTAAGATTTTATTTATTTATTTGACAGAGACAGACACAGAAAGAGAGGGAACAGAAGCAGGTGAGTGGGAGAGGGAGAATCATGCTTCCCACTGAGCAGAGAGCCCGACATGGGGCTCGATCCCAGGACCCTGGGATCACAACCTGAGAGAAGTCAGATGCTTAACAGCTGAGCCACCCAGGCACCCCTTCCTTTACTTCTTTGAGCATCTTTTTTTTAAGATTTTATTTACTTATTTGACAGAGAGAGATCACAAGTAAGTAGAGAGGCAAGCAGCGAGAGGAAAAAGCAGGCTCCTGGCTGAGCAGAGAGCCTGATGTGGGGCTCGATCCCAGGACCCTGGGATCATGACCTGAGCTGAAGGCAGAGGCATTAACCCACTGAGCCACCCCGTCGCCCCTTCTTTGATCATTTTTAAAAAACATTTTATTTTTATTTTTTTATTTTTTTAAAGATTTTATTTATTTATTTGTCAGAGAGCGCGAGAGCGAGCACAGGCAGACAGAGTGGCAGGCAGAGTCAGAGGGAGAAGCAGGCTCCCTGCGGAGCAAGGAGCCCGATGTGGGACTCGATCCCAGGACACTGGGATCATGACCTGAGCTGAAGGCAGCTGCTTAACCAACTGAGCCACCTAGGCGTCCCTCTTTGAGCATTTTTAAGACAGTTATTCTGATGTCTTTGTTTAGTAGGCCTATCATCAGGTCTTTTTCAGGAACATTTCCTGTTAGTTTATATTTTTCCTTTGTATGGGCTGTGTTTTGCTCTTTTTTTTTTTTTTTTTAAAGATTTTATTTATTTATTTGACAGACAGAGATCACAAGTAGGCAGAGACGCAGGCAGAGAGAGAGAGGAGGAAGCAGGCTCCCTGCTGAGCAGAGAGCCCGATGCGGGACTCGATCCCAGGACCCTGAGATCATGACCTGAGCCGAAGGCAGCGGCTTAACCCACTGAGCCACCCAGGCGCCCTGTGTTTTCCTCTTATTTGTGATTTTTGCTGTTGTTGAAACTGGACATTTCAGTCTAGGAATATGGTAATTCTGAAAATGAGAATCTTCCCTTCTTCAGAATTTTAAAAAATATATATATTTTTTCGATTGTTGTAGACTGTCTTTGTGGTTACAAACAACCTGAGGTGTCAGTTTAAGTTCTTCTCAGCTCTTTTCTCAGTCATTGCTTTTCCCTAGATACGGGTGGTAAGTTTCTTATTTCTTCTATATGTGCAGTTGCTTTTGAATGTCGTACTCTTTTTAATGTTTGGCTTTCAAAGGGGATAAAAGAAAAAAAAGGAAGGGAGGAGTAGGGTACTGAGCAGAAGGGAAGAGACCTGTAGTTATGGGGGATTGGTGCAACAAGAATGGCCGTATGCCTCTTTCGCTTCATTTCTGTGATTGGAAGCAGCGATGAGGAATTAGGGCACAGATGCCCAATACTTGGAGGACGTGGTCATTTTTTCCCACCCTAGCTCTCATAAGCTGCTTCTGGAAGGTATGTTCACCTGCCTGCCCTGTAGTTGGAGATTGAGGATAGGTAGATGCTACCCTTCTAAAAGCTGAAATTGACCCCCAAGTTTCCTTCCAAACCTACCTGCTGGAAGTTGCAAACCTTTTTTTTTTTTTTTAAGATTTTATTTATTTATTTGGCAGACAGAGATCACAAGTAGGCAGAGAGGCAGGTGGCGGGGGAGGGAAGCAGGCTCTCCGCTGAGCAGGAAGCCTGATGCTGAGCAGATAGCCCGATGCGGGGCTCGATCTCAGGACCCAGAGATCATGACCTGAGCTGAAGGCAGAGGCTTAACCCACTGAGCCACCCAGGCGCCCCTGGAAGTTGCAAATTTTCAGTGGACTCTAGAGTTCCAGAAGCAGTTACATCAGACAGATTATGCCTGTGTAATTGTTGTCTAGGTGGGGAGACAGAATCTTGGTGCTTCCTTACTCTTCCATCTTTTCAGAATCTCAAAGATGACCTTTGAACAGCATGGGTTTGAACTTCATGGGTCCACTTACACTCAGATTTCCTTTTAATTTTTTAAAAAGATTTTATTGATTTAGTTTTGGGAGAGAGAGAGTGAATGCCAGTGCCTGAGTTGGGGTGAGGGGCAGAGGGAGAAGCAGATACCCATGAAGTGGGGAGCCTGATGCGGACTTGATCCCAAGACCCTGGGATCATGACGTGAGTCACTTAACCGACTGAGGCACTCAGGTGCCCTATACTCAGATTTTATCTGATAAATACCGTACATACAGTATAATATTGTAAATGTAATTCTTCTTTCTCATTTTCTTAATAATGTTTTCTTTTATCTAGCTTACTTCACTGTAAGAATATAGTATATAATACCTATACAAAATATGTATTAATGGACTGTTAATGTTTTCTGTAGGGCTTGCAGTACAGTCAGCTATTGGTACTTAAGTTTTGGGTGAGTCAAAAGTTGTGTGTGTGTGTGTTTTAAGGTTTATCTGTTTTTAGAGAGAGAGAGTATATAGGGGTTGGGCAGAAGAAGAGACTCTTTCAGACAGACTCCCCACTGAGCAAGGAGCCCCACGTAAGGCTCCATCCCACAACCTATGAGATAATGACACAAGCTAAAACCAGGAGTTAGATGCTTAACAAACTGATCCACCGAGGTACCCCATATGTGGATTTTTGACTAGGGGTGGGGTCCATGCCCCAAACTCCATGATGTTTAAGGGTCAACTGTATTTGTTAGTAAGTTTTGAGAGAGATTGGTTGTGATAGAGAGTTGGAGATGGGGATTTTAGCTGCCTGCTATTATGGTTAACTTTACACTTGGAGATCTCAGAATACTCTGTAGTGTTCTCATTTACTCATTTACTCATTTCCAAATAGTACTATTAGAGAACTGTTTTGAAGTGGCACAGTTTTAGCTTAATTAAGTATATTGTGGTTATTTTTGAATATTTTCTTTTTATTCTATAGACAACCGTCATTGTAGATGATTTGAAAGATTTTTTAAAAGTGTAAAGATAAAAATCTCTTGTAATATCACTATTTAGTGTATTTATAATTATGGCACATTTATCTTGCATGCATGTATGTATTTTATTTTAGAGATGAACATATCCCCTTAAAATTCTTTTTTTCATGTTTGGTGTATAGTTGTATAAATTTTAAACATAAGTATAGACTCCTGTACGCACCACAACAAATAGGATAATAACAATTCTGTTGTTCCAAGAAATTCCTACATGTTATCCCTTGTTGTCATATTCTCCATTTCCCCTTAACCCCTGGCAATCACAATTTTATTTTCTGTCACTGTAGGTTTTTTTTTTTTTTTTTTTTTTAGAATATCATAAATCGATGCATACGGTATTTTTAGCATTTTGAGACCAGCTTCCTTTTAAGAAATTTGGATCCCACTGTATAGGTTGTATTACCCTTTCCCTTGTTGTTATTGTTATTTCACAGATGTATAACAAATCTCTATCATGTAATGTTATTTTTACATTTAGTTGTCAACATGTAAAATAAGGGGTATAAGAATGGATTGTATTTTATAAGTAATACTTACTTCGATTGTTACCAGTTCTTTATTTCTAATAATCTAAATTTTCTTATATTTTACTTTTACATAAAAAAACCTTTCTTAAAGTTCTTTTAGAGGAGGCTTGCAGACAGTGAATGCTTCTTGTTTTCTTCATTAGAGAATATCTTGATTTTACCTTTATTTCTCAAGGGTATTTTTATTGTATGTAGCTGTGTGGGTTGACATTTTTTTCTAGCACTTTAAAAGTGTCTCCTTCTGGGGTGCCTGGGTGGCTCAGTTTGTTGGGCGTCTGGTTCTTGATTTTGGCTCAGGTCATGATCTCAGGCTCATGGGATTGAGCCTTGTGTTGGGCTGTGCCCTCTTTGTGAATTCTGCTTATTCCTCTCCCGGTGCTCCTTGCCCAGCTTGCACATGCTCTCGCAAATTCTGCCTCTCTCAGATAGATAGATAGATAGATAAATAAATAAAATCCTAAAAAAAAAAAAAGTGTTGGCATTCAAGAGATCTGAGAGAAATCTGCAATGATAAGTAATATGCCATTTTTGTCTGGCTGTTTTAAAGATTTTTTCTTTGTCTTTAGTTTTTAGCAGTTTCATTAAGAGTTTCTTGCTTTGGATATCTTTAGATTTATCGTATTTGGGATTTGCTTAGCTTGAATATGCTGAATTTGAGATCATGACCTGAGCTGGTATTGAGAGTCAGGTGCTTATCTGACTGAGCCACCCATGGTGTCTCAGCATCTGCCATTTTAATCATTATTTTAAAATTTTATTTATTTATTTATTTGATACACAGAGATCACAAGTAGGCAGAGAAGCAGGCAGAGAGAGGGGAAGAAGCAGGCTCCCTGCTGAGCAAAGAGCCTGATGATGCGGGCCTGATCCCAGGACCCTGGTATCATGACCTGAGCCAAAGGCAGAGGCTTGAATCCACTGAGCCACCCAGGTCCTCCCGTTTTAATAATTATTAATTAGGTTTATAGTTCAGAGGCATTAAGTATATTCATATTGTTATGCAAAGATCACCACCATCTCCAGAACTTTCTACCTTATTCTTTGTAAAGTCTGCATAGAATTCATAGTATAATGTGTCTTAATAAATCATTTAATCATTTCTCTGGAGGGACTTTTTTCTATTATTTCGTTGTTGAAAATAATGTGACAACAGATGTCCATCCTGTGTTGTACAGGCACAGGAACAATTCTAGAGGTTAAGAGATTTGTAAAGATGTGTGTTGGGGCCTCTGGGCTCAGTTGTTTAAATGTCTGCTTTGGGCTCAAGTCATGATCCTAGAGTCCTGGGATTGAGTTGCACATCGGGCTCACCACTCCATGGGGAATCTGCTTCTCCCTTCAGCCCTCCCTCCTGCTCATGCTTTCTCTCTCTCTCTCTCAAATAAATAAAAAATCTTTAAAAAATAATCTTTAAAAAAATCTTTAAAAAATCTAATCTAAAAACATTAATCTTAAAAAATCCAATTTAAAGATCTAAAAAAAATTTTTAAAAATCTTAAAATATCTTTAAAAAAGATTAAGTGTGTGTTAAGATAAAAAACTTTTACTATATTATCACTTGTTGCTATTCCTTTTTAAAATGTTCGTATTAAAAGTATATGTTATATATTAAATGTACATATAATTTATTAAGGCTTAAAATTGTATTTTCTGCTTATCAAAGTGATACACACATGTGCAATTTAGATGTGTATAATTGGTCTGTTCTTGGTTTCAAGGGATAGGTTTCAGGTCTGTGTGGATCCTTTAAGAAAGTGAGCAACTGATTTTAAATAATTCTAAAATAGCATTTGCATTCATTTCAGTTAGAGATACGTATTTTGAGTGTATCTAGTTTCTATACCTAGGAAAGCAATTTACTAGTTTGCTCATAACTAATTTATATGTATTATGCCTTTTTCTGTCCTTTAGAAAGAGATAGCATGTATGTATTTAGTAAAATATTCGTTCAAAAAGATGAATAACTCTAGGGATGTCTGGGTGGCTTAGGTCACGATCCCAGGGTCCTGGGATCGAGCCCCACATTGGGCTCCCTGATCGCGTGGGTGTAGCCTCTTTTTCCCTCTTCCACTCCTCCTGATTATGTCTCTCCCACTGTCCCTCTCTCTGTCAAATAAATAAATAAAATCTTAAAAAAAAAAAAAAAAAGATGAATAACTCTTTTATAAAGTGAATGATCCAGGCATGCTGAGTTTTCCTGTTTGTTAAATATATATATTTTTAATTGGTTTCCTATATGTTGGTCTGTTAGATAATCTGGAGTTAATGTAACATGACACTATAAATTATGTTGAAAGCTAAGAACTACGAAAATTTAGTTAGAAATTATTTTTTGTGACAGTTTTTTTAAGCTTTTATTTTTTCAAGTAATTTCTATACCCAGTGTGGGATTTGAAACTCAAAACCCTGAGGTCAAGAGTGTTATGCGTTACAGACTGAGTCAGCTGAGTGCCACCATTAAAGAGTGTCCTATTAAAGAGAGTGAGAAAGGAGGGGCCAAGAGAGCAGAAGAGCAAGAAATATAAGCAGGCTCCACATACAGCACAGAGCCTGACATGGGGCTCAGTGTCACAACCCTGAGATCATGACCTACTCCAAAATGAAGAATCGAACACTTGACTGACTGAGCCACCCAGACACGCCCAGGTTGTCCCTATTTTTTAATGGCATTTTACGTTTGAGCTCTCTGGCTTCTGCCTGTATTATCTTGTGTAATGTATTAAATGTTATACTAAAGTACAGCTACATACAATCTTATATTAATTGTAGTTTGGGGAAAGAACACAGAGTTTAGATTTTGGTATTGTCTTCCAT
Organism: Mustela nivalis; assembly: GCF_964662115.1. Classification (NCBI taxonomy): domain Eukaryota; kingdom Metazoa; phylum Chordata; class Mammalia; order Carnivora; family Mustelidae; genus Mustela; species Mustela nivalis. The sequence continues at coordinate 25,673,463 of NC_139029.1, forward strand.
GATCAAAAAAGTTAATGGGATATCTCCAAGGGAATAAATATTTTAATTACACTGGGCTTGCCTTTAAGGTATTCTTTAAATAGAAGTACTTTTTGATTTCTAGTTACTTCTACAAGACACACTCTTCTAAGAAATTTAAAATATTTAAATTGTATTTTCTCTTAATATATATCCAGGACAGTCATTATTGGGCAGTGATGAATATAGTGACTACCAGTATTGTTTGATGTCACTGCCTAAGGGGCCAGAATTCATTTTGCACCCTTAGTGCAAATGTCAACACAGTAAAAATACAAATAATGTGTTAGTATTATGGCAAAAATAATTTTCACTTTGGTAACTCCTGAAAGGGCGATGGGACCCCTAAGGAACAACTATTTCTCGGGTTTTCTTCTTCTTCTTTTTTTTTTTTTTTTTTTTTTAAAGATTTTATTTATTTATTTATTTGACAGAGAGAAATCACAAGTAGATGGAGAGGCAGGCAGAGAGAGAGAGGGAAGCAGGCTCCCTGCCGAGCAGAGAGCCCGATGCGGGACTCGATCCCAGGACCCTGAGATCATGACCCGAGCCGAAGGCAGCGGCTTAACCACTGAGCCACCCAGGCGCCCGGGTTTTCTTCTTTTTTAAAAGTTTCTTATATGGTTACAGATCTTTACAGGCAGAGTTATCTTTGCTTTCTGTCTTTATTTCATAAATATTTTGGGGGGCGCGTGGGTGGCACAGTGGGTTAAAGCCTCTGCCTTCGGCTCAGGTCATGATCTCAGGGTCCTGGGATCCAGCCCCGCATCGGGCTCTCTGCTCAGCGGGGAGCCTGCTTCCTCCTCTCTCTTGGCCTGCCTCTCTGCCTACTTGTGATCTCTGTCTGTCAAATAAATAAATAAAATCTTTTAAAAAAAGAAATATTTTGAAGCTAGATATCAGTTGGTTCTTCAATTTTTTTGTCAACGTATATGATTTTGGGGATTTCTTTGGATTGATATTTGTTTTTCTGGTTTCTGGCAGGTTTACCTCTTGATTGAAGTCAGGGTTATGAGGTTTTTATTTTCACCTTAAATAATTGAAGAAAGCCTTTATTTGTTGTAAATTTTGTAATTTACAAGTTCATACTTGCTGTAGATTTTAGAAAACACTGAAAATACTTGTCTTGAGTAACAGATTTTTAAATTTTTATTTTTTTCATCATAGATCTTATTATAAATGTTTCTGGTTTTCCAAACTTAAAACAAATTTATGCATTATGTTGGAGTATTAAACTTGGTGACAAGTTTAGTTTAATTGTTCCAAACTTATACAGAATCATGGGAACATACATTTCCTCCTTCATAAGTTCATGTGTAAGGATAAATATAGCATTCTGTACATTCACATTGAAAGGGAGACATTATCCACTTACTCCAAATGACTTTTTCTATTTAAAGTCTAGATAGCTTATGTTTCTTCTTAGCTGTTACAAAAAGAAGTCAAGAAAGAAGTCATTTTAAGGTGATAGCTTTTCACAATTGAATCTGGTTTTGTTTGAAGCTGTTTTCACAGCAGTGACTAAAAATCTATACTGTGAATTTGGTGATAAATTTAGACTTTGATTTCTTCTCTTTTTATTAGGTTTTTATAGCTATCTAAACAGATTATTTCCATAAAAATACATAGTGTAAGTTTAACACTCAAGTGGTACATTCTGTGAATTTTTTTTTTTTTTTAAACCCTAGAAGTTTACACCTCTAATCTCCTGCAGGTTTTTTGTCCACACTCCAGCCTCTCCCCACTCTGGTAACCAGTAGTTTCCTATATCTGTGACGCTGTTTCTGTTTTGTTTTGTTTTGATTTTTAGATTCCACATCATATAGTATTTGTCTTTTTTTTCTGTTTGACTTAATTCACTTACTGTAATACCCTGTAGGTCCATCCATGTTACCACAAATGACAAGATTTCATTCTTTTTTGAGTGGGGTGGGTTAAAGACTTTATATTTTATTTTATTTTATTTTATTTTGGAGAGAGAGAGTGAGCCTGAGAGGGAGAGTGAGGGATAAAGAATCTCAAGCGGACTCCATGCTGAGTGCAGAGCCCAGTGTAGGGCTCAGTCTCCTGACCCTGAGATCATGACCTGAGCTGAAATCAAGAGTCATACCCTTAGCTGACTGAGCCACACTGGCATCCCATGATATCATTCTTTTTATGGCTGTGTGATATTCCAGTGTATATATATGTGTGTATATTTAATGTATTCACATGCCCACCCAAATCTCTATCCATTCATCTTTCGATGGACATGAGGTTGCTTCCCTGTCTTGGCTATTGTAAATAATGCTGCAGTGAACATAGGCGGGCATATTTCTTTGGAGTTGTGTTCTAATTTTCTGTGGGTAAATACCCAGAAGTAGAATTGCTTAATTATATGGTAATTCTACTGTGAATTTTTTGAGGAACCTCCATACTTTAATTTTAATTCCAGTGTAATGTACAGTGTTATATTCACTTCAGGTATACATTGTAGTGACTCAACAATTCCATACATTATACAGTATTTATCAATATTAAGTGTACTCTCAATCCCATTTACCTACTTCTCCCATCCCCCTCCCATGTCCCTTCTGGTAACCATCCGTTTGTTCTCTGTAGTTAAGTCTATTTTTTGGCTTCTCCCCCACCCTTTTTTTTTCATTTGTTTTTATCTGTGAAATCATATGGTATTTGTCTTTCTCTGACTAGCTTATTTTGTTTAGCGTTATACTCTGTAGATCCATTTATGTTGTTGCAAATGGCAAGATTTCATTCTTTATTGTGGCTCAGTAATATTCCAGTTTATATATATACACCACATCTTCTTTATCCGTTCATCTGTTGATGGATACTTAGGTTGCCTCCATAATTTGGCTATTGTAAATAATGCTGCTGCAATAAACATAGGGGTGTATGTATTCTTTTGAATTTGTATTTAAAAAAATTTTTTTAAAAGATTTTATTTATTTATTTGACAGAGAGAGAGAGATCACAAGTAGGCAGAGAGAGAGGGGGAAGCAGGCTCCCCGCTTAGCAGAGCCCAGTGTGGTGCTTGATCCCAGGACCCTGAGATCATGACCTGAGCTGAAGGCAGAGGCTTAACCCGCTGAGCTACCCAGGTGCCCCTGAATTTGTATTTTTGTAAGGGTCTGCATACTTTTTTTTCATTATGGCTGTATCAATTTATGTTTCTTTTTTTTTTTCCTCTTACTTACTTTTCTTCTGACTGTGTACAAGTGTTCCTTTTTCTCTGTGTTTTTGCCAACACTTGTTATTTTCTGTATTTTGGTAATAACAAATCTGATAGATATGAGGTGATATATTATGGTTTTTGATTTGCATTTCCATGATGATTGGTGGTATTGACCATGTTTTCATGTGCTTGTTGCCCATCTGTATGTGTTCTTTCAAAAAATGTCTATTCATTTCTTCTTCCTTTTTAATTTTTTCTTTGTTCATATTAGGTTGTATAAGACCTATATATATTTTAGATATTAACCCTTTATCAGACGTATAATTTGCAAATATCTTCTCCCATTGGGTAGGTTGCCTTTTCATTTTGTTGGTTTCCTTCGCTTTGCAAAAACTTTTTAGTTTGATGTATATCCATTTATTTTAGCTTTTGTTGCCCCTACCTGAGGAGACTGATCAAAAAAAAAAAAAATACTGCTAAGACTTATGTCAAAGAGCTTATTGTCTGTTTTTCTTCTAGTGAGTTCCTGGTTTTGGGTCATGCATTCAAGTCTTTAATGCATCTTGAATATGGTATAAGATAGTGGTCCAGTTTAATTGTTTTACGTGTAGTTGTCCACTTTTCCCAACACCATTTATTGGTAAGTGTGTATCTTTAATAATACATTTCTTTTTCTTTCTTTCTTTTTTTTTTTTTTTTAAGATTTTGTTTCTTTATTTGAGAGAGAGAGACAGAGAGGGAGCATGAGAAGAGAGCATGAGCAGGGGAGATGGGCAAAGAGAGAGGGAGAAGCAGAATCCCTGCTAAGCAAGGAGCCTGACACAGGGGTTGATCCCATGACCCTGGATCATGACCTGAACTGCAGGCAGATGCTTAACCTACTGAGCTACCTAGGGTCTTCTCTTTCTTTCTTTACTTTTTTTTTTTTAAGCTATATTATTTTTATTTATTTATTTATTTATTTATATTATTATTTTTATTTATTTTTTAACCTATATTACTTATTTTCCTTTTAATTAATTATGAAATTTTAATTAACATATGTATTATTTGCTTCAGGGGTACAGGTCTGTAAATCATCAGTCTTAAACAATTCATAACACTCACCATAGCATATACCCTCCTCAGTTCCATTACCCAGCCACCCTATCCCTCCCTCCCCACCCCACAGCAACCCTCACTTTGTTTCCTGAGATTAAGAGTCTCTTATGGTGTGTCTCCCTCCTGATCCCATCTCGTTTCATTTTTGCCTCCCTATGCTCCACAACCCCTGCCCTGCATCTCAAACTCCTTATATCAGAGAGAGCATATGATAATTGTGTTTCTCTGATTGACTTATTTTGCTTAGTGTAATATCCTCTAGTTCCATCCACATCCTTGCAAATGACAAGATTTTGTTTCTTTTGATGGCTGTACAGTATTCGATTGTATATATATGCACCACGTCTTCTTTATCTATTTAGCTGTTGATGGACATCTAGGTTCTTTCCATAGTTTGGCTGTTGTAGACATTGCTGCTATAAACATTCGGGGCACATGCCCCTTCAGATCACTACATTTGTACCTTTATTTATTTATTTATTTTTTAAATTTTATTTATCTATTTGACAGAGAGAGAGATCAAGATCACAAGTAGGCAGAGAGGCAAGCAGAGAGAGAGAGAAGGAAGCAGGCTCCCCACTGAGCAGGGAGCCCGATGTGGGACTTGATCCCAGGACTCTGAGATCATGACCTGAGCCGAAGGCAGAGGCCCAACCCACTGAGCCACCCAGGTGCCCACATTTGTACCTTTAGGGTAAATACCCAGTAGTCTGATTGCTTGGTCATAGGGTAGCTCTATTTTCAACTTTTTGAGGAACCTCCATACTGTTTTCCTAGTGGCTGCACCAGCTTGCATTCCCACCAACAGTGAGGGAGGGTTCCTTTCTCTGTATCACCAACATCTGTTTCTTGACTTGTTTATTTTAGCCATTCTGACTGGTATGAGATGGTATCTCCCTGATTTTGATTTGTATTTCCCTGATGCCAACTGATGCGGAGCACTTTTTCATGTGTCTTTTGGCCATTTGGATGTCTTCTTGGCTGCAGTGTCTGTTCATATCTTCTGCCCATTTCTTGATTGGCTTATTTGTTCCTGGGGTGTTGAGTTTGATAAGTTTTTTATAGATTTTGGATACTAGCCCTTTATCTGGTGTGTTATTTGCAAATATCTTCTTCCATTTTGTCAGTTGTCTTTTTTGTTTTTGTTGACTGTTTCCTTTGCTGTGCAAAAGCCTTTTATCTTGATGAAGTCCCAATAGTTCATTTTGCCCTTGCTTTGGTGATGTTTCTAGGAAGAAAGTTGCTGCGGCTGAGGTCAAATAGGTTGCTGCCTGTGTTCTCAAGGATTTTGATGGATTCCTGTTGTACATTGAGGTCTTTCATCCATTTTGAGTCTATTTTTGTGTGTGGTGTAAGGTAGTGGTCCAGTTTCATTCTTCTGCATGTGGCTATTTGATTTTCCCAACACCATTTGTTGAAGACACTCTCTTTTTCCATATGACATTCGTTCCTGCTTTGTCAAAGATTAGTTGACCATAGAGTTGAGGGTCCATTTCTGGGCTCTCTATTCTGTTCCATTGATCTGTGAGTCTGTTTTTGTGCCAGTACCATCCTGTCTTGATGATTACAGCTTTGTAATAGAGCTTGAAGTCTGGAATTGTGATGCTGCCCAGTTTGGTTTTCTTTTTCAACATTCCTTTAGTTATTCAGTGTCTTTTCTGGTTCCATATAAATTTTAGGATTATTTGTTCCATTTCTTTGAAAAAAAAAAAAGATGGTATTTTGATAGGGATTGCATTAAATGTGTAGATTGCTTTAGGTAGCATAGACATTTTCACAGTATTTGTTCTTCCAGTCCATGAGAATGAAACGTTTTTCCATTTCTTTGTGTCTTCCTCAGTTTCTTTTGTGAGTACTTTATAGTTTGCTGAGTATAGAATCTTTGCCTCTTTGGTTAGGTTTATTCCTAGGTATCTTATTGTTTTAGGTGCAGTTGTAAATGGGATCAACTCCTTAATTCTTCTTGTCTCTTGCTATTGGTGTATAGAAATGCAGCTGATTTCTGTGCATTGATTTTGTATTCTGACACTTTACTGAATTCCTGTATGAGTTCTAGCAGTTTTGGAGTGGAATCTTGAGTTTTCCACATAAAGTATCATATCATCTGCAAAGATTGAGGGTTTAACTTCTTTTCTCATTCAGATGCCTTTTATTTCTTTTTGTTGTCTGATTGCTGAGGTTAGGACTCCTAGTACTATGTTGAATAGCAATGGTGATAGTGGACAGTCCTGCTGTGTTCCTGACCTTAGGGGAAAGCTCTCAGTTTTTCCCCATTGAGAATGATATTTGCTGTGGGTTTTTCATAGATGACTTTTACAATATTGAGGTATGTACCCTCTATCCCTACACTTTGAGGGATTTTTGATTAAGAAAGGATGCTGTATTTTGTCAAGCTTTTACAGCATCTGTTGAGACTGTCATATGATTCTTGTTCTTTATTTTATTAATGTATTATATCACATTAATTGATTTGTGGATGTTGAACCAACCTTGCAACCCAGGAGTAAATCCTTCTTGGTTGTGGTGAATAATCCTTTTAGTGTACAGTTGGATCCTATTGGCTACTTTCTGGTGAGAATTTTTGCACCCATGTTTATCAAGGATAGTGTTCTGTAATTCTCCTTTTTGATGGGGTCTTTGGGATCACTAGTTTTGGAATCAAGGTAATGCTGGCCTCATAACATGAGTTTGGAAGTTTTCCTTCCATTTCTCTCCTTGAAACAGTTTCAGGAGAAGAGGTATTAATTCTTTCAATGTTTGGTAGAATTCCCTTGGGAAGCCCTCTGGCCCTGGGCTCTTGTTTACTGAGAGATTTTTGATGACCCGTTACTGGTTATGGGTCTGTTCAGGTTTTCTGTTTCTTCCTGGTTCAGTTTTGGTAGTTTATATGTCTCTAGGAATGCATCCATTTCTTCCAGATTGTCAAATTTGCTGGTGTGTAGTTGCTCATAATATGTCTTGATAATTGTTTGTATTGCTTTGGTGTTGGTTGTGATCTCTTCTCTTTCATTCATGATTTTATTGATTTGAGTCCTTTCTCTTTTCTTTTTGAGAAGTCTGGCCAGGGGTTTATCCATCTTATTAATTCTTTCAAAGAACCAGCTCCTAGTTTCAATGATTTGTTTTACTGTTCTCTTGGTTTCTGTTTTGTTGATTTCTGCTCTGATCTTTATTATTTCTCTTCTTCTGTTGGGTTTAGGAGTTCTTTGCTGTTCTTTCTCCAGCTCCTTTAGGTGTAGGGTTAAGTTGTATACTTGAGACCTTTCTAGTTTCTTGAGAAAGGCTTGTATTGCTATATACTTTCCTTTCAGGACCGATTTTGCTGTGTCCCAAAGATTTTGAACAGTTGTGTTTTCATTTTCATTTGTTGCCATGAATTTTTTCAATTCTTCTTTAATTTTCTGGTTGACCCATTCATTCTATAGCCTCCATGTATTTGAGGTTGAGTTCTAGATTCAAAGCACCGTGGTCTGAAAATATGCAGGGAATGATCCCAATCTTTTGGTAGACCTGACTTGTGACTCAGGATGTGATCTATTCTTTTTTGTTTTGTTTTTTTTTAAAGATTTTTTTTTTTAATTTATTTATTTGACAGAGAGACATCACAAGTAGGCAGAGAGGCAGGCAGAGAGAGAGAGAGAGAGGAGGAAGCAGGCTCCCTGCTGAGCAGAGAGCCTGATGCGGGACTCGATCCTAGGACCCTGAGATCATGACCTGAGCCGAAGGCAGCGGCTTAACCCACTGAGCCATCCAGGCGCCCCAGGATGTGATCTATTCCATGTGCACTAGAGAAGAATGTGTATTCTGTTGCTTTGGAATGGAATGTTCTGAATGTATTTGGGATGTCCATCGGGTCCAGTGTGTCATTTAAAGCCTTTATTTCTTTGTTGATCTTTTGCTTAGATGATCTGTCCATTTCAGTGAGGGGGCTGTTAAAGTCCCCTACTGTTACTTTATTATAATGTTGCTATATTTCTTTGATTTTGTTTTTTTAAAAAAAAATTCTATTTATTTATTTGACAAGTAGGCAGGGACCTGCAGAGAGAGAGGGGGAAGCAGGCTCCCTGCTGACCAGAGAGCCCGATGTGGGGCTCGATCCCAGGACCCTGAGATCATGACCTGAGCTGAAGTCAGGGTTTTAACCCACCAACCCACCTAGGCGCCCCTGATTTTGTCATTAATTGGTTTATATAGTTGGCTGCTCCCATGTTAGAGGCATAAATATTTAAAATTGTTAGAACTTCTTGTTGGACAGACCCTTTAAGGATGACATAGTGTCCTTCTTATCTCTTACTACAGTCTTTGGCTTAAAATCTAATTGTTCTGGTATAAGGATTGCCACTCCAGCTTTCTTTTGATGTCCATTAGCATGGCAAATTGTTTTCCACTTCAAAACCTTAAATCTGGAGGTGTCTTTGCGTCTAAAATGAGTTTCTTGCTGACACATCTTGTTTTTTTACCCTTTGTCTTTTAATTGGAGCATTTAGCCCATTTACATTCAGGGTAAATAAAGATAGGAACTTAGTGCCATTGTACTGCCTGTAGACTGTTACTGTGTATTATCTCTGTTCCTTTCTGGTCTGTTATTTTTAGGCTCTCTTTGCTTCGAGGACCCCTTTCAATATTTGCTGCAGGACTGGCTTGGTGTTTGCGAATTCTTTTAGTTTATGTTTGTCCTGGAAGCTTTTTCTCTCTCTTCTTTTCTTTTTTTTTTCTTTAAAGATTTTATTTATTTATTTGACAGACGGAGATCACAAGTAGGCAGAGAGGCAGGCAGAGAGAGAAGAGGAAGCAGGCTTCCCGCTGAGCAGAGAGCCTGATGCGGGGCTCGATCCCATGACCCTGAGATCATGAAGGAGCAGAAGGCAGAGGCTTTAACCCACTGAGCCACCCAGGCGCCCCATCTCTCCTATTTTCAATGACAGCTTAGCGGGATATAGTATTCTTGGCTGCATATTTTTTCATTAGTGCTCTAAGTATATCATGCTAGTCCTTTCTGGTCTGCCAGGTCTCTGTGCATAGGTCTGCTGCCAATCTAATATTTCTATCGTTGTATGTTACAGACCTCTTGTCCCGAGCTGCTTTCAGGATTTTCTCTTTGTCAGAGACTTGTAAGTTTTACTATTAGATGATGGGGTGTGGACCTGTCTTTATTGATTTTGAGGGGGCTTCTCTATGCCTCCTGGATTTTGATGCTTGTTTCCTTTGTCAAATTAGGGAAATCCTCTGCTGTAATTTGCTTCAATATGCTTTCTGGCCCTCTCTTTCTCCTTCTTCTGGGATCCCAATTATTCTAATATTGCCTCATCTTATGGTATCACTTATCTCTCGAATTCTTCCTTTGTGGTCCAGTAGTTGTCTCTTTTTCTCAGCCTCTTTATTCTCCATCATTTGGTCTTCTATATCACTAATTCTCTCTTCTGCCTCATTTATCCTAGCATTAAGAGCCTCCATTTTTGGGGTGCCTGGGTGGCTCAGTCATTAGGCGTCTGCTTTCGTCTCAGGGCATAATCACAGAGTCCGGGGATCGAGCCCTGTATTGAGCTCCCTGCTTGGCGGGAAGCCTGCTTCTCCGACTCTCACTCCCCCTGCTTGTGTTCCCTCTCTCTCTGTGTCACTCTCTTTCAAATAAATAAATGAAATATTTTTTTAAAAAGCCTCCATTTTTTATTGCACCTCATTAATACCTTTTTTGATTTTAGCTTGGTTAGATTTTTAGTTCTTTTATTTCTCCAGAAAGCGATTTTCTAGTATCCTCCATGCTTTTTTTAAGCCCACCTGGGACTTTGAAAATCATCGTTCTGAACTTTATTTCTGACATATTGCTAATGTCTGTATTGATTAGGTCCCTAGGCATTGGTATTGCCTCTTGTTCTTTTTTTGTTGTTGTATTTCTGCCTTGTCACTTTATCCAGATAAGAATAGGTGAATGAGAGAACAAAATACTAACAAAATACTAAAAAGTGTAGCAGTGACTCCAGAAAGATATTCACTAACCAAATCTGAAGAGACCTGAAACCAGGGGAAGAAGAAAGGTGGAAAAAAAAGGAAACAGTAGTTATATAAACACACACACACACACACACACACACACACAAATATATATTAGACTGGTGAATAGAGCAGAACACACACTTGATTTTGGGTTATTTTGGTCTGTTAGAAGACACTACCTCCTATAATTTCAAAGAAATAAAAACTTAAATATGTACAAAAATAAGGGTAAACATAATGAAGGGATGGAATATGAATGTAAAAATGAAAATTAAAAAAATGATTCTTAAAAAGGAATTGATAAGAAGTTGGTTAAATAAAGAAAAGAAAAGAAGGAAAGACTGTCATCAGTTTGGAGACTAGAACATTGCCATGAACTAGATATAGGGTATATTTTGATCTGTTAGATGAAACTTTATCCCAAAATTTTGAAGGAAGAGAAAGTTATATGTATACAAAAAATAAGGTTAAATACAATGAAGGGATAGAATATGACTATAATAATGAAAATTTAAAAAGAATTTTTATTTTAAAGATTTTTAAACAGGTATTGATGAGATAAAAGAGTTTAAAAAAGGTTAAAATAGGATTGAGGAAAAATTAAAAAGAATAAGAGAAAAGTAAAATTTAAGAAATTAACTTTGAAAGACTATAGAATCTTGGGGACAAAGCCATGAATTGTATTTGTTGTTTTCCCCTAGCTCTGGAGTTCCATGGGTCTCACTGATTGGTGAACTTGGTCTTGTCTGGATATTCTTGCTCATCTTCTGGTGGAGGGGCCTGTTACAGTGATTCTCAAATGTCTTTGCCCCAGGTGGAATTGTACCACCCTTGCCAGGGGCCAGGCTAAGTAATTTGCTCGGTTTTGCTCTTGGTAGCTTTTGTTCCCTGAATGGTCTCTGGTCAGCTTTGGAGGATGGGAATGAAAATCGCGGCCTCCCAGTCTCTGCCCTGTAGGACCTGAGAGCTTGGGGCCCCACTCCTTAGTGCGCCCTCAGAGAAAAGCAATGAATATCTTCCGTCTCTCTGGTCTCTATCTGTACTTCATGCTCATCTGGCCTGTGACCAAGCATTTCTGTCTCTGGTGCATGGCCCCATTTGGAATCTCCAAACTCAGCAGATTCCTGCAGTGTACTCCTGTGCCACTCCTCCCAGATGAGAAAGAAGGGGGAGTCTTCCTGGATCAGCCACTTGTGGGGTTTCTGCTTGAAGAGCAGTGGCCTGACTGTGCCTTGGATCACAGTTTAAGGTGACCCTGAGCTGAGAGCCCTCTCCTTGGCTCCCTCTTTGCAGCTGGCTTCCCTGCTCTGATATCTGGGAGCTCTGCCACACTTAGACACCCCTGGTCTTTTTGTGACCCTGTGGGTCCCGAGACCACACTGTTACTGCAAGGGCTCCATCCCCCTCTTAGGCTTTGGAGTGATGGCCCTCAGTGGAGTAGATTTCTAAAAGTTCTGATTTTGTGTTCTGCTGCTTTACCCCTTGCTGGGCGCTGACCCCTCCCCTCGTCGTCTCTCTTTCTAAATATCGCCTTGGATTCACTTCTCTGCATATCCTACCTTCTAGAAAGTGGTTGATTTTCTGTTCCTAAAATTGCTGCTCGTCTCTTCTATCTCCTGTTGAGTTTGTAAGTGTTCAGAATGGTTTGATAACTATCTAGCCGAACTCCTGGGGTCTGATGATATTTAGGTCTCCTACTCCTTCTCCATCTTCCTCCCAAGTCCCAATTTTTTTTTTAAAGATTTTATTTATTTATTTGTCAGAGACAGAGGGAGAGAGAGCTAGTGAGCACAGGCAGACAGAGAGGCAGGCAGAGGCAGAGGGAGAAGTAGGCTCCCTGCCGAGCAAGGAGCCCGATGTGGGACTCGATCCCAGGACCCTGGGATCATGACCTGAGCCGAAGGCAGCTGCTTAACCAAGTGAGCCACCCGGGCGTCCCCTCAATTTTTTTTTAGAGTAAGTTCTACACCCAACATGGGGCTTGAACTCAGAAACCTGAGATTCAGGATTCGCATGCTGTACTGACTGATGGACGCCATAATAAAACATTTTCTAATGGCCGAGTTCAGAAATTTTTGAACTTGAAATTAATTCAGTTGCTTCATTTTATAGAATCATTAATTTGTAAAATCCAGCTTACCTCACCTGCTTTTACTTAGAACTTTGGTTTTTATTCTACACAACCTTTAAGAAACATTATTAAACTGGAGTGCCTAGGTGGCTCAGTCAAACATCTGCCTTTGGCTTAGGTCATGATCCTGGGGTCCTGTGTTTGAGCCCCACATTGGGCTGCTTCTCCCTCTCCCTCTGCCTGCCACTCCCCCTGCTTGTACCCTCTCTGTCAAATAAGTAAATAAAATCTTAAAAATAAAAAAGAAGCATTACTAATAAAGCATGCTGACAGCACATGAAATATGAATCAGAAATGCTAGGGGGGGGCGCCTGGGTGGCTCAGTGGGTTAAAGGCTCTGCCTTCGGCTTGGTGGGGCTCTCTGCTCCACAGGGAGCCTGCTTCCTCCCTCTCTCTGCCTACTTGTGATCTCTGCCTGTCAAATAAATAAATAAAAATCTTAAAAAAAAAAAAAAAAGAAATGCTAGGTATATCTACTTTAAGTTGATAGTTTTATTTTGATGGAGTAGTCAAGGCTATTTAATTTTTAGTTCATTCAAAGTAATTTCAGTGGGAACAATTATTAACTTTACATAAGTTTTATAATGAATATACATATGATTCTTTTTAAATTTTTCATTTGCTTATTTTATCTCTATTTATTTTTTAAAAGATTGTATTTATTTATTTGACAGACAGAGATCACAAGTAGGCAGAGAGATAGGGGGAGGCAGGCTTCCTGCTGAGCAGAGAGCCTGATTCGGGGCTTGATCCAGGACGCTGAGATCATGACCTGAGCCAAAGGCAGAGGCTTTAACCCAATGAGCCACCCAGGCGTCCCTCATTTGTTTATTTTTAAAAAAATTTATTATTTAGAGAGAGCTTGAGTGTGAACGCATTTGAGTTGGGGGAGTAGCAGGGGGAGAGAATATTCAAGCAGACTCCCCACTGAGTAGGGAGCCCAGCAGGGCTTGATCCCAAGACCCATGAGATAATGACCTCAGCTGAATCCAAGAGTCAGACCCTTAACTGACTGAGCAAGCTAGGTGCCCCTGATATGATTACATTTTAAAGGAAGATTTGTTAATGTCCTAATAAATCATTTAGTTAGGAAATGCCATTATGGAGAGAAAATGAGATTTACTTTTATTGTATCTTTATCAAGTTTTCATTCTCCCATTACACCAATTCGTTTTCTTAATTTATGCCTCACTTGGAGTGAAATGTGACCATCAAGTTTCAAAGTTTGGAGAGAACTTTCAGGATTTTGTAGACCAGTTTCATTAATTACATGGGTTGAAAAATGTGAGACCCCAAGGTAGTAAGTTTCTTGCTTAAGGTCTGTAAGTATGTTAGTAGCAGATCAGTGACTAGAATGGAGAAATACTGATATTTATAGTCTTTTTTAGACCTGTCACATACTTGACAGCAAATATTTTCCACATCTAACTACTTTTTTCTTTGTTTAGTTTGTGCTCACTTTGCTTAAGGTTCTATTGCCACAGTTTTGTTAAATAATACCAGTCCCCTAACAACACATTTCATATGTCATTTTCGTGGTATGCGAACTCTCAGTTTTTGTGTAGTGCATAAACTGTGCTAGCTCTTCAGTTCACAAATCAGTAGGTAATTACTAGATGTCAGTTATGAACAATGACTAGTCATGTTACTTCTCTCAAAGTCTATTGGAGATTGGTCACTGTGCGTCTGTTCAGTTCTTGCATAAACAACAAAGGATGTAGTTGTGTTACTTCTTTGTCTTCTAATGGTAAATCTGTGTGGCATTTCACAAAACTGGGTAATCAGAGGGGAGGGTTGACCAACAAAGATCAAAGTGCAGCAAAGAAGTGAAAAGTGATAACACTAGATTTGAAAATTTGGATATCATAGATCATTTGAAAACAGTGACAGAGTATAGGTCACTATATGAAGGTATAGGCCTATATGAAGGTATAGTATGAACTATATTGAAAAACTTGGAAGTATATAAAAAACAAGGTAAAATCACTTTAACATCATTAGATTTAAATTGTAATAGGAACTCAGTTTGGCTATTATTTATTAGTGTTGAAGTTTATTTGCTGCATGAAAGAAAACAAAAGAAAAGGAGACTGAAGAACTTTTTATTGCTAGTGAACGATGTTTTCTTTTCAGAATCAGCATGGATTAAGCTACTAGAGCAAATTGGGATGATGAACGAACTTCACACCCAGATTCCAAAGATTAATGAGCAAGTAATTATCATCAACAGTTTAATGTGCGATAAGTCAGTTTGGGAATGCAGGCCATCAGTAACTTAATGTGATGAAAGATACAGTGTTCATAAAGGGAACAGTATTCATATGAAGCCCAAGGAACTTACAGTAAAGGTGAATTTATCAACATGAGTAAGGAAAGTCATTGTGATAGAAAGGATGAAGATGTCCCAAAGGAAGGGATTCTAGCAAAAATTCCACATTAAAGAAATTCTTGGAAATATTTGATAAAATATTTGAAACGTCAAGGGTAAAAGGTTGGAAGCTGAACCATACTTCGAACAGCTGTAGAGAATTTGCCAAGGCATAGAAAACCTGTTTAATCTGTGTGATAAGTTATGTGAGGAAAATGAGAAGGCAGGAACTGCCTACCCATGGTAAGTTTTTTTTTTAAGAAAAAAGAGAACACTCTTATTTTTGATGTTTGTTCTGTTTTAAATTATAAAATAGTGAATATTAATCACACAATACTTGCCATTTTCCTGTGCATTTACAATTGACAGTTAAAAAGTCTTAAATGGTTTTAAATGTTATGACAGAAATTTTACAGTTCACAGAACAGTTGTGATTTTTTCCCCCCTCTGATTAATGAGATTGCTCAGTTTCAGCTTGCAGGGTCTTTTTCATGGTTGTGCGCTGCAGTTCAAAGTGAGTACTGTTTTGTTACATTTTCTAACTTGATAAAATAATTATAAAGATCATTGGTATGAACAAATTTGAAAGTATAAGTAAGGGATGTTTAAATTGGAATAATAGTAGGGAAAGATAAGCATTACCATTTGGGGTTGAAGGAAAGAGCAAAGACATTTAATTTTGAGTGGTCTCTTACTAGTATAAAAAACATTTTGAAGTTTCTGCTTAATCTTTGAGAGTCTTGTAAATTTTATTTTTATCTTAAAGATCTTATTTATTTGAGAGAGCGTGAAAGAGTGTATGCGTGCACAGAAGGGGAGGGAGAGGGACAGGCAGACTCTGTGCTGAGTGTAGAACCCGATGCAGGCCAGAACTCAGGATCCTAAGATCATGAACTGAGTCGAAACGAAGAGTTGGACATTCAACTGCCTAAGCTACCCAGGCACACTTATTTTTGTAATTTTTAAAGGTATACTCTTCGGGGACACCCAGGTGGCTCACTTGGTTAAGCAGCTGCTTTCAGCTCGGGTCATGATTCCAGGGTCCTGAGATCGAGCCCCACATCAGGCTCCCTGCTCAGCAGAGAGCCTGCTTCTCTCTCTCCCCCTCTCCCTGACGCTCTGCTTACTTGTGCTCTCTCTCTAACTCTCTGTCAAATAAATAAAATATTTTTTTAAAAAAAAGGTACACTCTTCGGATGGTTAAGTTTTTATTTTAAAAGAGCTTTACATTACTGACTTTTATTTTTTTAAAGATTTTTATCTATCTATTTGAGACAGAGACAGAGAGCATGCACAAGTTGGGGGAGGGGCAGAGGGAGAAGGAGAAGCAGACTCCCATCTGAGCAGGGAGCCCAATGTGAGGCTCCATCCCAGGACCCTGGGATTATGACCTGAGCTGAAGGCAGTCATTTGCTTAACCAACTGAGCCATCCAGGTGCCCCCTTTAAATTACTTATTAACTAATAAAAATAATTCATTTATTCAGCAAAAGTTTATTGAACTTCTGTTTTATACTAATCATTGTTATAGGTGCTAGGCTTACAGCAGTATCCAACACAAAAATCTGGAGTAGCATATACTTTAACCTGTTTCCTTTTCTTTTTTCTTTTTTTTTTTCAGACTTTTTTTATTTATTGAGAGAGAGAGAGAGCGAGTCAAGCATGAGCAGGAGAGAGGAGCAGAGGGAGAGGGAGAAGCAGACTTCCTCTCCGTTAAGCAGGGAGCCCGACATTGGGCTCTATCCCAGGACCCTGGGATCATGATCTGAGCCCAAGGCAGTCGACCAAAGGACTCAGGCACCCAGGCACCCCGACCTGTTTCCTTCTTTGAGAAATGTCAAATCTCTAATTCTTTATAGAGTCTTGATTTAATTTAGACTGAAGGAAACTAGATATTTTTAATTTTTATATAACTCTAGAGGCTTTTGTATAAAAACAGCATTTTAAAAAATTGGGTTCTGTTTTAGATGGTCTCTACAGTGGGGTTAAAACTCCACACCCTGTTGTCCGCAGATTGAGCTACAACAAGAATGGGACATTTCATGTGACAGCTTCAGAAATGCATATAGGAACTTGATTCCATATAGCATTCCCAACTTTAGAGTAAATTTTTTTTTTTTAAAGATTTATTTATTTGACAGAGAGAAATCATAAGTAGACAGAGAGGCAGCCAGAGAGAGAGAGAGGGAAGCAAGCTCCCTGCTGAGCAGAGAGCTCGATGCGGGACCCGATCCCAGAACCCTGAGATCATGACCTGAGCCGAAGGCAGCGGCTTAATCCACTGAGCCACCCAGGCGCCCTAGAGTAAATTTTTTATAGTGCTATTATAGACAGATCTGCTGTAGTAGTGCTGTGAAAGAGAGTTGTGAATTCTACCTTGTTCAGAAAGTTGGGCATATGTGCATTGTGTGAGATTATGGCATTATTAATGAGTTGTAACTTTAGTTCAGTCAGGATAGCTGAATAGATGTTTATGGTGGAAATATGACTAGAAAAGCTAAAGCACTGTGTGTAATGGTTGAGAGGCATGAAACTACCAGAAAGACTAGGTAAGCTACTGGTCATTTGTAATAAGTCGAGCATTTGCTTTTGGGGTAGGGAGGCAATGGGAATATGAAGGCAGGAAAAGATGAAGCAGTTGAGGTAGGAGGAGCCAGATTTTGGATGTTTGGACTTTTTTGGGGGAGCCTTTTTCAGAGCTCTTTGTGTAAATATATGTATGTTCCCTTAAATTCTCAGAACTGTATTTCTTCATTTGTAAAATAGAGGTGCTTACAGTACTTATTTGATCAGATTTGGGGGAGACTAAATTGAATTAGGTCATGTAAAGTGCTTGGAAAAAAAGTGCCAGGCATAGAGTGAGGTTCTTGCTAAGTTTTAACCACTAACTATAATGGTTTGGGAATCTCTGCCTCAGGATCTCCTAAAATATTCCATAATCAGGCAGTTGATAGAAACAGTCACAAATGGTTAATAACTATTCAGAAAGATTCTTATTCAAAATTTTAAAAATGAAAATGAAAATGATTAAATGGAAAATATCACAAAAAATGCAAATTTAAGCAATGAGATTACATTTTTCCCTACCAAACTGAGAACGATGAAAAACACTTCATACCAAGTTGTGGAGAAATTCTTAAGAAACAAGAATTCTGGGACACCTGGGTGGTTCTGTTGGTTGGGCGGCTTCCTTCAGCTCAGGTTGTGATCCCGGGGTCCTGGGATTGAGCCCCACATTGGGCTCCTGGCTCGGTGGGGAGCCTGCTTCTCCCTCTGCCTGCTGTTCTCCCTGTTTGTGCTCACTTGTTCTTTCTCTCTGACAAATAAATAAAATTTTCAAAAAAAATAAAATAAAATAAAAAATAAACAAACCTAAAAACACAAAACAAAAATTCTGCCTATTGGTTTCTGAATATATTGGTGAAATGCTTTTGGTGGGCAATTTAGTAACATCTATCAAAAATATATATTCACCTCTGCCCCATCCCTTTTTTTTCTTGCAAAAAGGTGTTTCTATTAATGCACGGGGACAGGACCTGTGGCAGAAAAGAGTTTCCTCGCCTATGCCCTTTAACCTCTTGATTTCATTTTTAGGAATTGATTGTATACACACACACACAGACACACACATATATGCTCACATATGTAAGCCAATTTATATATACAAGTATGACAACTATAAATAGTACTGTATTGAAAAATGGCTGGAAACAACCTACATGTGCATCAATATAATATAATAAAAGATTATGTGGCCGCTCTTTTTTCTTTTTCTTTTTCTTTAAAGGTTTTATTTATTTATTTGACAGCACGCATAAGCAAGCATGGGGAGTAGCAGAGTAGGATATTGACATTGTAATGTTATTAATATAAACTTTTACCCCAGATTGTCCTTAAGGATTTTCAGTTTCTAAACCTGTTTCTATTTCTGGTAATATGACTTTCCTATCTTACTAGTGTTTGTTTTTTCAATTTGTTTTTAATCTGTTTGGTATTTATTTTGTTGTAAAGTGTGAGGTGGTGATCCAAATTTTCTCACCTTAAGTGATTACTGGTCATATTCTCACTCTTTTTTTTTTTTTTTTCATATTCTAACTTAAAAAAAAAATTTTTTTTAGATTTTATTTTATTTTATTTTGACAGACAGAGATCACAAATAGGCAGAGAGGCAGGCAGAAAGAGAGAGAGAGAGAGAGGGGAGAAAGCAGGCTCCCTGCTGAGCAGAGAGCCCGATGTGGGGCTCAATCCCTGGATCCTGGGATCATGACCTGAGCCGAAGGCAGAGGCTTTAACCCACTGAACCACCCAGGCGCCCCTCATATTCTAACTCTTAAGTAAACCTTGAACATTTTTGTTTTCTATTCTGTTTCATTAATCTACTAATATTCATGCCCATACCACATACTTGATTTATTGTACCTTTGATATATGATAGGGCATACTTTTCTCCTTGCTAATATTATAATTCAGTATTTTCTTTGATATTCTTTTTAGCTTTATTTTTCTAGATGTCCTTGATAATTGTTTTATCTACTTACCTCTTACTCCCCCACCCTATGTCTTTTGTGAGGAAATTATATTCTTCATAGTATGGAATTTTTTTCTTTTGTCAAAATGGTATATTATCTGTTTACTGTCTGAAAAATTTTGTAAGTTCTTAGATAATTTTATGTATTTTTAATTTTCAAAATATTTTTACTTATTTATTTTAGAGTAGGTTTTTTCTTTTTTTAAAGATTTTATTTATTTATTTGACAGACAGAGACCACAAGTAGGCAGAGAGGCAGGCAGAGAGAGAGAGGAGGAAGCAGGCTCCCTGCAGAGGAGAGAGCCCGATGTGGGGCTCGATCCCAAGACTTCGGGATCATGGCCTGAGCCGAAGGCAGAGGCTTTAACCCACTGAGCCACTCAGGCGCCCTGGAGGTACACCGAGCCACCCGGGTGCCCCGAGAGAGAAAGAATCTTAAGCAGGCTCCTTGCCTAGTGCAGAGCCTGTTGTAGGGCTTGATCTCATGACCCTGGGATCATGACTTGAGCTGAAATCAAGAGTCAGTTGCCTAACTGACTGAGCCACCCAAGTACCCAAATGGCAAGATTATTTAAAGAAAACCTCAAACATATTATTTTGGAGTATACTTCTAAACTAAAAATTGACCTTGTGTTAAAATTCGTTAGAAACATACAAACCTTTGATGCTGATGTTAATCACTGAGAAAAGGTTTGTATTTCTCGTATTTATTTGATCACAGAAATCGTTCTATTGTAATGTATCTTGCAGATTTTACATAATAAATATTGAGAAATGCAGAATCAACGGCATTTGGTTAATATACGAGATAACACTAATGCATTACAATAGGCACAATACTATATATTAGGGCCTGTAGGTATCCCAGGATGAAAAAAGTTTTATCTAGAAAGTGATACTGACATATACGTAAGTTAAATGTGCCTCAATGGGTTATCAGGCAAGGCTTCCTTGAAGAACTACACTTTGAAGAAGCAATGGGGTTTCATCAGGTAGATGTCATTACCAGTAGGTAGAAAAACAGTAGGAGAGTAGTATGATTAGAAATTTGGGTAGGAGTGAGAAATTATTTTCACTCCATAGCCTGAGGAATTATTTCCTGACATCTCTTACAGTGCTTTTTCTTAAGGTAAAGACCATTATCTAAACACTAATATTTAGGGGACCAAACTGAGAAACTAAGACAGTTTTGAGAGTGAAGAGGAGCACATTAATAACTAAATGGATATGATAAGTCATAAATAACAGTACCACTGGTTAAGTGGAGTGTGGTCACCCCATCTGTGAAGAATGTCCTCTGGTGTTTGGCCCATGAGTTGGCATTAGTTTTATCTTACAGACTGGCCTGCTTTACTCCCAGAATTCTAATTTGCCTAGACTTTCTGTTTCTTGAATTTTCTATTCTTGCTCCTTCTAAGAACCTTTACATTTGCTGTTCTTTTCTTTAAACTTCTCTTCTACCTTTTCACCTGTTTTAATTCTTGGTAATCATCCTTTAGATCTTAAATTAAGGAACAGTTCCTGACTTGTATAGGTTAGCTCATCCTGGTAGAGATTTATCTGAATCACCAAGATGTTTCAGAAATAGATGTTTCAGAAATGAAGATTCTTACTATTGAAGGGAATAGGGGAACACCCTAATTTTGAGAGTTCTCGTTTGACTTCTAGGGTCTTGGGGCTGTGACTAAAAGGAAAAAGGGGCCAGTTATGAAAAGATCATGTTTTAGAAAAGAGGAAGAAAATGAAGCACATTTGACAGTTTTTAATCTCTACTTAATTATTTATTTGACAGAGCGAGAACATACAAGCAGGGATGGGTGGCAGGTAGAAGGAGAGGGAGAAGCAGGCTCCCTGCTTGGCAAGGAGTCCGATGTGGGACTGGGATCATGACCTGAGCAGAAGGCAGATGCTTAACCTGCTGAGCCACCCAGGTGCCCCAATAAGTAGAATCTTTATTAAAAAAACTTATCCCAAGATCCAGTAAATTTCTAATTTTGATTTTTTTTTTCTTTTCAGGTGGGTGTGGGTGGTAATGCTTACCAATTCACAGTATATTTGGATTCCCCCCCCCTCCTTCTAGTGTTTTGTTTTATAACTAAAAATGTACTTTATCCCCAGTGCTTAATTTTTGCAATACAGGGGCTGAGTCATTTGCCTAGAGCTTTCCTTTTATTTTAAGCAGTAGAATTATTTTATAAGTGAAATGTTGTAGTGAACCCTAATTTTTTTTTTAAAGATTTCATTTATTTTATTTGACAGAGATCACGAGTAGGCAGAGAGGCAGGCAGAGAGAGAGGGAGGAGGAAGCAGGCTCTCTGCTGAGCAGAGAGCCCGATGTGGGGCTCAATCCGAGGACCCTGCGATCATGACCTGAGCTGAAGGCAGAGACTTTAACCCACTGAGCCACCCAGGCGTCCCATGAACCCTAATTTTTTAATCAAGGGAAGATATCTTTTAGTAGTGTGATAATTATAGCTTGCATTTATTGTGAATTTACAGTTTGCTAAGCACCATGCTTAATATATTCATTTAATCATCCGGACAATCCTGGGTAGTAGGTATTACTATTTTTATATGTTATGGATGAAGAAATTTAAGTCTAAAAGTTGTTTATCTGGTAAGTGGCCAGAGTTGGATTCAGACTCATGTGACCTGAGACTGGAGTGCATGCTCTTAACTTTGTTCTGTCATACTTTTTAAGGTTGTAAGTTTTATTTTATAAGTTTATGCATGTAACATTTACATGTTTTGAAGTTATTGGGTAGAACCCATGAGAGTATTTCTACAATTAAAAATGAACTGGTATTTTTTGTCTTAAATCAGTATCCACACTTGTTTATTTAAAAAATTTTTACTTTTGGTTTCATAGTATTGAGAAAATCCCTGCATATACACAATAATTATTACAGACTCTTAAAAATTAAATTTGGTTGGCTTTTAAATTCAGTTAAATCTATATGAAATGTGAGGGATGACTAGTAGGACATTAATTTCATAGATAAATTTATAGAAACTGCTTATACTAATTTCTTATAAATGTATAGGTTGGACAAGAAGCACTCAAACATGGTTCATAAAACCATTATATCATCACCAAACTAAGTGTTACTTATAAGTTTTTGTCACCCAGTTGTTGAGATATAGGTGAAACAGGTATCCTGGAGTCTTGCCTGTCATTTAATTGAGAGTATTTTTAGTGTTACCTGCTTGCACTTTGTTGAGCAGCCACACAGTTCAGTAGTTTTTAATATTTTCATTGTTGTGCTATCACAGTCAGTTTAAGGACATTTTCATCACCAAGAAAGAAGTCCTGTACCCATATTGACTACAAAGCTGTAATAAAAAAGTATACTACTGGTACAGTACCAGTACTGTGGTATCTAGTATCTATCTATGTGTCTAGATATAGTATCTAGACACATAGATCAGTGGAACAGAATAGAAAGCCCAGAAATAAGCCCATGTTTATATGGTTAGTTAGTCTATGACAAAGGCGGTTAAGAAGGGAAAAAACAGTCTTCTCAGTAAGTGCTAGGAAAAACTAGACAGTTACATACAAAAAATGAAACTGGACCACTTTCTTACACCATATACAAAAAAATAATTTCAAAATGCATTAAGGACCTAAATATGAGGGACGCCTGGGTGGCTCAGTTGGTTAAGCAGCTGCCTTCGGCTCAGGTCATGATCCCAGCGTCCTGGGATCGAGTCCCACATGGGCTCCTTGCTCAGCGGGGAGCCTGCTTCTCCCTCTGCCTCTGCCTGCCATTCTGTCTGCCTGTGCTCGCTCTCTCCCCTTCTCTCTCTCTGATAAATAAATAAAAAATCTTAAAAAAAAAAAAAAAAAGGACCTAAATATGAGACCTGAAACCATAAAGCTCTTAGAAGAAAATATAAACAGTAATTTCTTTGACTTTGACCTTAGCAGCATATTTCTAGATATGTCTCTTCAGGCAAGGGAAGTAATAGCAAAAATAAAATATACCAAAATAAAAAGCTTTTGCACAGTGAAGGAAACCAATAAAGTGGAAAGGCAGCCTAGTGGATGGAAGAAGATATTTGCAAATGATAAACCTGATAAAAGGGTTAATATCTCACATATGTAATGAACTTACACAACATGAAAAAGAACCAAATAATTTGATTAAAAATGGACAGAGGATCTGAAAATACATTTTCCCAAAGAAGATGTAGAGATGGCTAACCGGACTCATGAAAAGATGTGCAACATCACTAATCTTTGGGGAGATAGAAATCAAGATCACAATGAGATATCACCTCACATCTGTCAGAATGGCAGAAGTAACACAAGAAATCTGTGTTGGTGAGGATTTAGAGCAAAAGGAACCCTTGTGCACTGTTGGGAATATAAATTATACAGCCACAGGAAAGCATCTGTATAGAGGTTCCTCAAAAAACTAAAAATAGAAATACTGTGTGATTCCACTACTGGGTCTTTACCCAGAGAAAATGAAAACACTCATTTGAGGAGGTACATGCAACCTTATTTATTGTGGCATTATTTACAGTAGCCAAGATATGGAGCAACCTTAATGTCCATTGCTGGATGAATGGATGAAGAAAATGTGGTATATGTACACAATGGAATATTACTCAACCATAGAAAAGGAGGAGATCTTGCCATTTGTGACAACATGCATGACCCTGGAGAGTATTAGGCTAAGTGGAATAAGCCAGAGAAAGACAAAAACAAAGTCATTTCACTTGTGTGTGGTATCTCATAAAGCAAATGAATAAGCAAAAAGGAGAACCAGACCCATAAGTAGGGAGAACAAACTGGTGGTTGTCAGAGGGTGTGGTGCTGGGCAAAAGGCAGTCAACGGGAATGGGAGGTACAGGCTTCCAGTAAGGAAATGAGGGGGTTATGGGGATGAAGGGTACAGCATAAGGAATATAGTCAGTGGTATTTTAATCATGTCATATTAGTGATATGTGGTAGCAACACTTCTGGTGAGCGTAGCATAATGTATAACAGAGAATTGTTGTATCTCTGTGTTATACACCTGAAACTAACACTGTGTCAACTATACTACAATTAAAAAAAGAAAAGAAAGAAAAAGCATTCCTACTCTTGCTACTCCCTTCAGCTTTAGGCAGGCACTAGTCTATTTTGTCTCTATGGTTTTGAAATGTTTACCAGTGTCAGAAAAAAAGGGGGGGGGGACACATTGTGGATGATACTGTATATTACAAACAAACTTTTTAGTTGTTTGGCATCTGTGGCAATATTTTCAGTCTTTGTCTTTGTTTTTGTTTTCTGTTTGGGAGGGAGGGAAAGAGAGGTAAGAAAGCAGTTTCTGTTTTGAACTGTAGAGAAGAAAATTGAATCATAGAATTTTTGCCAAACAAACAAAAGTGTTTTCTGAAGTGTCTTCTTATGTTCTTCCCATCTAGGTCTTTTTATTTCTTCTGAATCATAATTAGTTGCTTCTGTTTCTTGTGTCCAGTATAATTTTAATCCATTTTGTTAAGTATTTTTCATAATAAAATTTGTATGGTATAAGTTTTTTTTTCTCTTAGAACTTGAAAATCATTGAGCTTTTGTGTTCCAGCTTGCAGAGAAGTGTGATATCAGCTTGATTGTTGTTTCTTACAGAACATGGTTTTAGTTAGGAGACTAAATCACAATACTATATTATTGCTTAGGTTTTGTTTGTTTGTTTTTAAGATTTTATTTATTCATTTGACAGAGATCACAAGTAGGCAGAGAGAGGAGGAAGCAGGCTCAATGCGGGGCTCGATCCCAGGACCCTGGGATCATGACCTGAGCTAAAGGCAGAGGCTTTAATCCACTGAGCTACCCAGGCGCCCCTTGCTTAGGTTTTATAATCAGCTCATATAATTATATGTAAATGGTATATAATCCAATTTACCTTAGAAAATCCCTCTAATTTACCCATAAAGTATAGACATATCACCATGGATAGTGTCACTACTACGTTTTATCTTTTCTTATATCCTTGAGCAAGATTGTAGTTTCTTCTGTTGTGTATGCAAAGTGTATAGGGGCAGTATTGTATAACATGTGTCTTATCTTTAAATGCTTAGATCCCCTTTTGTTCATACAAGTACTTTGATTTTTTGGCTTGCCGAGTCACATGTCCCATTTCTCTTTTATTTTGGGTCATAACTTGTTGGGTAGTTGGTAGGTGGAGTGGCCTTTACTATTTCTTTCCATTCCTTTTCATGTTTATATAGTTGAGTTCAGTTATGTTAAATGTGTTTTATGAATCACCTACAGTATAATCTTATTTTACTCCTCTGCTGTTTTCTTTTGGAATTCTGAAATTTCACCAGTATGTATCTTTTTTCCATCTCTTCTTTGGTGTTTGGTAGGCTCATTCAGTCTCAAGTGTTTGTATTTTTTTGTTGAGGAAAATTTTCTTCTGTTATTTCACCTTTCCATTATTCTCTCCTGTGGGGGTGCCCTTGAGATTGCTCCTAGACCTACTACTTCAGTCCTTCCGTGTCATCATACAGGCTGTCTTTTCTAGCTCTTTGACTTTGTTTTTTTAAGATTTTATTTATTTATTTAACACACACAGAGAGAGAGAGAGAGAGAGAGAGGGAGAATATAAGCAGGGAGAGTGGGAGAGAGAGCAGGCTTTCCGTCAAGCAGGGAGCCCGATGTGGGACTTGACCCCAGCATGCTGGAATCATGACCTAAGCCAAAGGCAGACGCTTAACGACTGAGCCACCCAGGAGCCCTGTGATTTTGTTTTTGAAACAGAATTTTATCACTAGACTTTCCAGTAAAATTTAAATTTTTGCTGTCATTTTTCTGTTTCTAAGTAGTTCCTTGTCTCCTTGTCATGGTTGTTTCTATTTTTCTTTTTTTTTTTTTTGTATCTTAGAAGTTTCCTTTCTGTAAATTGTTTCCTTCGAGAGTATTGATTCTCTTTATTCGCCTTGAGCTTTCTCCTTCACACGGTTTTTTTTTTTAATTTTTATTTTTAAGATTTTATTTATTTATTTGACAGAGAGATCACAAGTAGGCAGAGAGTCAGGCAGAGAGAGAAGGGGAAGCAGCCTCCCCACTGAGCAGAGAGGGCTATGTAGGGCTTGATCCCCGGACCCTGAGATCATGACCTGAGCTGAAGGCAGAGGTTTAACCCACTGAGCCACCCAGGCTTCACATAGTTAATTTATTTCAGAAACCTTGGATCGTTGGTTGTCTCTTCACATTTATACATTTCAGATACTATAGATTACTACAGCCAGCTTTTGCGTTTCCTCTGTAGTTATGTAGATATCTAGGCAGTTCTTTTTGAGAAGTTTCTCTCTTGAATGGGGATACATACTTTGGGCATCAGTGGACAATGTTTATCAAGAAGCAGCCTTCCTTGTGTTCTTGCCTTATTGATGAGTAGCAGGAAGAAAAACAAGAGGCTGGAATGCTCACACTTTCCAAAATGAGGAGAACTTTACAGACTAAAATGGAGCATGGGAATGTTTTTAGCTTCTGAGTAGAGTTGCCTTTGTTGTAGTTCCTCCCCCCGATCCAGGCCTCTGATAGATAGATAGATAAAATTTTCGTTTTTTTTTTTGTTTGTTTGTTTTTGTTTTTGTTTTTTTTAAATAATCTCTACACCTAACATGAGGCTCGAACTTACAACCCAGAGATCAAGAGTGGCATGCCTCACCCCTGAGTGAGTCCCATCCCTCCCCCCACCCCTTCTGGATCTCTGTCTTAAGGATCCAAAACTACTTCAGACTTGGCTCTGCTTCTGTCTTAGGCCATAACATTATGGAAATAGGAACCATTTCATTTGAAATTTGAAAATTTGGAAATTTGGCTTTCATTTGAAGAGTGGCAGATTTTTGGCCAAGAGCAAAACGTATTTGATGCTGATTGTTCTGTTTAATTTT
Organism: Mustela nivalis; assembly: GCF_964662115.1. Lineage (NCBI taxonomy): Eukaryota > Metazoa > Chordata > Mammalia > Carnivora > Mustelidae > Mustela > Mustela nivalis. Next base: position 25,700,667 of record NC_139029.1, read on the forward strand.
GATTAGAAGTTTTATGTAGTTACCAGTTAAGTGTTAGTAAGTTTTTTGTAAGTGTGGCTGTCTTTATTATTATTATTTTAAATGTATATGACTATTTATTTTGTGACTTAAAAGTGATTTAAAAATAAGTTTTTTATATGAGGGCATGTATTTATTTTTGGTTTGGGGCTTTCATGTAAGGATTTCTTTTGTTCTAAATTTTACTCTGTGTGGCAGTGTTTTGTTTATGTTATGAATTTGTATACTTTGCGTTGGAAATTACAGCTTTTGGGGGAGTGAGGAGGGATACTGGAAAGTAAGATAGAATGTGACAATAATGTTATTTTTTTCTTTCCTTTTTTGCTTTTTCAGTTTGAGCAGAAAACTGGTGCAGTTTTTGATGAAATTGTAGAGAACTGTAAGTACCATTTTAGAAAAAAAACAGTCATGTCCTTAGATAGATAGTAATCGAGTCTAGATAGAGCATTTATCTGTAACAGTGTTTAATTAGGGCCTATTAATGTGATGGTATAATTTGATTTAGTTTAGATCTCATCACCCTGTTAATATCTTAAGCAAATTAATCTTAATTGTAAGAGTTTTACAATTTTTTAGTAAATATTTTATTCTCATAGTTACTAATGTTGAAATATAGCCATGTTTTGTGTATGTATGAATCATATAGAAGCTTATAATTACTATTCAGTAAAGGTTATACTTTGTTTACAGGGTCTCTTAATTTTCTGTTTATAGTCTTTCTGTTACATGATTCTCTTAAAAAAAAAAATACCCAACTTTGTTTCTTAGGATTATAAAAGTAATACATTCAATTTTATAATACAAAAATGATTAAAATAGAAAATGAAAGCCTTTGTCTTCACTATTCTCTAAAAATAATCAGTTTTAAAAGTTTAATATATATCTTTCCAGACTTTTTTTCTGTGAATATATATAGATCTATAGATGATGAATGGGGATTTTTGTATGCCTATAGGGATCGTGTGGTACTGTTCTTCCTTTTTTTATTCAACTGCCTAAATGTCTTTCTATGTCAGTGGATTTTGGCCTATTCCATCCTTTCTGATGGCTACTTGGTATTTCATTGTATGGCTGTATTATAATTTAACCAACTTAACTCTTTTATATATGTGTATATTATTTTCAGTTTTTTATTATTACAAACAATATTAAGTATGTATTCCTATACACATTTTTGTTTACTTGTTGAAGTAGACAAAGCGAGTGTATCCTTTTCTGTAGAATAAATTCCAAAAATAGAAGTGATGAATCATCCAAGGGAATTTGTATTCTTAAGATAAGTTTTGTTATCTAGCGTTACTGAGTCAAGGAGAATATGCAATTTTTTGTTTTGTTAATTAAGGTAACTTCCATAAGTAGGGTCTATGAGTACTTTCTTTCTCTTTGGAATTAGTTTGTTAATATTTTTGAGAGATAACAGGTTTTTTAGACTACATAGTGAGAGGTAACTAGCTCTCCTGAACTTAGTGGTCTTGGAATAATCTGTAAGTTTATTCATTCATATCTGGTCTGGGCTTTGAGGGCACAAAAACTGGGACTGCCAGCTTGAGTGCCTCCTATGTGTCAGTATGGCAGCCTCAGGATAGTAAGAAATTTTTGTTGGTGGCTCAGGCTCCAAGCAAGAGTAGTTCAGTGAATAAGGTGGAAGCTGTATCTTTTCTGACCTACCTTCAGAAGTCACATGGCATCACTTCCACCACATTCTTTTGGCTATGAGGAGGTCAGTCACAAGCATGCTTAGATTTAGAAGAAAAGAGTATTCATACCTCACTTCCTGACAGAAGGGTCAAAGTCACATTGTAGAAAACCATGTAGACAGGAGCTACTGTTGCAGCCATATTTGGAAAATACAACCTGACTTCACAACATATAATGCTATCATAGGATATTTTATTATGTATCAGAAGATGACTTTAAAAAATTAATCTTTTAGGTCTATATTTGGATCTTCGTAACGTTGACTGCCTCCTATAATATAGAAACAAAGATTGATGAATCTGATCATATATGATTTTTTTACAAGTAACGTTTTCTCTCTTAGTCTTTCCTTTTTTTAATGCTTTAAAAAAAAAAAAAGATTTTATTTATTTTTTATTTGAGATAGAGAGCACAAAAGAGCACAAGTGGAAGGGAGGGGCAGATGGAGAGGGAGAAGCAGATGCCCTGCTGGGCAGGGAGCCTGACAGGTGTTTCATTCCAGGACCCTGGGATCTTGACCTGAGCTAAAGGCAGATGCTTTATCAACTGAGCCACCCAGGTGCCCCAATTTTTCCTTTCCATATTATTGTCCCTACCTCCATCCCACCTACACCTTTGTAGGTAGTCTTCCATGTTTTTCTCCATTGTTTCTAAAATCATTATTTGCATAAATGTATACAGATAAATATATGTAAGGGTTTTGAAGCTTTTTAAAAATTTTTTGTTCAGCAGGTGGTATCATCATTTACATAGATTTTTCTGCCTACCTTCTCTCATTTAGGAGTATTTCATGATATCCTTCCACCTCAACTGGGAGAGCTCCAGCTCTTTGTAATATCCCATGATTTAGATGTACAAGTCATCTTTTGCCCTGCTAGGCATTGATATTATTTTAGTTTTTTTTACCATAATGAATGATGATGCATTAAAATTCCTTTAAGAATGTCCTTATGTGGGTTAAAATGTCCATTTTGTATGTGTACGTAGATTATGAAGAGTGGGTATTGTTCAGTAAAGGTATGTGTAATTTTAATAGATGTTGCTTGCCTGCTTTTCAAAATTTGAATGCCTTACATTTCCATGAGAAGTGTATAAGAACACCCCCCCATCCCATTAATGTATATTTTAGTTCTTCTTCAGGTTTGGCGATCTGACGGATATGAAATAGCACATTATTAACTTGATTCTGCATTTTTCTTAACTCCTGTTGAATTGAATTAAGCAGTTTTTAATAAGTTCAGCATTTGGACTGGCTCCTCTGTATTGTCTAGTTAAAAATATTTGTTAACTAAATAAGTATTCTTTGCCCGTTATCTTAAAGTTTTTTCATGACAATTTGTAGTCTTAAAATTTTCAAAAAAATATATTTTTAAAGATTTTCTTTATTTGTCAGAGAAAACAAATGGGAAGCAGCAGGCAGAGGGAGAAGCTGACTCCCTTCTGAACAAGGAGCCTGATATAGGACTTGATCCCCAGGACCCCAGGGTCATGATCCAAGCTGAAGGCAGACGCCCAACTGATTCACTCAGGCATCCCTAAATTTAAATTTTTAAAAAGATTTTATGTATTTATTTAGCAGGAGTGCACACATGCACACATAAGCAGGGGGAGGGGCAGTGGGAGATTGAGTGAGGGATTCCCAAGCAGACTTCATGCTGAGCATGGATCCCGGACAATGTGGGGCTTCATCTCAGGACCCTGAGATCATGACCCAAGCTGAAATCGAGTCCAAATCTCAACTGACTAGCCACCCAGCCATGCCAGGCTTTTTTAATACTGTAATATTAGTTGTTAAGGTGAGTCATAGTAGGCATGGTAAAGATAAATCTGAAAGAAGATTTAGGTATACCTTTTTTTTTTTTTTTAAAGATTTTAAAGATTTTATTTATTTATTTGACAGATCACAAGTAGGCAGAGAGGCAGGCAGAGAGAGAGAAGAAGGGAAGCAGGCTCCCCGCTGAGCAGAGAGCCCAATGCAGGGCTTGATCCCAGGACCCTGAGACCGTGACCTGAGCTGAACGCAGAGGCTTAACCCACTGAGCCACCCAGGCACCCTCAGGTGTACTTTTAAAAAGATGGTCATTCACTCAGAAAATTTAACTTAATAGAATATGTGACCTACAGTTCTTTAAATAATGGAGTAGGAGTTTTTTTTTTTTTTTTTTTTTAAAGATTTATTTATTTGACAGAGAGAAATCACAAGTAGACAGAGAGGCAGCCAGAGAGAGAGAGAGGGAAGCAGGCTCCCTGCTGAGCAGAGAGCCCGATGCGGGACTCGATCCCAAGACCCTGAGATCATGACCTGAGCCGAAGGCAGCGGCTTAATCCACTGAGCCACCCAGGCGCCCCTGGAGTAGGAGTTTTTGATTTCCTTTTTTTGTTTCCTTTTGTTTGCGTCATCTTTTCCTAAACAAAAAAATTTTTTTAAGACTTTATTTATTTATTTGAGAGAGAGAACATGCAGAAGAGAGAGACAACACAAGTAGGAGGTAGAGGGAGAAGTGGACTCCCCGCTGAGCAGGGAGCTGGATGCTGGACTCCATTCCAGGACTTTGGGATCATGACCTGAGGCCAAGTCTGCTCAACCAGCTGAGACACCCAGGTGCCCCTAAACAAATGTTTTTAATATAAAAAAATTTGATCTTTTTACAATCACAGTTTGCAGTCTTGGTTAAAAAAGTTTTCCTTACCCTTTGAATATATGCTATCCTAGTTTCTTGGAGTATGAGAAAATACTTTTATAAAATATTAAATACAAAATATTTATAATGTGAGCTATATTAAAAATAAAAGCCCTTGGCTTCACCACCCTGCTTTTTAAAAATGTGCATTGGGGCGACTGAGTGGCTCAGTGGGGTAAAGCCTCTGCCTTCAGCTCAGGTCATGATCCCAAGGGTCCTGGGATTGAGCCCCATAACAGGCTCTCTGCTCAGCAGGGAGCCTGCTTCCTCCTCTCTCTCTGCCTATCTCTCTGCCTATTTGTGATCTCTGTCAAATAAATAAATAAAATATAAAAAAAATAAAATGTGCATTTTTTGTGTGTGTTTCATGCCAATCCTTCAGTCCCATTTTGTTCTTGTCTCCAAATAGCTATTATCCTGGATTTTGCTTATTTCCTTGCTTTTCTGTATACTTTTTATGGCCTCTACACCATTAACAAGATATTCTTTAGTTTTGCTTGTTTATGGACTTTGTGTAGTTTTTGAATTCTATTGTATGTTACCACTTTCTGTTTATTATATATTCCTGAGACTTGACTATACTGTTGTATGTAGCTGTGATTCATTTATCAGTGATTTGTATTTATTCAGTAAATACAATTTTAAAAAACCATGGTAAGAACATAAAATGTAGCATCTTAATTATTTTCTTTAAAGGTTTATTTATGTATTTATTTATTTAGGGAGAGAGAAAGGGAGCTCCTGTGTGAGTAGCTGGGAGGGGCAGAGGGAGAGTGAGAGACCAAAGCCTCAATCAAGCAGGCTCCCTGCTGAGCGCGCAGTTGGAGGTGGGGCTCAATCCCAGGATCCTGAGATCTTGCCCTGAGCTGAAACCAAGAGTCACCAAGAGTTGGCTGCTCAAGGAAACGAGCTATCCAGGCAACCCCCAATCTTAATTATTTTTAAGTGTATAATTCAGTATCCTAAGACTGAGCTCTTTAAAGGCGCCTTTAAATAGCCCTTTCAAAAAGAACTTTTGTTCAAACTACAGTTGCAATGTTAGTCAGTCTAGTTCTTTGGGTTGGGTTGGGTTGATCTCCCCTCAGATATGAATATACTTCAAAGATTTCCCACCTGTAATATTTGGGATCCAATTTCTTTATTTTAGGGCCCTGGAAGTCAAATTGTAGGAAGTACATTGATTGCTATTTTAGGCAAGTGGTCTAAAATTACTATTCTTTGTTTCTGGTATTGAAAGGTCTTGTTACTTCCTCTCTATTCCATGAGATTAGCAGAAAATGTTATAGCTCTCATTGTTACCACTGCAGTAAATTTGCTGTGATGGAAGCATAACTGTGTCTCAGTGTAGTCATAGGTCATACTGTTTCTATTGTAACAACTCAGCTGTGTGTTCTTGGCAGGTATGTAAGGGTATTAATGTGTCTGTTTCCAGTAAAACTGTGGACACTGAATTTTGAACTTCACATAATTTTCCATATGTCAGGAAATGTTTCTCCTTTGGTTGTTGGTTTTTTTTTTTAAACCATTTAAAAATTCTGGATTTGGCATGCACACATAGTTTATCTGCCCTTGTTCAAGAGTATATATGGGACGGTGATTGCTCAGTCCTAGCCTGTGTATATTCTCAACTTAACGAGAAATGCAGAATTTATTTTCCTAAGTAGTTTATCTATTTTCACTTATACCATTGTGTTCAGAGTTTTTTTCACTGTGCATCTGGCCAACACGTGATGATATTGGACTTTTAAATTTTGTCAGTATGGTAGATACAACATGGAATTGATATTTTTTAAAACATTGCATTTCCTTGATTAGTAATTTAGTTGAATTTTTTCATGTTTTTAGCCATTTCTGTTTCCTCTTTGGCAAAACACCTGTTTAATTAAATGTGTTGTCCACTTGCTATTGGGTTCTTGGTCTTTTCTTTTCTTTTAGATTTTGTTTATTTATTTGACAGACAGAGATCATAAGTAGGCAGACAGGCAGGCAGAGAGAGAGAGGGGGAAGCAGGCTCCCTGCTGAGCAGAGAGCCCGATGCGGGGCTCGATCTCAGGACTCTGGGATCATGACCTGAGCCAAAGGCAGAGGCTTTAACCCACTGAGCCACCCAGGCGCCCCTGTTCTTGGTCTTAACTGAATTGGAGAAGCTCTCTAAATATCCTTAACAAAAATTCATCACTTACAGTTATTGCAAATAACTTCCAATTCATGACTTGTGTTTTAAAAGTTTTTTCATAAGGAGAAGTTAATTTTAATGCAGTTGAATCATAGTAAATTTATGAGTCTTTTCCGTTATGTTTGCTTTAAAAAAAAAGTTTCCTTTTGGAAAAGCTTATCTAGGCTGAGATAAGAAAGAGACCTTGTATATTATTTCCTGAAATAGTCATTGATTTTATCTTTTACATGTAGCTCTTGAATTATCCTAGATTTAATTGTTTATATAGCTTGGGTTAAGGTTTCTTAATTTGATTTTTTCATAATGCTAACAGATTGTCTCACCACCATTTATCAAGTAGTATTTCCTTTTCATGGTGATCTATGAACCTACTCTATAACGTGTATCTGGGGTTTTTCCCACATTTTTGGGTAGGCTATTTGTTTATTTCTGGGCAGTACCATGTTGTTTTAATTAATTTGATGTATGATAAATCTTGATAATCTGATACTTCACATCCCAGAAAATTGTTCTTTTTTTTTTTTTAAGATTTTATTTATTTATTTGGCAGACAGAGATCACAAGTAGGCAGAGACGCAGGCAGAGAGAGAGAGAGGAGGAAGCAGGCTCCCTGCTAAGCAGAGAGCCCAATCCGGGGCTTGACCCCAGGACCCTGGGACCACTACCTGAGCCGAAAGCGGAGGGAGGCTTTAACCCACTGAGCCACCCAGGCGCCCCCAGAAAATTGTTCTTTAGGAATATTTTGCTGATTCTTGCCAGTGTTCATTTTAGAAATATTTTACCAATTTCCTTTAAATAACAAAATAAAATAACAAAATTGGGAATTGATTGGAATTTTCCCGAGTCTGTAGATGAACAGAGGATTTGTACGTATGTAATATTTAGTCTCCTATCTATGAACTTGGTATGTCTTTCCATTTATTTAAATCTTTAATGCTTTTCAGTAACATTTTATGACCTGTAGAGGATTACCTTGTAAGCTTTTTATGTTTTAGCATTTAAGTCTTAATTAATTTGACATTTATTTTTGGATGTAGGATAAGATTAGGATTCACTCTTTTTTTTCAGATGGGTGGCGCATGCTACTGGATGTTAAATAATTCATCTTTCCATCTAAATAGTTGATCTTTTTGTCACTGAACTGAATTGGCACTGAGATATATTTAAGTTCTATATGTGTGGAAATCTCTTTCTGGAAATTGTTAAAATTCTGTTAATATTTACAAAATTATATATTACTATATATTAATATTTATTTCTATACCAGTGTCATTGGTTTTATTTGTATGTATTATTATAAAAAATATTTTATTATTACTATATATGCATTGGCTTTGGGTATAGACATTTTCCTGCTGTGTTAAGCCATTGCCTTCTTAATTTTATCCTTTGTTCATTTAATTTTATTTAATTTTATTTAACTTAAATTTTATCTATTTTTTTAAGTAGGCTCTGTGCCCATTGTGAAACCCAATGAGGGGCTTGATTCATGACCCTGAGATTCATGACCTGAACTGAGACCAAGAGTGGGACACTTAATTAGCTGAGCCACCCAGGCATCCCATCTTTTGTTATTTTAGTTTTTTAAAGAGAGGGGTGGTTACAGGAAGAGCGAGAGAGGATCTCAAGCAAGCTCTGCCTAGCATTGAACCTGAAATGGGTCTCCAACTCGTGATCCTGAGATCATGACCTGAGCGGAAACCAAGAGTTGGCCGCTTAGCCATCTGTACCATCCAGGTGCCTCTAAATCTAGTAGTATTTTATTTATTCACTTATTTATTTATAAAGATTTTATTTATTTATTTGACAGAAAGAGAAATGAGAGAGAACACTAGCAGGGAGAGAGGGAGAAGTGGGCTTCCCACTGAGCAGGGAGCCCAATGTGGGGCTCCATCTCAGGACCCTGGGATTAGGACCTGAGCCAAAGGCAGATACTTAATGACTGAGCCACCCTGGCACCCCTCTAGTAGTAAAATTTTTAGTAGCAGTAAAATTTGAATCTGTAGTTATCCATACAAAACCCTATCAACTAAAATTATTTTATTTCTCTTTTCCAGTGACTGCTCAAGTTATATAATTTATTATTTTTATTAAAATTTAGAGGATTACATTAAATGATAATCATGGTAATTGTCACCATTGACTAATTTATGAGTTCAGTTAGTTGCTTCTCATATTTTGTTATTTAGGGCTAATTATTGTTAGTTTGTATCACTTAGGCTTTATTACATTTTTTTAAAAGGTTTTATTTACTCAAGAGAGAGAGCATGAACTGGCCGGAGGAGCAAGGGGAGAGGGAGAAGCAGGCTTCCCACTAAGCAGGGAGCCCGATGAATAGGACTCGATCCCAGGACCCCAGGATCATGAGCTGAGCTGAAGGCAGATGCTTAACCATCTGAGCCACCCAGGCGCCCTACATTTTTAAAAATATATTCCCAGTTTACCTTGTGGAATGGCTGAAAAATACTGGTAATTCATATATTCCTGGATTCCATTTGTTAATATTTTGTTAAAATGGATAGTTTGTTTACACTTGGAGTTATAGCTTTATTAAATGTTTTCTAGAATTCACCAGTGAAATTTATGCTTGGAGATTTCTTGGTGTGAGAGTTTAAGTTATAAATTAAAATGTTCAAGTAGAAATTAAGTTTTTCTATTTTTATATTTCATCTTTTGTCAGTTCTGGCAAGTTTTATTTTTCAAGGAGTTTATCCATTTTATTTAAGTGGTCTTTTTGTCTTTTGAATTTGAGGCAATTTAGTGGGAAGGACAGTGGCATCTAATTGTGGTTTTAATTTGCATTTCCTTGCTAATGATGTGTCACATCTTTTTAATGGGTGGATTGGTCATTCTTAAATATTCTTTTGTGAAGTGTCTATTCAAATCATTGCCCATTTTAACTTCAGTAGTATGTTTTTTTGTTATTAGGTAGTAAGGATTCTTACATGTTTTGGATGCAAGTCTTCTGTTACATAGACCAATAGATTGAAATAGGTGGGGATATTTATCTCCATCTATCTGTATCTGTCTGCAAATTTCTTCATATCCATCCACCCATCTCGTGACTTGGCTTTTCATGACCTCAGTGGTGTCCTTGAAAAGCACAGTTTTTAATTTTGATGAAAAAAGCCCTCATTTTATTATTATTTCTCTATTTTTGTGATCTGTGTTCTTTGTGTCCTAAGAAACATATTCCAAGATCATGAATATTTATACTTTTCCCCCCCTAGAAATTTGATGGTTTTAGCTTTTATAATTAAGTTCATCATCCATGTCAACTTAGTTTTTGTATATAATATAATGTAAGAGTCAAATATATAGTTTTGTGTGTGGTATATAGTTGATTCAGCACCATTTATTGAAAAAGTTATTCTTTTATTGATTTGTCTCGGTACTTCTGTTGAAAATCAGTTATCTGTATGCTGGGTCAATTTCTGGGCTCACTTTGTTCTATGGATCTATAGGTCTGTTCTTAGGCTGATACCGCACTGTCTTGATTAATTTTATATTAAATCTAAGGCATATTTTTCAAAGTTGTTTTACTATTCTAGATACATTTTTTTAAAGATTTTATTTGTTTATTAGAGAGAGAGCATGAGCAGGGGGAGGGGCCGAGGGAGAGGGAGCAGGGAGCCCACTGCAGAGATTGGTTCCAAAACCCTGGGGTCATAACCACCCTAAGTCAAATGCTTAACCAACTGAGCCACCCAGATGCTCCATTCCACCTCTGTTCTTTCTTTTCTTTTCTTTTTGTTTTTTTAAAGATTTTTATATTTATTTATTTGACAGAGAGAGATCACAAGTAGGCAGAGAGACAGGCAGAGAGAGAGAGGAGGAAGCAGGCTCTCCGCCAAGCAGAGAGCCTGATGTGGGACTCGATCCCAGGACCCCGAGATCATGACCTGAGCTGAAGGCAGAGGCTTAACCCACTGAGCCACCCAGGCGCCCTCCACCTCTGTTCTTAAATATTGTTTTGTCTGTAGAAGTTCTTTGCATTTACATATCTATTTTGGAATTAATATATAAATTTATACAGATAAGCCACTGGGACTTTGATTGGAATTGCATTATCTGTAGATTAATTTGGGGGAGAAGTGACATCTTAAATATATTCAGTTATCTTATTTAGGTCTTCTCTGTTTAAATAGTATCTAGATTATTAAGTTTCTAAATAATCTTGTACTTTTTAGTCTACATATTCTGCACATGGTTTAATAAAATTTAATATAAATAAAAATAAAAATAAATAAATATATGTATGTGTACATATCTATATCTGTCTATCTATAGCCTTTCCAGTATTGTGCCTGGATTTTTTGTTTGTGGATAAGTTTATGAACAGCTTTCCCGCACGGAGATAGCCAGTTATTCCTTGCTACGTTATTGAATAATAATCCTTTCTTTGCTTCCTTCAAATGTATTTCTACTTTTTATTATATTATAATGATTGAAAATTCTTTTTTCCGGTTTCCAAATGACCTTTATTATCTTTGTAGATATACTCCCTGGTCTGAGGACTTTCTCTTCTCTTTATATTGTTTGCTCAAAGATTTTTTTAATGAATGAATATTAAATTTTGTCAGATGATTTCTCTTCATTTACTGAGATGGTTTTGTTTTTTCTTTTATTGTGTTATGTGGTGAACTGACTTATTTCAGTACTAAACCTATGTTGCATTCATGGGTTAAATCCTACTTTGTTTTGATGTATTATTTGTTTTATATATTTTCATTCAGTTTGCTAGTATTTTAAGTATGCTAGTCTTTTAAGCATCTATATTTATGAAGGGTATTGGTGTAAAGTTCCTTTTTTTGTTGTTAAAGATTTTATTTTTTATTTTTTTTAAGACTTTATTTGACAGAAGGCCATCACAAACAGGCAGAGAGGAGGAAGCAGGCACCCTGCTGAGCAGAGAGCCTGATGGAGGGCTCATCCCAGGACCCTGGGATCTTGACCTGAGCCGAAGGCAGAGGCTTTACCCCACTGAGCCACCCAGGCACCCTAAAGATTTTATTTATTTATTGAGAGGGAGAGAGAGATTTTAATTGGGGCGGAGCAGAGGGAGAAGGGACAAACAGAGTCCATGCTGAGCTTGGGGCCCCATGTAGGGTTTGATTCCAGGATGCTGAGATCATGACCTGAGGTGAAATCAGAGTCCATGCTTACCCTGACTGAGCTACCCAGGCTTTGCAAGTTCTCTTGTAATGTCTTTCTTTGGTTCTGATTCCAGAGTAATACTAATCCCATAAAATTCATTAGGAATTACTCCTTTCTTTTATATTTATTGAAAGAATTCATGTAAGACTGGTATTACATTTCTTTAAATATTTAATTTGTTAGTAAAGTTATTTGGGCCTGGTGCTATTCAGATTTCCTTTTTCTTCTATGTCTGGTTTGGCAGTTTGCACTTGTCAAGGCATTTCCTATAAGTCAGCATAGCTGAAAGGAACTTTGCTGATGATGGAAGTGTTCTTTATGTACACTATTAAAGTATAGTAGCCACTAGGTACTGTGGCAGTTAAGCATTTGAAATGTCATGAGTGCAGAACTGAAGTTTTAATTTAATTTAAATAGACATAGGTGGCTGGTGGCTTCCTTTGTTGGACAGTGAAGATCTAAGCTGGCACATTTATTTCCATACAGTTCTTTTTTTGGGGGGGGGGGTAAAGATTTTATTTATTTATTTATCAGAGAGAGAGAGAGAGAGAGAGTGCACAAGCAGGCAGAGTGGCAGGCAGAGGCGGAAAGAAGCAGACTCCCTGCCGAGCAATGAGCCCGATGTGGGACTCCATCCCAGGACCCTGGGATCATGATCTGAGCTGAAGGCAGCGGCTGAGCCACCCAGGCTTCCCTTCCATAAAGTTCTTTTTTTTTTTTTTTTTTTTTTAAAGATTTTATTTATTTATTTGCCAGAGAGAGAGTGAGCGAGAGCGAGCATAGGCAGACAGAGTGGAAGGCAGAGTCAGAGGGAGAAGCAGGCTCCCTGCGGAGGGCAAGGAGCCCGATGTGGGACTCGATCCCAGGACGCTGGGATCATGACCTGAGCCGAAGGCAGCTGCTTAACCAACTGAGCCACCCAGGCGTCCCCTTTCCATAAAGTTCTTAATAATTTTTAAATGTATTATCATTCAATTCATAGCTTTTAAAAATTTATTCTTAATTAAGTTTATATTTTTTAAAGATTTTATTTATTTATTTGAGAGTTTGCATGCGAGAGCATGAGCAGGGGGAGGGGCACAGGAAGAAGCAGACTTCCCTCTGAGCAGCAACCCTAGTGCGGGACTCAATCCCAGGACCCTGGGATCATGACCTGAGCTCAATGCAGATGCTTAACCAGCTGTGCCACCCAGGTGACCCTGTTTATTTTCACTCTCTATGAAATCATCACTACTGTACCTTTCATTCCTGATATTAGTAATTTTTTGTTCTGTCTCTCTCAACTTCATATTAATTTTTATTAGCATATTTAATTGTGAATATACATAAACTGAAATTTACCATCTTAGCTTTTTTTTTTTTTTGAGAGACTCTTAAGTAGACTCCACCACGTGAGCTTGATGTGGCGATTGATCTCACAAACCTGAGATCATCACCTGAGCCGAAATCAAAAAGTTGGATGCTTTATTGACTGAGCGACCCAGGCACCCCTACCTAGATCCTAGCTATTTAAAAAAAATTTTTTTTAATTCATTTATTTATTTGATAGATCACAAGTAGTGGAGAGGTAGGCAGAGAGAGAGAGAGAGAGAGAGAGAGAGAGAGAGAGAGAGTGTGTGTGTGTGTGTGTGTGTGTGTGTGTGTGTGTGTGAAGCAGGCTCCCTGCTGAACAGAGAGCCCGGTTTGGGGCTCGATCCCAGGACCCTGAGATTATGACCTGAGCCAAAGGCGGAAGATTAACCCACTGAGCCACCCAGGCATCCGATCTTAGCCATTTTTAAGTGTACAATTCAGTAATGTTAAGTACACTGGCATTGTTGTGCAACCAGTCTCCATAACATTTTCCATCTTGCAAAACGGAAACTGGTATCTTTTAAATAATAACTCCTCCTTCCTCCTCCTCCCTCTAGCTGTGTCAGCCACCCTTCTACTTTCTATCTATGAATTTGACTACTCTGGGTACCTCATATAAGTGGAATCATACTATGTTTATGTTTTTATGACTGGCTTATTTCACTTAACATAATATCCTCAAGGTTCTTCCATGTTGTAGCCTGTGCCAGAATTTCCTTCCTTTGCAATTAGTAAAATTGGTGTATCTTTTGTTTAATGAGCTTATAAGAGTAACAGAGTGAAATTATTACAATTTTACTGATGCTGTTGAGAGCAAAAAAGTGCATGTCAATCTGTACAGTCTTATAGCTCTTAAAATTACTATTTTAACATTGCAATTTTTTCTGGCTATAAGGAATAGGGTAAAAAATTAGCTTCTGGGTATGAACAGTTCCTGTTTATCTCATAGAAAGAGTTATCAGCTGATTCTGGTGGGTAAGAAGGGAGAGAAGGTGAAAATTAAAAATTTCATTTTATAAATAATATAACCATGTTACAGAAATTTTGGGATTAGAAGGAAGAATAGCAGGAATGTATAACTATAGGACACAGCTGGAATTGTTTCCTCATACTTCTGTGGCATGTGCTTCCGGAACTATTGCCTAAATTACTTTTACTTTTATGATGTTTTTAAAATTTCATTTTATTCTGCTTTGAAAAATAATATGCATTGAAATACTGAAATATTATAAAAACATGTAAATGTTTTACTTCATTAAAGTGTATGAGATTCTGTTACAGTGATGTATTTTAGTTTTAATAGACCTTGGACAGTTTTTAGGTATATACGGAATGTATCAATTATTTTATTTTATTTTATTTTACAGAGAGTGGATAAGCAGGGGGAATGGAAGGCAGAGGGAGAGGGAGAAGCAGACTCCCTGCTGAACAGGGAACCTGATTCAGGGGCTCCATCCCAGGACCCTGGGATTATTTCCTGTGCCAAAGGCAGATACTTAACGACTGAGCCACCGAGGCACCCCAGCTATCTTTTGTTTCTAATAGAGTGCATGAGGGGAGGGGAGGGGCAGAGAGACAAAAAGAATCTTTAGTAGACTATGTTGAGTGGAAGGAAGTCTGATGGGAGGCTCGATCTCACTATCCTGAGATCATGACCGGAGCTGAAATCAAGACTCAAGTCATTCAACAGACTGAGCCACCCAATGCGTCTCTGCATGTTATCAGTTTGTAGATATTGCTGCTTTTTTGATAATTACTTTTAGAGCACTATAAATATCAGTGAACATTAAATAAAGTAGTCTGTTGCCTTTAGTTGTCCTCAGTGAAGAACAAATGGTTATTTGTTTTATAAGGTATTTTATAATTGCTTTAAAATCACGTTTTTTTATCTTAATAGTGTACAAAGTAGACTGTTGAAATTGATTATGTGTAATTTCTGTCAGAGGTATGTCAAGTGTCAGCATTTGTTGGTCACCTTTTAGTTATAAATAAAATGAAATTGCTCTAAATATTCCTTGGTTTCAAAACCCCCCCCCATGGGAAAGATAAAAGCAAAAATTAGTGAAAGTAAGTTCTGTGAATCTCACCTATGAGTCTCATCTGTCCTTATTGAATGTGTAGAGGTTACAATGACTTACTTGAATAGTTCCACAATAACAATGCATAATTAAATACAAACAAGAAAAGAGAGCTGTAATCTTCAGTTGGGACTTCTTGAGGGAACTCATTCATCTTCATTAGGACTTAACAGTCATTTCTGGTATGGTAGGACATTCATTGGTTCATCTTTGTTGGTAGAAGATTCAATGGGCTGGGTTAGTGGGCTGTTTTCGTGGAAGAAATTGGACCATCTGATAAGGAGCTTGACTTGATAAATCTGAAGATTGCTTTCAACCTCTGGATGTGGTGATTTACTATCTGCATAGTTTATTTATGGCTGGCTCATAAAAAACTAGGACCTGTTACTCAAGGGGTGCTCTTTGCATCAGCAATATTAGCATCACCTGGGAGTATCTTAGAACTCAAATTCTGGCTCTCATCCTTGACCTACAGAATGAGAATCTTTTCGGGGGTGATGTGGAAATCAAGTATCTGTTTCCAGTAAGGTCACCGAGAGATTCTGATGGCCGATAATCATTGATTAAGCTTTGCTTTAGCTCAATGATCCTCCAGCATATCTGTGCATTAGAAGCAAGATTATCTAGGGGGTGCTTGTTTTTGTTTTGTTTTTGAATTCTTTACAGTGAGATAAAATTCGTATATAACATTGCATTAGTTTTAGCTATGTATCATATTGCTTTGCTTTATGTATGTATTGTAAAATAATTACTGTAATAAGTTAATATCCATTGCCAGTTATCTAACTTTGACACATATAGAAATATATTTTATGTGGAGACCTATGTGTATACAAGCATTTTTGTAGTATTATTTACTATCACTCTGAATGATGTACTTCGTTTTCTATTCTAGCCTTTTTAAAAAAATTTTTTTTTAATTTTTTAAGTAATCTCCATGCGTAACATGGGGCTTGAACTCACAGCCCTGAGATCAAGAGTCATATGCTCTACTCACTGAGCCAGCCCCATGCCTCTTCTATTCTAACCTATTAAAAAACAATTTTGTGGCCCTGGCTTGCTAATGGGAAATACCTGCAAGTTGAAAGAACACTGGATTATTGTATTCTAATTATTGTCCAATTTCCATGAAAAGTTTTCTATTGTTACTGGCCTATTAATAGCCAAGGTTGGTTTTCAGTTTAGTATTATATATATGAATTACCATTCTTTGTATTACTGTTAAGTGTATCCTAATGAGAGTCAGGGTCTGTCAATACGGGTGGAAGTTAGAATGTCAGACAAAGCCACATAAATTCAGCTGTTGATGAATTTCATGCTTACCAAGAGTCAGTGTTTTCAAACCTATTTCTTTTAGTAATACTTGTCATAGTAATTGTATGATTTTAATTGTTTTTACACTAATGAAGTTTACTCTGAAAAGTGAGTTGTTTTCTGTGAATAATTTGAATGCTTTGGAAAAACTTAGTAGGTAAGTCAGTAAAAACATGGAGGTACAAGTGTCTTTATTTTGTCATCCTGCTTTAAAGAAACCAAAAGAGCAGTCATGAACTTTGCATTATGAATGGGACTTGTAAGAAAGAACTCAGATTAGCATGCATCTTTTGCAAGTCTTGGTTGATCATCAAATGATTGGACAGTGTGCCTTAATATATCCCAAATAAAAATAAATGTTTCATTTTTTTAATGATTCCTGGCTTTATTGGATTTTAACTATTAAACTATATTCTTGATTTTATAGTTCAATGAGGCTTTTATTATTGAGGAAATTTTATTTTAATGAGTCAAAATCATCTCTTAGAAATATCTCAAAATGAACCAAGATTACCTTGTTTTATGCTTATTCTTACTTGTTTTACATGCTTCAGAGTTTTTCTTTTCTTTTCTTTTTTTTAATCTAAGAGAGAAAAGCAACCTTAGTGTTCCCATCTCAAGAAATGATACCTTGTTGAAATGATACCATGTTGAAGAGAGAGAACCATGATTTTTTTTTAAAGAATTTATTTGTTTGAGAGAGAGAATGAGAGAGAGTGAGAGAGAGCAATAGAGGGGAGAGGGTCAGAGGGAGAAGCAGATTCCCCACTGAGCAGGGAGCCTGATGGCGGGACTTGATCCTGGGACTCTAGGATGAAGACCTGAGCTGAAGGCAGTCGCCCAACTAACTGAGCCACTCAGGCACCCGAGAACCATGATTTCTAAAGTTAAAATTAGAATTAACCTTACTTTATCTCTGAAAATTATGCTTTGATTAAGAGTAAAAATGTATGAAGGCATCAAGTAATATATTGGCAATGAAAGCAACAGCCCTTTTGCACTGTTCACTTTCGTGTTTATTGCATTTCTTGGTTGGTTTTGTACCATCATTTTAAGGTATGTTGATTCTTAGGTATAGTGTAGAAATATCAGTATGCCTCTTAAAGCAATGACTAAGCAAGAAGTAAAAGGAGGACTAAGCAGGAGTAAAAAGCTAACCTGGCATCATGAAGTTTACTTGCAGTATCAAATGAAAATATTGTACTTAAATTGCTTAAAATAACTTTAATTCTCCTTTCACAAAGTCTTACAACTTACTTGAATTTAACGTTAACGTATACTCCTATCATCCTTTATGAAGGAAGTTTATGTACTGATCACATCCCCTGTTACACACAAATTTTCATTCTGAACTCATTAGTTAGTATCTTTTATTGGGTCATTCCCATGAGTATACTACAAGCTGTAATATTCTCCATCTTTTAAAAATAACAAGAACAATTCACCAGAAAATAAAAAAATAACAAGGAAAACAGAACAAAAATATAAAGTCAGAAAGAGTCTTTACTGCTGCATATTATAACAGTTTCTGCTTATTTTCCTTTATTTTAGAGCAAAGTTCTTTTGGAGAGTTTTCTGAACTTAAGGTTCCCCACTTATGTCTTCTCTGTCTCTGTTGTCTCTGTTGAGGTCAACCCTCTCCAGTTTACACATTCATTTTTCCACTGATAAAGCTTTTGTCAAGTTAGAAGTTCATTTCCGCATTACCAGTATTAATAATCATTCCTGATCTTCATTTTATGTTTTATCTCAGTAGCTTTTGTTAGGGTTGCTCAGGCCTTTCTTGTTGAACTACTTTCTTCACTTAGCTTCTTTGACTTCAGTCACCTAATTTTCTTCTTGCCTCATTGGCTGTTGCATCTTAGTTCCTTTTCCTGATTCCCTCCTTTCTACCAGATTTCTAATGTTGAAGAGGATGTTTTAGCTCTTTTCCATCCATAGTAAATAAATTTGCTAGGTGTTATCTAGTCCCATTAGTTTTAAGTACCATCTTTTCATTGATTTCCAAATATACATGTCATTGCTTGGCAAGAGCCTCTTTAACTCC
Organism: Mustela nivalis; assembly: GCF_964662115.1. Lineage (NCBI taxonomy): Eukaryota > Metazoa > Chordata > Mammalia > Carnivora > Mustelidae > Mustela > Mustela nivalis. The sequence continues at coordinate 25,719,189 of NC_139029.1, forward strand.
TCTTTTTAATGTATGTCCAGTTGGAAATTCTCAAAATTAACAAGCCTAAGATCAAGTTACCCTTTTCCTGTCTGTTCTCCCTTAGTGTTCCCATCTCATGAAATGATACCTTGTATCAATGTAACCTTTGCTTCTTTTATATCTGGCCTCTTATACATCGGGAAATGCCACAGACCTTTAAAACATACCCAGATCTGACTGTTTCCCCACATTCACCATTACTACCCTGGTCTTAGCCACCAATTTTTCCTTGGATTACTGCAGTTGTCTCATAACTATTCTTCCTGCTTCCATTCTTCATTCCCTGTAACATTGAACAGGCTTGAAGAAGTCATATTGAAGCTAGGGTGATCCCTGTAAAATATAAATCATGTTAATCCCTCTTCAGGATCTTTTAATGACTTCCTTTCTCACTTGAATATATAGCTCTTTTTTTTTTTTATTGTCTGCAAATTCATAATAAACCTATTCTCTGGCTTTTTCTCTCTTCTCATTTTTTAGCACTCTTCCTTTCACTCATTCAGTTCCAGCCATATGGTCCTTGCTTTTCCTCACATGTGCCAAGCATGTTCACAGTGTCTAACAGCTAGGAGTCTTCCATGAGAAATTTATGCTTTCAAGTGTTACACTTGCTTCTGTGATTCTCAAATGAATGTAGTGTCTTGTAGATTTAGGCTGTGAAAAACAGAAGCCATTTCTTTTGATTATTTGGGCTTTAAGGATGAGGAGAGTTCTTGTTCAGTTAATTACATGTCTTAATATAACTAGTACTTATGTTTTAACTTCATTAAGATTTGTTCAGCCTACAGATCTCTTGTGTGATAACTAGCAAAATTTCAAATTCAAATTAGATGTTTTGTTAAAAATTGTTGTCTCTGAAGAAGCTTTAAATCTCAAGTGCATTTTCAAATAAGGGTAAAAAAATTTTTTTCTATAAGTCATAGATATATGTGCTTCAAAACTCAAGATACGGGGCACCTGGGTGGCTCAGTGGGTTATCCTCTGCCTTTGGCTCAGGTCATGATCCCAGGGGCCTGGGATCGAGTCCCACATTGGGCTCTCTGCTTGGCGGGGAGCCTGCTTCTCCTCATCTCTCTCTCTGCCTATTTGTGATCTCTCTCTCTGTCAAATAAATAAATAAAATCTTTAAAAAAAAAAAAACTCAAGATACAAAAGGTGTGCTTTGAAAAGTTGGTGTTTCTGTCTTCTAGTTACCCAATTATGGTATTCATAGAAAATCAATGGAAGATATATATATATTTTTTTAAAGATTTATTTATTTATTTGACAGACAGATCCCAAGTAGGCAGAGGCAGGCAGAGAGAGAGAGGAGGAAGCAGGCTCCCTTCTGAGCAGAGAGCCCAATGTGGGGCTCGATCCCAGGACCCTGGGATCACGACCCGAGCCGAAGGCAGAGGCTTTAACCCACTGAGCCACCCAGGCGCCCCTGGAAGATATTTTTATATATAAATAATTATACAGACACATAAATTTTTAAAAATAAATCAGTGATATCACTTAGATATTTCTACTTAATTAACCTGGGAAACTCCTTTAAAACTACCTCATTCTGTTTTATGACCACATAATATAACATTGTAGGTATGTCTTGTAATTAATTTACCCTCATTGATGAATAGATATTTCCAGTCTTTATTGCTATGAATGTTTTTTTCATAGTTCTCTTGCAATATTATATCTGTAGGACTAATAAAACACTGTATGTTAACTCTACTGGAATTAAAAAATGAATAAAGATTACATCTGTAGGAAGTTGAAATGCTGGCTCAAAGGTATTAGTATATTTAAAGTATCATATATTTATCTTCTGGTTCTTTTATTAGGATCATACTGGTTTATATTCCTACCAGTAATATTGGATGGTAGCAATTGGCAAACTTTTTTTTTCTTTCAAGGGCCAGATAGTAAATATTTTAGGCTTTTCAGCTCACATATGGTCTGTGTCACAAACTCTTCTTTGTATATATTTTTTGGCTTTGGGCCAAAGTCTGGCAGCTTTGGCCTATATCATAGCTGCTAGGCTGTTACCAAAACCTTTTGTCATTACAAACCTGCTATGTGAACATGGTATCTCATTGAATTATTACTTTGCATTTCAAGTAAATTATTACTTTTGCATTTCGAGTAAAGCTTATCTTTCATGTTCCTTTTCTGTGAAATGTTCACTCAAATCCTTTTATATGTGTATTTGATTGTTTCTATTTTTGTTGAGGTATGAGAATCTTAATCTTTTATTCATTAGGGAAGTGACCCTTTCTTATAGAATATATGATAAAATCTTTTCAACCCCTTTATCTTTAATCTTTTGGTTTGCTCTGGGTTTTCTTTTCTTTGGGAATTATTATTATTTTTTTGGTTTTATTTAGGGAGAGAATGAGAGAGTGCATGAGTGGAAGGAGGGGCAGAGGGAGAAGGAGAGTGAGAAGCAGAGTGTGGAGCTTGACTTGGAACTTGATCTCATGACTCTGAGTTTATGAGTCAAAATCAAGAGTTGGATGCTCAGCTGACTGAGCTACCCAGGCACTGCTAGGAATTTTTTAGTTACATTTGATCTGTTAATTGTTTTACTCAATAAATTAGTTGTTTTTTTTTTTTAAGATTTTTTATTTATTTGACAGAGAGATCACAAGTAGGCAGAGAGGCAGGCAAAGGTGGGGGGCGGGAAGCAGGCTCCCCACTGAGCAGAGAGCCCAATGCTGGGCTTGATCCTAGGACCCTGAGATCATGACCTGAGCCAAAGGCAGAGGTTTTACTCATTGAACCACCCAGGTGCCCCAATAAATTAGTCTTTTATTCTAGATTTTGTGTCATTTTTAGAAAGACTTTTCCTTAGTTTAAGACTTAAAATAATTTTTCCATTTTTTAATGTCAGTATTTTATTTTTAATGTTTTTTCAAGATTTTATTTATTAGCAAGCAAGAGAGAGAGAGCGTGAGCGCACTTGTGAGAGTGCAGTAGTGGGGGTTGGGGAGGGAGAGGGAGAGGGAGAAGCAGACATCCTGATGAGCAGGGAAACCCAGTGCGGAACTTGATCCCAGGACCCTGCGATCATAACCTGAGCAGAAGGCAGATGCTTAACCTTCTTAGTCACCCAGGCGCCCTGACTTTTTATGTTGAAACATTAAATACCTCTGGAAATTATTTTGAGAGCAGTTAAGGATCCACTTTTTCCAAGTGGTACCCTTTTCTTCCAATACCATATCCTGAATTTAAATGTAGTGATTTTGAAAAGTTGCTTGCAATATTACTTTTTACTATTGACTTCTCATATACTAATAAAATTTGGATTAAGCTGCTGGCCATATGAAATGCATGTTCTTTCATCATGAACCATTACTGAGCATGTGCTATGTGGTCTGGTCCTAAGGATAAAGTGTTGTTGAAAGTAAGAATATGGTTGCTTCCTATATGTTCATGTAGATGTCCACAGTAAGAGATGTTGAGCGTTGGAGTAGTGACATGTGGAGAAGACTGGAGAGATATTAAGTAGTACAGTTGATAGAATTTGTCCAGAGGGAAGGAGAATTGGACTGATTCTCTTTTCATAAGCAAACTGCTGTCTTGGTGATGCTGTTAATTAAGTGACAGAAATACAGGAAGAGTATGCTTGGAATGGGAACATGATGAGCTTGGTTTTAGAAGTACTAAGTTGGAGATTCCTGGGGTTTAGAGGAGCTAGGTGAATGTAGAGATCTGAATCTTGGAAGAAAGGTGTAAGCTAAAGTGCTTAGGAAGTTCACAGCAAAGGTGAAAGCTACTGGGGTAAATTAATCTGTTCCGAGTGTATAAAATGAGAAGACAGCTGGCATATTGAAGGCAACAACAGAGGAAGAGGTAGCATCAAATAAATTAATAGACTAGTTAGAAAGATAGGATGAAGTGTAGTGTCATAGAAACTAAAGGCCTTTATTCCAGGAGGCATATGCCACTTGACAATTGAAAAAAAATCAGTTGGATTTGACCATTAGGAAATTACTGAAGATCTTAATGAGAGCAGTTCCAGTGTGAAGTTGGGACCGAAGTTGCATTAAGTTCAAAGGATTAATGACTGGGAGGTGAAGTAAAAACAAACCAGCGTAGACTTTTTTTTTTCTAGAGAATTGACTGTGAAGGAGAGCTGAATAAGGGCTGGGAGATTTTTTAGTTTTATTTGGAATGGGAGAGATGTGAACATGTAGTTTCAGACAGTAAATAGTTTTTAAATTCTGGCTTGGATAAATTTTATTCTCTATGTTTAAATATTTACTGTTGTAAACATTACCTGCTGTCTTTATTAGAGTTAAACGAGAGACAGTGAGACTTTAAGACCAGAGACCTGGGTTCTAATCTCACTTCCCCAGAATAATCACTATAATAATTAAAACTATCACTTTTCTGTTCCTTCTGTGTATCAGTTACTGTGTTAAAAGGCCTTTAATAATACTATCATTAATCCTCACCACAAATTAATCTCTAAGGTGAGTATTACACTGTTTGATAGATAAACCCGAGAGTTTATTTCTCAGGATCACATAAAAGATTTTTAGTGATCACACTATGGTTCCAACACAGTTATGTCTGATTTTGAAGTTGGTTCTCTCGCTTTCTCTCTCTCTCTCTCTCTTTTTTTTTTAGAGGGGGGGGGTATTACATTGCCTCCTTTCTAACCCAATATAGCTTATCAAGTTTTAGGTCCCTGTTTCCTTTTCTGTCACATTAGGGTAGTCGTATCTGTCACACATGTATCAAAGTACTAAATGAATACTGTGCTGTTATTTTTCTTATATTTTGTTTGAAAAGAAAAATTATGTATTTGGTTAAGTACCAGACAACCTTATAAATGTGGTCATCTTTAGCACTGTCGCTTGTCTAAACAGTATTTTACTTTTTAAGGTGGTGGTATCATGGATACAGAAATGTCTGAAGATATAGACCACAACTTAACTCCTACCCTTGACAGCATGTCTTATGGAATGCCGAATCAAACAGGATCTGAAAATTCATTGCTGGATGAAGATGATTATTTTTTGAACTCTGGGGATCTTGCAGGAATTCCAGTCGTTGGTAGTGACAATGAGGATGAACAGGATTTTAGTTCAAAGGACAATCTTGTTTCTTCAATTCATACTGATGATAGCTTGGAAGTAGAGAGAAGAGTCACACAGCATGAATCAGACAATGAAAATGAAATACAAATTCAAAATAAATTAAAAAAAGACTTTCCTAAACAGTTTGATCAGGTTTCTATCTTTAAGTCCATACGGAAAGATTTTAGTCTAGTAAGAGAAAACAGCAAAGAGACATTTTCTGGAAAGGAGAAAAATAGAGACCTAACTTATCATGAACGTGAAAAACGGTTGGATAAACCCCATAAAGAGTTGGATTCAAGGTTGAAAAGCAGTTTTTTTGATAAAGCAGGTAATAATTGTTGGAATAGAGCCATAAAACACAATAAATAACAACGTACTGATAATAATATAACGTTTATTACTTGTGATGCTAAGCGAAATATGAACAGTTAAATTCATTGTAAGCTTGTCATTTTTCTTTTATCCTTGTTCTTTGCAGAGTGACTGAATTTCTCCCAGTAACTTTTGGTAATGGTAAAAATGATTGAAAAATAGCTCTAAACCTCATTTCTCCCTTCCCTGGTTGCAATATTTTGATGAGAAGGCAAGATACTCAAGTCACCTGTTCATTTTCTTTGGTTGAACATTGGAACCTGAAGTTGGATTTAACTTCTTTGTGCTGTAAGCACTAATTCAAACTGCTGTCCCACAAATTAGTCCAACTTAGGGAGGGTTTTTCTATTTGATAACATTTCTATTGTATGTTTTAGAAGTTTCTCGGGGCCCTCTCTTGAGCCTCTTTGCCCAGTGTACCCTATACTGTAGCTCCAGTTCCATTCTTGAATATGTCACATATTTTCCTATTTCTCTGCCTTCTTTTTGCCCTGCTATTCCATTTGTCTGTATGTCCTTTTCTTTCTTTGTATATATGCTTGTAAGAGTACTTCTATCCAGTAGTACCTAAGTCAAAAACCTCTTCTACTCTGTAGTCATCCCTAACCTCTCTACATGAAGAATGAATTATTTATCTGTATTTCCATAGCATTTTGTTTATACTTCATTATTTGTAGTCCTTACAGTATTATACTTCTGTATTTGTTTTGCCTTACTTACTAGTGTAGGAGTTTATTGAGAACCAGATTGTGTCTTATTCATCTTTGTATTCTTGGGGCCTAACCTGGTGTAGGGAAAATAGTAATATTAACAAATGTTTGATAGATGTGAAGGAAAGCAAGGTATAATATAACAATCCTTAACATTTTTTTCTGACAATGCTGGGAACATATGGTAGAAAGAACAAATTAGTATCATTAAAAAAGAACAATTAATTTACATATCTATTATATACCAGGCTGCTGTAAAGGGTATAGTATATTTTTCACTATATATTACTCAATATATATATTTGATATTCCTATAGGGGATAAATTATGAGGGTATTTATCCTCAAGGAACATAATGTCTAGTAGTAGAAGGGGTAAATCAAGTAGTAGAAGCATCAGTGACCAGTTGAATAGCACAAGATTTAATTTAGAATTAAAGATAATGGCAGAAGATTTTTTTTTTACAAGATTTCTTTCAAAGAATTGAAACAGTGCTTTAGGTGTTCTTAGAAAAATGCTGATTTTTTAACTAAGTGGTCAGTGAAGATTTATAGAGGACAGGTGGATTTTGAACTAAGAAGAATCTGGAAGACCGTATAGGGATTAAGATAGATAGCGGGGCCTTGAAATGATATTAGCAGAAATGGACAAGAACAAACACAAGTAGTTTTCAGGGCATAGTGATTAAAGTAACACTTTATTTAGGTTTGAGCAAGGAAAGTGTAAAATGAGGCTAAAAGTAAGGTGGGGCCAGGCTTTTGAGTGAAGCTATCTTTTGGGTATTTTGGGGGACCCATTTCATTCTAATAAGCATCTTTATTGGACAAGAGAGGTGATTATCAAATGACAGCTTTTTAGGTCACTCTTTATAAGATTTGTTATTCATATACATGTGTTTGTTTTGTTTTTTTTTTCCTTCAATAGCTAATCAAGTTGAAGAAACATTACATACCCATTTACCACAAACCCCAGAAACAAACTTTAGGGTAAGTTTTCAGTGTGTATGTAGATTGCTGTAACTGTGGCAAGTGTCAAAGTTTTCTTTATGTCATTTTCTAAACTGTAACTATATGTGTTAGGTAGAGCACGGGTTTTTAAAAAAATTTGCTTTATTATTTGGTAAGGACATCTTTGAAGGTGTTTTAAGAAGCTTCAGATCCTAGTTTCTTTATTGTATTTGATATTTAGATAGATCACATTTACTTTTAGGCATAGGGACTCTAAGGAATATCCATAGAGTTCTTCATTTCCAATGAGCTTATCTTTGGGTGTTGAACCTGAAGAGGAATAATTTTTAAATCTGAATATTTATTAATCCTTTATATTGTGTTTTAGGATTCCAGCTATCCATTTGCCAATAAAGAATCCATTGGTTCGGAACTGGGAAATTCCTTTGCATCAAATATTAGAATTAAAGAAGAACCTTTGGATGATGAGTATGACAAAGCAATGGCACCACAGCAGGGACTACTAGACAAAATAAAAGATGAACCTGACAATGCTCAAGTAAACATTTCACCTTTATTTTCCCCTTTCTTTTTTGTTCCACACATGAATTACTTATTTGAGAGAGGAAGTTCCTGATTAAGAAGTGAAGTAGTTTGTTGACAGTATGAGAGGAGACTTTTAATGAAAGTTGAGGTAATTTGAATTATCTTGTGAGAATAATGCTAAGGAATCAAGAATTATGTGAAACTTTTCCTGAGTAGTAATTTAGGCTTTTAATCCACTTTGTTCTTTAATACCACTGTTGTGTGATTTTTAGTGAATCTTCAAGGATTTGAGGGTGATAAGCAGGCATGGTTGAAGGTTTATGGTTGTTTATGAGTTTATGTTGTGATTGAGTTTATACAAAGTAGTAATAAGCCTTTTGCAGTTTTTGCTAATGAAGTACAAGCTCTATATGGATTTAAGGGTTGTGGGGGAGGAATTAATGGATAGGTTATCTTTGAAAGAGTTGTTTGAAGAACCAGTTAATTTCATCAGTGGATAGAAGGTAAAGGAGGCTTTGGTGGGTGAAATGGGATTCCAGATTTCAGACTTGTAATTAATCAGGAGGATCAAGTTCTTCTATTTTAAGATTGCTCTGAAGGTAAAAGTTTCAGAGATCCTATAACTGAAGTCCTGAAATCAGTGAAGATATCCACGTAGTTAATGATGCTACAGTAGCTAGAATAGAAGAAAAAAAATATGTTAGTTGCAGTAATCATTTTGGAGTATATGAAGGGGACTGAGGGATGAGTACACAAAGTCAGCAATTATTTGAGAGTGTCTATGTTTTACACAGATGGCATTAATTCAGAGGCTGAGAAGTAAAGCTGGCATGAGTTAGTTATTTCTCTGAAATCACATTTGATCTGGAGAAAGGTTATCTTTCCATATAGCTCTTTGGAGGGCTGAGAATGTGAGACTTCTGTAGAAGAGGTATTTTCATTCAGATGGCTGTAAGCACAGTTTCCCAACCTTGGCACTATTGACATTTGGGGCCAGATAATTCTTTGTTGTGAGGGGCTGCCTTGGGCATTGTAGTATTTTTAGCAGCATCCTTGGCTTCTACCTACTTGATATTAATAACACCTCCCCGCCCCCACCCCAGTATCTCCAGACATTGCCATTTGTCCCATTGGAGTAGGGGTCAAAATTGTCTGCTGTTGAGAACCACTCTTTTATAGTAAGGAGTTGGAAGAATAGATATTTTGTATGAATCAGATTGATAGCCAGTTAAGCAGGAATTTCTTGGTGTTCAGTGGAAGGTAGCTGTATAGGATAGTGATGATAAAGATGTAGGAGCTGGATGGTTATGAGTGTGGTGGCAACACAGAAGAAGATGGCGGAGTAGGAATATGAAAATAGTTACATACAGGAAGGCAGAATGGAGATCTTGGTTGTCTGAATTAGGGTTAAAGAAATGTACTGGTAACCTAGGAAAAGTTCATGTGGCACTGTATGGTTCAGAAGAGTACAAACATATCTGTATATAGAGAAGATTTTCTGTCTCTTACTTGCCCCAATGTGAACATGGGAAATTCATAAGAAATCATAATACTGGCAGGGATCCAAAGGCATCACTTTCTCTCTGTGACCCCGTGGTATTTTCCTTAGGATGGAAAGGCAGTTATTGCAAAGACCAAATAAATAACCTTCAGGGAAGAGTGCATCAGGAAGGATTATTTTTATTACTTTTTTTTTTAAGAAAACATTCAGTGGTCTGGGAATACCAATAGGATGGAATTGTTAGAAACACCTACATTTTTATATTCAATTCAGAGAGTACTAATGTGTTATTAAATGACGAATGTGAGATTTCATCATGATTACAAGAAAGAACTTCCTCAAAGGCTCAGCACCTGATTGATTGGACTCTTCAGAACCAAGCAGGAATGTGTGTAGGTCCTGGGCATAAGGTCCGGAGGCATTCTTTATCCTGACACTATAATAGGCAGTCCCAGGATGTTAGTAAACCTAAGTTAGTAAACCTAGGTTTTCTCTGAGAAATCCTTTCTGTTATTACCACATCAATTCTGTGGGATCAGACCTTTTATAATTCTTCTAGAGATCCCTCCAGGGACCTTCTGTTAAACTATAGATATGTGGTCTTTCTTTTCTTTTCCCTCTTTTCTTACTTTTCCTTCCCCCTCCTTCTTTCCCACCCCTTTTCCTCTCCCTTCATTGTCCTGTTCTTTTAAGGTATTTCTCTACCATATCATTGGAAGTCTGTATTTTTTGCTGTTCAGTACTACCTAATGCGTTATCACTCTTACTCACTTCGGATAGACTGGAAAAGGGAGTTCCAATGTATTATTTTAATAGTCTCTAAAACAGTACCGTTAACCTAACTCTCATAAAATACTGATAGGTTTAATGGTTGTGGACACGCTTTACTTTTGACTATCAATTGCTACTAGTAAACTTTTCTTGTGATTTAGTAAGATGATAGCTTTAGCTCATTCCCCCTTTGTCAAATCTCCTTTGGATTTTCTCTTTGCTTAACTTGTAGTTTTGTTTTCAGCTAACTTCCTAATTCTCCTTTTTACATAATTCATTTTGGTGTTAATTTCATTGATTTCCATACTTTCTTTTCTTTCCAAAGTACCTAAAGTGCTGAAGTGTGTGCCTATATATTTAAAGACTTCTACCCATTTGTTCTTGTTTATTTCTTCAGTTATGGTATTCTGGGTTCAGTTGTCATTCTCCTGCCTCTGTTATTGACATAATATCATTTGGCCTTCCAGTTTCATTTCTTTGTTCAAATTCCCATCACATGTTACTATATTTTCTTTAATATTTTTACAGGTATAGATGCTTTTATGTGTACCATGCTGTTTCATCTTTCTTACATAAGATGACCAGAGTAGGTGATAATTAATTCCATTCATAAATGAGGGAACTGAAGTTCATAAAGGTTAAGCTAGTTACTCAAGGCCATGTGGTCAGGAAGGAGCCACTATGGGGTCATAATCAAGGTCTTACTATTATTAGTCTGACAATCTTTATATAAATAAAAGTTGTTTCATTTTTTAAAAATGCCCAGAGAAGGTTTTAAATAGAAATTTTAAAGAGCCAGAGACCTCATTTTTCCTTTTCCCCTTTTCTCTAGGTTCTAAAAGTTTGAAATTCAGTGCATACTACATTTAAGTTAGGAGTTTTTGTTCTTTTTGCTCATAGTAGAAAGCTAATTTTAATCTCTTGTTAAATGGATTAGGGTGGGAAAGCAAATGAATTATCAATAATAATGAGTCATATAGTTTTAAGAAGTGGAATGCAATAATTAAATGTTGGAGCTTTCTTTAGGTATGTCAGATTAACTTGGCTGAAGGTGCTGGGTCCTTCATTTCCAAAATACTGTCTTGGGGTACTGCTACAGGTCTTCCTTTATTGTAAAGGGAAGGTAGAGCTATTGATAAAGGATTTTTTTTGTTTTGTTTTGACATCTGCTTTTCTACTTCTGAAAGTCTTTGAGTCATCAGATTTTCACTTCTCAAGTTATTAGTCATTGTTTATAATTAAAGGTTTCTGAAGTTATTCATTATTAGGGGGATACTGACATAAACATGATTCTGCCTTGAAGGCATCCTGTGGTGTATAAGTAGAGTACTTAAGATATATACTTATTTTACTATGTTACAGAAGTAATATGTACTTGAGGCTTAAAGAAAAATCAGAAGTTTGGAATAATTGTCATAAACAGTGAGAAAAGTTGCTGACTGGAGACCATTAAAGTATGCCAATGAGTATTAGTTTGGGGGGGAGTTTCCTGAGATTAAAAAAATTTTTTTCTTCCTTGAAATTTTCTTTAATATACTATATAATGTAGGAATGTCAGGATGAGTCAATATTAGGAAATCTTTTAATATATAACTTCAACTGGTCAAATAAGAGTATATGGGTAGATATGTAGATACAAAAAGACATCTCGTAATTTACTATTCATTTTTCATAATAGATGCTCTTGCTCATGGTAAGGAAATATCTACTTCAGATCACTAACAATCATTATTTAAGAGTAAAATGATGAAAACCTGTTAATAATTACTAAAAGAACACAAATTACTGCTGTCAGCATTATTATTTAAATTGTTGGATTTTTGACCTGGTACATGTTAAAGAAATTAGAAGAAATGGAAGAGGGGGAAAATTATCATTGTTTACTAGTAACGCTCTATTAGGGAATTAATAGAATTCATGGAAGTTTAATGAAGTAGTTGAATTTTAATTACATAAAAGCAATATTTCTGTAAATCATTGTTTCTCAGGTAACACGAAAATGTATTCCCTTTGGTAAAGCAACTTTTAAAAAGTACTTATGTCAGGTAAAAAACAGTTTAATGGAATAGAGAGACTTTTTAAAAATGTAAGGTATTAGTGATTCCTAAACTAAGAGAGAGTTTCGGTATAATACTGAAAATATCAGTAGGTCCTGATGTTTTGAAGAATAAATAGGCATGTATGCACACAAACATTACACGTGTGTTCTAAAAAAAGTAGGTTGATAGTGGTGGACTATTAAATGGTTAGACCTATCCCAATTAGGTTTATTAGGAGAGTGTGATATCCTAAAATTAGGTTGATAATGGGGCACCTGGCTGGCTCAGTTGGTAGAGTGTGCAACTCTTGATCTCAGGGTCGTGAGTTTGAGCCCCATGTTGGGGTAGAGTTTACTTTAAAAAAAAAAAAAAAAATTAGGCTGATAATGATACAGAATAGATTGCCACAAGACATTTTTAAACAATTTGGTATGTTAACAGTGAATGGAAGGAATTCAGTAGTTACTCAGAGAAGGGGAAAAAATGCCCTTTAAACATCAAAGTAAGTAAATTCCAGGTGGATTAAATTAGGAGTTGGCAAATTCTCAGCAGCACGCCGAATCCAGCCTGCTTTCTGTGTTTCTGTTTTGTTTTTGTTTTTCTGCACACTGTTCTTGTAAATAGAGTTTTATTGGATCATTGCTGCATTCATTCATTTACATATTGGGAGTACTTTTGCTCTACCAGGGCAGAGTTGAGTAGTTGTGGTAATATGGCTTCCAGGCCTGAAAATATTTAGTATCTGGCCCTTTTCAGATAACGTTTGCTGACCTCTCATTTAAAGGACTACAGCTTTATAAGAAATCAAAGGAGTTACAAAAGTAAAAATTAGATTTTTGGCATAGAAATGAAAACCTGTACATAAAAAATTTAAAAAGGAAATATCAAAAAAATGTTGATAACATGCTACACAAAGTTAATATTGGTACATTACAATGCTGTTTTTGTAAGTAGATATTACAAAAAGAATTGAAGATTGAGACAACAGTGGAGAAAGACTTTTAAATGGCTTTTTCACAAATTGCTAGCATAAATCTAATTAAAAGTTTAAAAAAACTACCATTGTGTATCAAGAACATTGACTGTGAACCTTTTTACCTATTAGTTTCACTTCAAAAATCCTTTCTTTAGAATGTAATGCTAAGTATGAGAGTATGAGTATTCACAGAAATGTTCATCATGGTATTTCTGATTATACCGAATGTTGGGAAACAAGTGGACTGACATTGGGTTATGGTTATATATTCTCAGTGTTATGTAGGACCATTAAATTGGAGACAGAGGCCAAAGGAAAAATCAGTAATACTGATCCTGTCTTTATTTATATAAGTTTTCTTGTTTTGTTCATCATGGATTATACTTTTAAAAAATAATGCATTAAAATATTGATCGTGTTTCCTGAGATTTTTGGTACCTTAATTTTGTGCCTGAGGCCGGTTTCTCACTCCCCTAATCCCAGTCTCATCCCTGTGTAATCTGATATGTCTATTAAATCATTTATCTATCAATATTTCTCAAATGTGAGTAATGCACCAGATACCTCTTACCACAAAAGAGGAGGTTATATTGGAGTTGTCTGAGAATTCCAAGAAAAAGAGGTCTGCTGGGGTTTTGCAAGTTTCAACGTGATAAACAATGAGTGAAAATAAAAGTTAAACCTGCAGATTAAAGATTTAAGTTAAAGATTTCACAGTGAAATAATATAATTGTAAAAACAAATAACAGCACTGAAAACTTGTAGTACAACTCAGTTATATGTGTTTATTCATGCTGAAAAATGTTTACATTCACCAAAAAAGTCATTGAAATAAATAACATTTTAAAAAAGTATTCTCTCAGAATTCTCAGACTCCCTAGAATACATCTGCAGACCACAGGGTCTTGGAATCCAGCTTAAAAAACACAGAGGTAATAATAGCCAAATGTTCAGTTGACTCAAGTGATCAAGAAATCATTTTATTAGAATGATATATTCAGTTTAATTACTGAATATAGTATGATATATTCAGTTTAATTAATGAATCTACTATGTAGAAAAATAAAAGCCTCTGAATTACAGGAGGGGAAAAGACTGGAAAGAAATATACCAAAAGAATAACAGTGGTTGTTTTGGTGTAATGGAAATCTGAGTAGAATTTTTTCCTTATCTCTGCTTGTCTAAATTTTGTATAGTGTGTATTACTTTTATAATAGATAAACAGCAACTTAAAATACTGTAATAATAAGAATTTTCAAAAATAATTTAAATATCTGATAGTGCTACAGACTGTAGGCTTTCACTTTTTACCCCTTACTTTCTCAGCATATGCAAACTGATTATACCCTTATTGCAATTATAGTTTGCTTGCTATTATTTCTTACTAATGGTAATGTAGTTTGAACATTTTCTCCCCGCTGTGTAGCCAAAGAAAATGTGTTGAATGTCTGGATTTCTTTATATACAGTGTATTTCTTCTTTTCTCTAAGTATTTATTTATTTATTTTCTTTTTTGAAGGAGTATAGTCATGGCCAACAGCAAAAAACTCAAGAAGGGGAATTGAAAATTAGTGCTGTCTTTTCAGTCAGTGGCAGTCCTCTTGGTAAGAAACAGAACTGAGTAAAATGCATCATGTTTATTTATTCTGACCAGTATGATGAGAAGAAGTATCTACTTGATTAGTAAACTAGGCAGTTCTCTGCCCATTTAGAATGGCTTTAATTGTATATTACATAATTAGTTTTGGATTTCAACACTAGTTCTAGAAGAGAAAGAAAGGATATATATACTTAAAATTCATGGCAAAAAGTAAAACATTAAATTTTTTGTTTGTTTGTTTGTTTTAAGCTCCACAGTTGACTACTGGCTTTCAGCCTTCACTGGCGTCATCTGGCATGAATAAAATGCTTCCTTCAGTTCCAGCCACAGCTGTCCGAGTTTCCTGTTCTGGTTGTAAAAAAATCCTCCAGAAGGGTCAAACTGCTTATCAGAGGAAGGGGTCTACTCAGCTTTTCTGCTCCACGCTGTGCCTCACTGGATATACAGTTCCACCTGCTCGCCCACCACCTCCGCCCACCAAGAAAACTTGTTCAAGTTGCTCAAAGTATAGCAGAATTCTAAATTATCTCCTTTGTTTGTTTCCTTTTAAAGTACTTTGTTCTTATCTGTGTATTAATTTTCTACGTTTCCATGTTTATTGAGAATTCCCACAGCATGTTGCTGCTCTCAGTTCTGTTTTGTTTGTTTTTAAGATTTATTTATTTGAGAGAGACCAAGCTGGGGGGGAGGGGAAGAGGGAGAGGAAGAGAGGCAGAATCTTAAGCAGACTTCCCACTGAGAGTGGAGCCTGATGTTGAGGGGCTTGCTCTCCTAACCCTGAGATCATGACCTGAGCCAAAATCAAGAGTTGTACGCTCAACTGACTGATCCACCCAGGCACCTCTCTCAGTTTTTCTGAATACTAAGTGCTCAGCTTATTTTAATTGCAAACAATGTGACTTTCACATATTAAGATATGTTTTTGAAATAAGCCTTCCCATCCTTGTTAATTGCGATGCTTTATAAAACAAAAACTATGCCATCATGTAATACCACAACATTTTATCTTACAGGTAATAGAAATCCACAGATATTTGAAGTTGTATATCTTATCTTTTCTTATCTTTAAAAGGTCTTCAGTGTATATATTTTTTATCTTCTCTGAACTACCTCAGAGGTTGCATTTTAGTGTTTAATATCAAAAGAATATGACCTTAGTCCGTGATAACAGTCATCCTTGATATATTTGAAGAATACGAATTCATTTTGGCTGATTTGGTAAGGTGATCGTTAGAAACCACTTAAATAAGCCAGAGAAAAATGAATAATGCTCTTGTTCTAAAACATTTTGGCCTCTATTTTTAAGCTACTCAAAACACAATTTGTTAATTTAGGTATTTGTATTTATAGTTCCTGACATGGATTCTTCCCTTTGTCTGGAAAGGGAACAAGATGCTCCCTCTTCTGGTTTAGTTGGAAAAAGGCATTTTATAGACTTGATAGAAATTTGAATGTGGTTCCAAGTCTTTCTCACAGTTAGTTATGTGGCTTCCTTTTATGTTTCATGTTTGATTTAGTTAAAACAGACTTCTTTATTTATACTGTTTGAATTATAAAACATACTTTTAAATGTGTGTACTTCATTTCTATATTCTCGTATACTTATTAGCAGGTTCTAAGATTAGATCAACTTGAAAATTATAATTTTTATAGGTTTTTTGTTTGTTTGTTTTGCCATGAGATAATTGCAAATAATAACTTTCTCTTATGCTTCTTTATTTAATTCTACTTTAGTGATTGGCACTTTCTAAAATTTGTTTTATTTCTTCTTTCATAATAATAAATATTTTCAGAGATATATCAGTGAATTTTATAATGACCATAGAACACTCAGAGAAGTTTTAAAATGTATGCCCTCTTTCTGTCTGTGTTTTTAAATTCTTGTCCATACATATTAATTCTTTTCATCTAAATTTATTATATCCCTTTGGTTTGCCTAGTGTTATCTGGAGATAGGTCATTTTCACCTACTTGTCATATCTTACCCATCTTGATCTTACATAGTTCAGTTATCTTTTAAAATTGCATTTATGTTTTGTTATGTTTGGTCTTATCCATAAATCTTCCATGTTTTCACCCTGTCATTCCTTGACTCTTTAACTGTTTTATCTCTTCATTCATTCACTTATTCTACTTAACTCTTCTACTTCCTCATTCATTCACTTACCTGTTACGCTTTTTTCACCCCTTGTTCTTTTCCATTTGCCTTTTACTGTTCTCCAGCAGGTACTCCTTAACGGCCTGTCACCTCTGCCTTTTCTTCCCATTTGCTTCCTGACTTTTCTCCCCTTCTCATTTTATAGGATATCTTTGCTGTTGCTGCTCGGCCCTCACACATGATTGGTCTTCATTTTCCTTGCATTCTGTTTTGCTTCCTGAACTACTCTTTCATTTCCTTTTTACCACTTTACCCTGCCTACCCTTGTTTTCCTCTTTTTTTCTTCTTTTTTTTTTAAACCCCCTCAACGTTGGCTTGAATTCATGACCTTGAGATAGAATCTGACTTGAAATCAAGAATTGGATGCCTAGGGATGCTTGGGTGGCTTAGTTGGGTAAGATTCTACTCATCGAGTCCCACATCAGGCTCCTTGCTCATTGGAGAGTCTGATTCTCCCTTTGCCTGCTGCTCCTCCCTGCTTGTGCTCTCTCTCTCTCTCTCTGACAAATAAAATCTTTAAAAAAAAAAAAATTGGATGCTTAACTGACTGAGCCACCCAGGTGTGCCTGTTTTCCTCTTATTTACACAGTCATTACAGCAGTTTGGGATAGTCTGGTTTATCTGACTATAAAATTGTTCATTTGGATTATACCTTAAATATAAGGAAATTGGATTCAAAGAAGTTAAAAGATTTCCTCAGAGTCACATAGCTGGTTAATTTTACTAACTCTCTTCCACCTGCCACCCTGCAGCTCCCCACACCCCACAGTCTATATTTTCAAACAGGTTTAAATTGTAAGTTAATCCCCTGAAGGATCCCAAGAAGGGTTTCAATTTAATTTGAAAGGTTGGAGATAGAAAAAATTTCCTTCCTGATAGCCAATGCTATTTTTATAGACCAGTAGAAATATAGCAGCAGCACTTGGGTTGAAAGAAACTGATTAGCTATTTGAAGTAACAGTTTTATTTTTCTTAACCTCTTAACCAAATCTTTTACCATCTTGAATTTAACCTAAACTCTTGAGTATATTTTGGGTAATCATCATTTAATTTTCAGGTCTCCTTAGTAATAAGGACCTAGCACTGTTTTTAAAAATCTATTTCAGATCCTCCATAAAAGAGGTAGTTTGGAGGATAATTTTTTTAATATTGTTAGATCAGATTACTTGATGTAATGATACTCAAAGAAGTCACTATTTCAGGATTGTCTGTATCATTTCTGAATTTTTACTATTTGGAATCAGATATAATCTACAGTAAGATGCAATGTAGTTGGATGTTAGGCATAAGAGAAATAATACTTGCTTTTATTTTTCCTTGCCTTGATCCATGCTGCTCCCCAATCCTTATCTCCTTAACCTTCCAAAGCTCCTATTTTAGATATAGATAAAATGTCAGGTAGGGTAGCCTTTCATGTCACATATTGTCTGAAATAATTGTTTCTTCATTTTTGTTCCTATTATTGTACATTACGCTTTTTCATAATTATTTTACTTTTATATTTTTAAGGACACTTGTGTGATGGTATTTTATATGTCACTTGTCTTTTTGTCCCAGTATACTGTAAGCTTCTTGAGTACGTGCTTGTACCATATTGTGACACAGGGTTTAGCTAGTGCGTGATTCAATAAAAGTACTCAATAAGTACCTCTGTAAATGTACTATATAAAAATCTAAGGGCACCTGGGTGGGTCAGTTGGTTCAGCGTCTGCCTTCAGCTCAGGTCATGATCCCAGGGTCCTGGGATAGAACCTCATAATGGGGTCCCTGCTAAGTGGGGAGCCTGCTTCTTCCTTTTCCTCTGCCCCTCCCCCTGCTCATGTTCTTTCTCTCTCTCTGTCAAATAAATAAAATCTTAAAAAAAAAAACTAATTAAAAAGTAATTGTGAAGGCAAAAACATGCAGAAAGTTAGAAGAGCCTACAGCTATTAAGTACAGAAGATGAGGTATGGAGTTATACGCTCCATGAGTATATGCAAGGTATATATAGAAGGTATATATACAAGTATATACAACAAGGAGGTATTCGTTGTGATGATTCCGTTATGTTTACTATTATCTTTTACTGAAGTTGTAATCTTTTGTAAAAAGTATTCTATTAGTAAAATCTAAGATGAAAGGTTGAATATAATCATTTATATACTATTAATGTGGGTGTATACTCATGGGAGAGAGATACCATTTAGAAAATTTCCATCAAGGCATTTTTTCCCCCACTGGCTTTTTTTTTTTCCTGAGAGAGTACAAGCATGAGCCAACAAGGGGCAGAGAGCGGGAGAGAGAATCTCAAGCAGGTTCCATGCTCCGCGCAGAGCCCAACCTGGGGCTCGATCTCATGACCCTGAGTTCATGACCTGAACCGAAATAAAAAGTTGGTTGCTTAACTAACTGAGACACCCAGGAGCCCCTTCTATTGGCTTTTAAAATGGTTTGCACTTAATGTATTTAATAAACTGCTATGTGGGAACACTGGTTTGGGGTTAGAATAAGGTATGGAATGGTAGGGGGCCTTAGATGTGTTTGAATCTTCATTAGCTTTGCTACTAATGCTTACGAATTAAATTATTATTATTTAAGATTTTATTTATTTATTTGACAGTCAGAGATCACAGGTAGGCAGAGAGGCAGGCAGAGAGGGAGGAAGGGAAACAGGCTCCCCATTGAGCAGAGAGCCCAATGCAGGGCTTGATCCCAGCACCCTGAGATCATGACCTGAGCCGAAGGCAGAGGCCTTAACCCACTGAACCACTCAGGCACCCCTACAAATTAAATTATTTAAAAAGTACTCCGGGTGCCTGGGCGGCTCAGTGGGTTAAAGCCTCTGCCTTTGGCTCGGGTCATGATCTCAGGGTCCTGGGATCAAGCCCCACATCGGGCTCTGCTCAGCAGGGAGCCTGCTTTCCTCTCTCTGCCTACTTGTGATCTCCATCTGTCAAATAAATAAATAAATAAATAAAATCTTAAAAAAAAATAGCAGTACTCAATTTTATATAACTATGCTAGAGTAGACACTGTGTAGCTTGAAATGTATTTTCACATATATTTATTTATTAAAGATTTTATTTTTAACTAATTTCTGCATCCAACATGGAGGGTCTCTCAACCCCAAGTTCAGCAGTTACATGTTCCACCAGCTGAGCCAGGCAGGTGCCCTGTAGTTTCACTTTTAAAATACGGTGTTTCTAAAATTTTTCAAATGTAGTATTATTTTATGGAATATTTTGAAAATGCAGAAGAGCCTAAAGAAGAAAATTAACATCTCTTATAATCCTACCTACTAGAGATAATGAATGATAACTGTTTGATGTATATCCATTTAATCTTGAAACACCTTATACTCCCAACAGTTCTATGAAGTAAGCCATGTCTTAGTTCTATTTATAGAACAGAATGTAAGGATCAGAGCAATTTATCAGTGTACCTGGGAAAACCGAGGTGTTCTTATTTAAATCAGTGTCCTTTCCATATATATAATTGTCTCTGACTTATTTATTTATTTAAGATTTGAAAGAGAGAGAGAGAGAAAGATAACAAGAGAGAGCATGAGCAGAGAGGGGAGAGAGAGAGCAGCAGACTCCCACTGAGCATGGAGCTGGATGCAGGATTCCATCCCAGGCAGGACCCTGGGACCATGACCTGAGCCAAAGGCAGACACTTAACCAACTGAGCCACCCAGGCTCCCCTGTTTTATTTATTTTAACTGACAAAAAGGAAAAATACAAATGATACTGTGGCTTATCCTATTTTTGTTATCATTTTTAGAGATATTTTAAATCCAAAGGATGTGATCAGTGCCCAATTTGAAAATAGCACCACTAGTAAAGATTTTTGCAGCCAGTCATGTCTGTCAACATATGAACTGAAAAGGAAACCTGTTGTCACCATAAATACGAACAGCATTTCAACCAAATGCAGCATGTGTCAGAAGAATGCTGTTGTAAGTCATCTTACTTTTGGGCAGGGGTTCCAGAGAGATTAATGTTTGTGCTTAAGATCAGCTTTTGATGGTCTCCACTTGTTGGTGGTATATTGTTTTTTAATTCCTAGATTCGACATGAAGTTAATTACCAGAATGTGGTACATAAACTTTGCAGTGATGCCTGCTTCTCGAAGTTTCGTTCTGCCAACAACCTCACGATGAACTGTTGTGAGAACTGTGGGGGTTACTGTTACAGTGGCTCTGGGCAGTGCCACATGCTTCAGATAGAGGGCCAGTCCAAGAAGTTTTGTAGCTCAGCGTGTGTCACAGCATATAAGCAGGTACATGACTGTTGTTCCTTTTAGGAGGATCTATTTGTTTTGGTAGATCTTATTTATGAACATGTTGTCACAAAAATACTAAGATGTTATTATTAGCTTAATATTTTAACATATAAATAGAACCTGTCAAATGAATATGTATCAAAAATCCACTTACAGAGTTTTATAAGTAGCATATTTTTCTCTTCATGCATTTGAAATACATGTTTTTAGGGCATGGCATTGGTATTTAAAATATGATTCATGTTTTTGAGCAATATTTTGAAAATGCACAAAGCAAAATAATGCATCTCCCAGAGAGACCCAGTCTCAACTTTTTGGTGAATAACTTTCTCTGAAATATATTTTTGGTTTGTGTATAAGTGTATACTTTATTATTTGACAAGGTAAGGTCCAAGTTAACATATATTCTTGCCATCAAATCCATATAGTTGAAATTGGAATTCAGAAAAAAAAAATCTTAGGATTGTTTTTAAAAGGTTTTTCCTTTTCTTCATGAAATAGGAAAAAATAAATGTACATCATATATTATTTTGTGAATTGATAAGGTTAATAGAAGATGAATTAGATGAATGCTGTATGACATGTCTGTTAGGTAGTTTCATTTTTACTGTATTTGTATTGTATTAGTAAATTTTGATCACGAATTAGATTTTAAAGTTCATAAATCCAAAGGAATAGTAAAAACCTTTTAGATTTTAAATTATACAGTGCCTTCCTGTTTCAGTGCATTAGCTGATCACTCTTTTTCTTAAAATAGTGAATTTTTATACAATCTAACAAGATTCATGAATGTAATGTGTGAGAAATTTCTTTTAAATTATTATTAATTCTTTGCAGTGATTTTGTAATTTTCAGTGTTATACAGTGTTTCTGTCTATTTCTTATTATTATGGAGCACATTAAAGGGGCTTAGCTTTACTATTTATTTATTCCTCTAGAAACACCTTGGTTTTGCTTTCACAGGGGGAAAAAAGCAAGTATCTTCATGAGCTTATCCTTGTCCAAAGGACTATTTTCTTGGTATTGTTTAAAGTTACTTGGATTCAGTCCATTGAAAGATGGTTCATATTCCACAAGAGGAGAAATAGGTCGAATAATCTTAATTTCATTTTATTTATTTATTTATTTATTTAATTTTTTTTTTTTTAAGATTTTATTTATTTATTTGACAGAGAGAAATTACAAGTACACTGAGAGGCAGGCAGAGAGAGAGAGAAGGAAGCAGGCTCCCTGCTGAGCAGAGAGCCCGATGTGGGACTCGATCCCAGGACCCTGAGATCATGACCCGAGCCGAAGGCAGCGGCTTAACCCACTGAGCCACCCAGGCGCCCTATTTATTTATTTTAAAAAAAGATTTTATTTATTTATTTGACAGCGAGAAATCACAAGTAGGCAGAGAGGCAGGCAGAGAGAGAAGAGGAAGCAGGCTCCCTGCCAAGCAGAGAGGCTCATAGGGGACTCGATCCCTGGACCCTGAGATCATGACCTGAGCCAAAGGCAGAGGCTTAATCCACTGAGCCACCCATGCACCTGAATCATCTTAATTTTAAATTAATTTATTATTTTTAATTTAGCCAATATCTATTAAATTTCTCACATATTAATATGTACTGTGATTTAGAGAAAGAGCGTGAATTTAGAAGTAAAGCAGATCTCTATTTGATTACTTGACTTTCTATTCAAACAGAATTTTACCATGGGGAAAGCAGTTAAACTCCTGGGCCCATTTTCTTATCTGTGAATGGATATTATACTACTATTGTTACTGAGATGTTCTTAGGATTATGTGAAGTAAGAATGGGAAAGTACCTCGTATAGAACCTGACGTATTGAAGATGGTCATATCTGCTGCTTTCTTTCCTTTTTCATATATAATTTTTTTCCTTCTTTATATGTAGTTGATTAAACAAACATTAGATGTGATTCCTGTTTTGAAGGTCTGCCTGTCTCTCCCGGGCAGATAGACCTACTGCTGAGTAGAGATGGTATGATGGAAGTATTATGGTACAGGAGGGCACAGAGGAAACATGACCAATTCTTCTTGATAGGACAAGATGAAACTATCAGCAGAAATTTCACAGAGATAATGAATACTGGATATACTTCATAAGTTACCCTGAATACATGATACATTAGTAGTATTTAGCATTGTTTGCTAAACAGACTCATTGATTGTTTATATGTAGACACTTTGATATCCAAAGTTTGCTCCCACTTCATTGCTTCCTTGCTTATTGCTTTGTGTGCTTTGTTGTTAATACTGGTAGAGTATTTGGTAATGAATTTTCTAATAAGTTTATTCTCTTGAATTCACATTTTATGGCCATGGATAGGACCTTTTGGGGGGGGTTCTTCTGATCTTTGGTATAATGTAAGAGCATGAATTGCCTGTTGTGTACTTTTTTAAAATTCCATTTTTAAAACTATAGTTACAATCAATTAATAGATCCCCAAATTAATTGCTTGCCAGGTTATGGTCAGCCTTATTTTTTAATGAAATAAAATAGAATGTAAAATATAAACATGCATCACATGCCATCATGATTTATATTGTTTTATGAAACTTTTTCAGTTTTATATACATATATGTATAATACACAAGTAAAACCTCAAAAGTATGTATTGGGTCACTTTGTAAAATTTATTTCTTACTGAGGATTGTAATCGTAAAAGTTTGAAAGCCACTAATTTAAAATATCTCAACCAGTGTTAAGTATAAACATTTCAAAGAATTATGCTTTTATTTATAATTTGGTAAAAATGAATGTTATTTTATTCTCTTAATAGAAATCAGCCAAAATTACACCATGTGCGCTTTGCAAATCATTGAGATCCTCAGCAGAAATGATTGAAAATACCAATAGCTTGGGAAAGACAGAGCTTTTCTGTTCTGTTAATTGCTTATCTGCTTACAGAGTTAAAATGGTTACTTCTGCAGGTAATACTGGTTTCATAAACTATATAATAGTTGACAAAAGTTATGGTTATTGCTCTTTTGTATGGTACAGATTTTTGTCTAAATTTAATTGATTTTTAAGGCAGATTTAAAATATTTCAGATCTGTTTTGTAAAATATCACCTCTTGCCACGATTTCTTAAGTTAGACGTTTATTTGCTTGCCTCTTTGTGTATTCCCCTTTTCCAAAAGAATTTCATATGGCTTCTTTAATATATCTTTTTATCCGTACCTAATTTATTTTAGTATTCATTTATTTTGTAGTTTCAGGGTAGGCTGTTCCAACTTTAAATTAACAGAAATGTTATTAATGTTAAGTTAGTTTCTGTCTGTATGTGACATGATTTAGTTTCAGTTCCTGCAACTTGACCTGGCCCTTGAATTTTCATATATTGGATAATAGTTACTTATTTTCTCAAACATTTGTATACATTTGTATATATTATTCATTAGTTTTTATTTTGATTTGCTAAGGTGTACAAGTGCAGTGTAACAGTTGTAAAACCTCAGCAATCCCTCAGTATCACCTCGCCATGTCAGATGGAAGTATACGCAACTTCTGCAGCTACAGCTGTGTTGTCGCGTTCCAGGTACGGCTTCAGAAATCTTCCTCTCCTCCAGTCAGTGAGGCGCCTGCTATGTAGTATGTAAACTTGGTAGGTGTTTGCTCCTGCCCCAATTGCCTACACTTTCTCAGTCTTGTTAAACGTGGATTCTTTGACTTTTGGTGTGTTTGGAGGATTGTTGTTTAACTGCCTCCCATAACATTAAGTGGAATTGTTATTACCCATATTATCTATTGGGAAGATATTATTTTTTTTTTAAGATTTTATTTATTTATTTGACAGAGAGAGATCACAAGTAGGCAGAGAGGCAGGCAGAGAGAGAGAGAGAGAGAGGAGGAAACAGGCTCCCTGCTGAGCAGAGAGGGGACTCGATCCCAAGACCCTGAGATCATGACCTGAGCCGAAGGCAGCAGCTTAACCCACTGAGCCACCCAGGCGCCCGGGAGGATATTATTTTTAAAGGAAGTTATTAGTTTGGGGCCCTGGCTGGCTCAGTCAGTAGGGCAAACTGCTTTTCATCTCAGGATCAGGACTTCAAGGCCCATGTTGCACGTAGAGATTACTTTTTTAAAAAGTTTAAAACATTAATGAGATTATTGGTTAAATTATTTTAGTTTTTGGATATAAGTGAAACTGTGCCCATTCAGTTATAAGCTGCTCAAAGATAGTGAATTTTGCTTGTTTATTTGAACAAATGATTACATTGATCATCTTGTTTGTTTCATTTTTCAGAATTTGTTCAATAAACCGGCAGGAATGAATTCTTCAGTAGTGCCCTTGTCTCAGGGCCAAGTAATTGTAAGCATCCCCACAGGTTCAACAGTGTCAGCAGGAGCGGGGAGCACCTCTGCTGTTTCTCCTACTTCTATCAGTAGCTCTGCTGCAGCTGGTCTCCAGCGACTTGCTGCGCAATCCCAGCATGTTGGGTTTGCACGAAGTGTTGTGAAACTCAAGTGTCAGCACTGTAACCGTCTTTTTGCCACAAAACCAGAACTTCTTGACTATAAGGTAAAGTATAGGATCCTGATAAAGGGCTTGAGTATAAGATGGCCTATATATAAAATCATTTCTGGCTTTTTATCTCTCAGAATTACATTACATGTTTTGAAAGTAAGAGAGAATAGAATTTCCAAAAGATAAACCAAATGTTTAATTAGTACTTGATGATTATTTCTTTGCAGGGTAAAATGTTTCAGTTCTGTGGCAAGAATTGTTCTGATGAATATAAGAAAATAAATAATGTAATGGCAATGTGTGAATATTGTAAAATTGAGAAAATTGTAAAGGAGACTGTGCGATTCTCAGGTGCTGACAAGTCATTCTGTAGTGAAGGTAAAGGCAAGATCATCTTACTCCTGATCATGTTGGTCCTTTTAAAAGTAACTGATGGTTTAAGCTGTTACTGTTTAAGCTTATCTAGTTTATCCTTTGTGTATAACAACAAAGCCTTTTGTTTACACTTGGTTTGCTTTTTTCTTCTGAGCTAGTCCTTCATATCATATAGATGTTAAAATGAAGGAAAAATCATTGAACTGTATTACAGAAGTTGGTGGTGATATGAAAAACATTTTCTGTTCTTACGTTGATAGGGATCTTGTAGTTATTGCACTTTAAAAAATCATTTATTTATTAGGTGGGGGAGGGGCAAAGGTAGAGGGAGAGAATCTTAAGCAGCCCCCCTGCTGAGCATGGAGCCTGAGTCAGGGCTCCACCCCAGGACCCTGAGATTGGTCATGACCTGAGCCGAAAGCAGGAGTTCAGATACTTAACCGACTGGGCACTCCTGTTACTCTTATTTCTAAAGAGAACTTCCTAAATTTTGGTAGCATCCTAAGATTATACTTCTTTTGTTTTAAATGGACATGTTTCTGAATAGGCAAATCAATGTCAGGTAGATTGTCTTCTTTATTTAGATTAGTATTTTCTATGTTTAAAATGTTTAGTTTTATTTTAAAACTGTACACAATTGGCTTCCTAGATTAGTGGCTTTCAAACCTTTTGACCACAACACACAAGAAGAATACATTTTACATTGTGACCTAGTATGTTATCACCCACCCAAGTAAAATAAAACTTTTATGAAATAAAACTGGCTTTTATTATGTGTGATGCATAATAATGTTTTCTGTCCTATCTTACTTTGTTTAATAAAAGAAAATGATATTTCTTTAAATTGTTATCTTAATCTACTAATTGGTGAGGATCCAAGTGTGAAAACATTTTCACAGGGCATTTAAGTTTAAAGATGTAGAGACTTAGTATTTTTTTCTCACATAAATTTTATTTTTCCTGTTTTTAGGTTGCAAATTGCTTTATAAACATGACTTGGCAAAACGCTGGGGAAATCACTGTAAAATGTGCAGTTATTGTTTACAGACATCTCCCAAATTGGTACAGAATAATTTGGGGGGAAAAGTAGAAGAGTTCTGTTGTGAAGAATGCATGTCCAAATACACAGTTCTGTTCTATCAGGTAAATATAATCCACATCCTTGGAGTTTTTCAAGTTAGGGCATATATTGCTTCCTTTTATTTTTTAACGTAGTACGAAGGGCAGTTTAGTGATTTAAAACTTGTAAGTGTTAACTGTATGGCATTAAAGAAAATAAATGTATTATGTCCTCTTTCAGTATTAATACAAGATTTAGGAAGACTTTAATGTCACTGAAGTTACATTCTTTTTTAAAAATTTCCTTATAGAAGATTTACCAGTCTTAAGATATTAAAGTATTTAAAATTAGCATTTTATTAATTTTTTATCTAAAATAAATTTGTCTTCTGATGATTTTGAAGGTGATTGATGATTTTGAAGGTGATTGTGTCTTATTTTGATTTCACTGTGTTTTTAAATTACCCTTTATTGGCATCTCTATAATGTGACTTTTAATGTTTATTTTAAAGATAGTTTAAAGTTTAGTTTAAAGATAAAAATGTTAAATACCATTTTAGGGTAGTTAACCTTCAGTTTTGTATTCTAGATTCTAAGTTAGTTTCCTCACTTGTCTTTTGTGTGCTGCTTTAATTCTGTCAGGCCACGGATAATTTGTTTTTTACTCCTTTACCATCTTACTTCATTTTTAGATGGCCAAATGTGATGGTTGTAAGCGACAGGGTAAACTCAGTGAGTCCTTGAAATGGCGAGGAGAAATGAAGCATTTCTGTAACCTGCTTTGTATCTTGATGTTCTGTAATCAGCAGAGTATGTGTGACCCACCTTCACAAAACAATGCAGGTAAAATTAAACTTTACAGTCTTTGATCAGTGCCAGGAACAACTACTGTTCTACAGATTGGGAACTTTAAACAGCTGTTAATAATTTCATAAAATGCAAATTTACAAATTTCATTCTGTTTAGATGACATTAACATTTAAATCCCTGTTTTGTTTAACATCTTGGATTAAGGCTTTGTATGAGTTCATTGTGTTTTCTCCGAGCACATTGAATTAAATAAACTCTTTAAGAACTATGGGAAAGAATGGCAGTTAATATTTATAATTGTGTATATATCCCTTGACATCCTTAAAAAAGGATTTGAGAGTAAAACAAAGGACGTAGAGTGTAATCACATGCCTTTTAACTATACCACATGCATAGTTATGCAAGAGAAAGTACATGGAATACTTTTAAGTTTCACTAATTAAAAAGGTAGACAAAAGCCCAGTTAATCCTAAAGTGATTCTTAGAATTTAACCTTGCTAAAAGCATCATTTAACCTCCTTGAGATGTTGATTTCTTTGTTTGTGCATGTAAATTATAAGGTTTTTAAATTTTTGTTTATTAGCAAGTATTTCCATGGTGCCAGCTGCTTCAGCAGGGCCCCCATCTCTAAGAAAGGATTCAACTCCAGTTATAGCTAATGTAGTATCATTAGCCAGTGCTCCTGCTGCTCAGCCCACAGTGAATTCTAACAGTGTATTACAAGGTATGTCTGATTTGAAAGCATTTATCTAGCCTTTTGAAGTTGAATACAGTCAGTCTGTATCTTTTTTTTCCATCAGTGATCATTTTCCTGTTTGACACCCTTATGTTATGAGTGGCGCCTCCCTATGGGCTGCTGGGCTTTAAACAATGTCTTCATCACTTCCAGATTTTTTTTTTTTTCATGTGACACTTTACATGTAGTATTCCTGTGAATTAAGATAATTCTTGTTTTTGTTACGAGATTTTGTCTGTCATTACACCATCAGCTTTAAATGCTGCTGTTTAAATAATTGTGTAAGGTCCTAAGTATTTATTTTCATTTATATTAGGTGCAGTTCCAACAGTAACAGCAAAAATCATTGGTGATGTAAGTTTTATTCTTTTAACTGGTATTGCCACTATATTTATGTTCCAGCTTTATACATATGAATATGTCTATGCTAATTTTCCTTGCTTTATTCTTTCTTATATGAAATAAATTTTATAAGCTCATTTAATCTTTGGGAACAAGATATTCTGGTTATTTCATTAGGCCTTTTATGTACTTTGATTTCTTTGAATGCTTGTTCTGTATAGTTACTGAAGTTATTAACTATCTGTATAGTTACTGAAGGCTGTTTTTTTTGTTGGGTTGGTTTATGTTTTTGTTTGTTTGTTTGTTTGTTTAGTTTAGTTTTAGAGAATTAAATTTTACATAATCCAGGTGTAAAAGATATTTGAGGTGTTTTGTAATGTAGTCAGATTATAGATGAAATATTTACAAAATGTACTTTGTTTTTCACCCAGGGCAGGTTATCCTTAAATAAGCATTGTTGGGTTTTTACTCAGGTTTTTTTTTTTTTTTTTTTTTTTTTTTGGTCTCTTAAGAGAAGAAAAAAGTAAATATGAGAAAAACTTATGACTAGAACAGGGGCATTTTTAAAGTGTTTTCTGGTCTCTGGGATAACTTTTGTATCTTTCTTTTACGTTACTTAAGCGACCCTAAGTGGTTTTGTTATTTCTAGTTATCTTGAAAACAAGGTCTTCTAAGACTAAACCCAGGAAATAATAGTTCTCATTTTAAACATAGCCAATATTGTTATTGACCAACAGAATCTTACAATAGAAATAGTGTTTTTCTTGGTAAATAGAACTATTAATTAGATACATTCAGAGTCCATATATAGTTATCAAACTATTTTATTACTCTTGCTATTTCAGGAACATTGTATTTCTTACATATTTAGTAAGTTCTCTGCCTTACATGTAATACCAATATAGTATTTCCTTTGAAGTTATAATATTTCTTGTAATTAATCATAAGCTTTTGAAAACCTCTTTGGTTTCTGATTTTTTTTTTTTACTAGGCAAGTACACAAACAGATGCCCTGAAACTGCCACCTTCCCAGCCCCCAAGACTTTTGAAGAATAAAGCTTTATTGTGCAAACCCATTACACAGACTAAAGCCACCTCTTGCAAACCACATACCCAAAACAAAGAATGCCAGACAGGTATATTCCTTGCACTTTCTTCCTGTAAATTTTTTTTAGGGGAAAGGAATATGAAAGCTGCTTACATTGATTGAGTACCTACTGTTTCCTGCGTTATGTATTTGGTTGCTTATATACTTTACCCAGTTTTGTTCTCACAACAGTGAGTTAGGTATTTTCACCCTCTGAGAATTAAGAAATTATGGCAAAGAGAGGGTTTTAATTTATAATACCATGCTTTGAATACTTCATTTTCTTTTGTTATTAATAACAGTATAATTTTATGAAATAAGCCTAGATTTTGGAATTCTATAGACAGGGTCTTAATTAAGATGAACTGTTGTTGTTGTTGTTGTTTAAGATTTTATTTATCTATTTGAGAGAGAGAATGATGGGGGAGGGGGAAGGAAGAGGGAGAAGGAGAAACACACTCCCCACTGAGTAGGGAGTCTGAAGCAGGGCTCCATCCCAGGACCCTGGTATCACAGCTTGAGCTAAAAGGCTAACGCTTAACCAACTGAGCCACCCAGGCGCCCTGAGGAACTATTGTTTTGTAGAGCATCCTTAGGTTTGAACTTTTGCACCCTCTGTTTCAAATAAAGTCAGATTTTTGTGCGAGAGGGCTTTCTTTTCTTATGAATCGCCTCTCCCCCAGGCAAAAGCTCTCAGCTACTTTTCTGGATTCTGGGTATGGTGCTATCCTTTGATTTTCTCAGCTTGCCTCTCCTGGCATAGAATCTCTGCCCTGCAAGTGATTAGGGCTGAGGGTGATTGGGACCCAGTATTCTTGGCCTGCCATTCCTGCAGTAGGGCCTCCACCCAGGTACCCAAAAAGTCTCAGAATTTTTTTTTTTTTTGTAATATTTTATTTATTTGACAGAGATTACAAGTAGTCAGAGAGGCAGGCAGAGAGAGAAGGGGGAAGCAGGCTCCCTCCTGAGCGGAGAGCCCGATGCAGGGCTCCATCCCAGGACCCTGGGATCATGACCTGAGCCAAAGGCAGAGGCTTTAACCCACTGAGCCACCGAGGTGCCTCAAGCCTCAGAATTCTTAAACCAGAAAGTAATCCTAGATCTGGAAGGTTATCCTGTAGGTCAGTGTTTGATAAAACATCAATATGCATATGCATTACTTAGGAATTTTATTAAGTATGTTGTAATTTAGTGGGGTCTGAGGCTTTGACTTTCTTAAAGCTCCCATGAACCACATTGACTAGTAATGCTACAGATGACATTAGCCTATATTTGTATTAAATTAATAATGACTTAGTATTATGTAGCTTGGTTATCAGACATTGCTAATCACGTGATTTGGCAGTTTTTGTTTTTGAGTATAGTTAACACATAGTGTTATATTAGTTTCATGTGTACAATTTAGTGATTTGAAAAGTTCATACATTATGTTCAACTCAAGTATAGCTACCATCTGTCCCATCACATTGCTATTATGGTATCATTGACTGTATTACTTATACTCTACTCTTTATTCTTATGACTTACTCTTTCCATAACTGGAGGCCTGTATTTCCTTTTCCCCTTCACCCACTTTTCCCAGTCCCCTATCCATAAGTAATTTTTTTTAATGTCCACTGGACCATGGTAAAATTGATCCCATATTATTTCCCACCTCTGACGCTACTCAGCTTGTCAGCTTTTTACTTCTTGTCACTAGCATCATCTTTTTTTTACATTAATGGTTTTATAATCTTCTAGGGTATTTTTCTGGCACATAGAAAGGACTCTGTAGGATACCTACTAAATAATTTAATGAATTCCCCATCATACTCACTTTTTCCCTACTCATATTTAGGTTTCTATGTTCTATTTCATCTTCTAGTACCTCAGAACATCTGCTTGTATATATTCATTCTTTTTTATAGGTATCATAACCATCCTGGTTGAGGTCCTCATCATCATAGCTCTACACATTGCAATTGTTGCCTACTTTTATACATGATATTCTTCTTATTCCATGCTAAGAGGGTCTCCAAATTAAACTTTTTAAAGCAAGGTTTTATTTATTTATTGAGAGAGAGTGTGTGTACATGTGCACATGAATGAGGGGAAGGCAGAGGGTGAAGGAGAGGGCGAGAGAATCCTCATGTAGATTCCATGCTACCGCAGAGCTCGATGTGGGGCTCCATCTTATGACCCTGCCATCATGACCTGAGCTGAAACCAAGAGTTGGATGCTCAGTTGACTGTGGCACCCAGGCACCCCAAAATTAAGCTTATAAAACAACATTTTCATCAGATTACTCTGTGCTAACCAATCTGTAGTAGTTCCGGGTTATCTACTGGAAAGATTTTTAAAAGTTCATTATAGCCTCACAAAAATGGCTCTTCTGCCTACTTAATCTCAACATTCTGTTCTTATTCATGTTATCAGTTTTCTATTTTACTCTTTCTAAGATTACTTTTCCAGTTCTTTATATTCATTAATCCAAATTATATCCTTCCTTCACTGTATCTTCATATCAGTCATTGTTGTGTTGACCACTTTTAATCACTACTCTCTTCAATCCTTTCTTCTCTATTCATTTATTTCTACTTTTTTGGACTCAGAGTGTCAAAGATTATACTTACGTTGAACTATAAGTCTGTGTGCTTTATTTTTTATTTTTATTTTTTAAGATTTCTTTTATTTCTTTGAGAGAGAGAGCACAGGCTGGGGGGAGAGGCAGAGGGAGTGGGAGAAGCAGATTTCTGCTGAACAGGGAGCCTGATGTGGGACTCCATCCCAGAACCCTGGATCATTGAGCCAAAAGCAGATGCTAAACCAACTGAACCACCCAGGCACCCCAAGTCTATGTGCTTTAAAAAGTTTTTTAATTATAATTCTTTTGGACTATACATCTTTGTTCCTTTAAAAGTTTTTTGTTATTGGAATGTTTCTAACTCTCTTTGTTTTTTGTAATTTTTTTCCCTTTCATTAGAAGACACTCCAAGTCAGCCCCAGGTCATCGTGGTACCAGTTCCCGTACCAGTGTTTGTGCCCATACCTCTTCATCTTTATACTCAGTATGCACCAGTCCCATTTGGCATTCCAGTTCCAGTGAGTAATCATTTAGAGATTAAGACTGATTTAGTGCACGTATTCCTCAACTAATATGTTAGAAGGCCATAAAAAAATTCTTCACTTGTTGGTAAAATATTCCTGACTATAGTTGGTTATTATCATATCACTATATTTTTTAATATGGAGTATGTGAAGGACTGCCTCTTTTTATAACCTGCCTTCTCAGAGAATGCTGTGATGTAGCCTGTTCATAATGTTTCATACACAATAAGACCACTCAAACAGAAAAAGAACAGAAATTGTGTGTATGTGCTAAAATTCTAGAGTCTAGCGGGGGTGAGAAAGTAAAAACTGTGATTTACATCATTCTTTTTCTTAGAAATGTATTCTTTTTTTATTGGAAACATATTTTTCCTTGGTGAATTCTTAAGGAAAATGGTTGTGTGAAACTGAAAATGTTAAGCAAGAATATAATCAGAAACAAAAATGTGTTAGATAATTACTCTTTTAGATGATTCAGAAACACATTTTTTTGTTGATTGTCTAGAAAATTGAACTGATTTGAATTTTTATTCAGATGGCTCTAGTCTTATAAGAACAAACTAGCAGGACTGTTTTAATCATTAGTAATAGAAATACCTGCATTTGTTCATTATTTTAGTACTTAAATCATCTCACAAATAATAGTTTTGTTGACAGACATACTCCCCAGAAACTGTTCTTGGTCTTTCAGATGCCTGTCCCTATGCTAATTCCATCCTCAATGGATAATGAAGATAAAGTCACTGAGAGTATTGAAGACATTAAGGAGAAGCTTCCTTCACATCCATTTGAAGCTGATCTTCTTGAGATGGCAGAAATGATTGCAGAAGACGAAGAGAAGGAGAAAACTCTATCCCAGGGAGGTTGGTATAATTTTAAAGTAAAGAAAGTAAAAAGTACACTTAAAAATATTTGGGTAATTCAAGTAATATTAAGTATTGGATAGTCAGGTGTTTCTAAATAGCAAGTATATGGATTTGTTAAAATTGATAACTGAAAGTTCTATCCTTTTTATAAAACTAAGTATTAATATTCTATTTTTAGTTCTTAATTGTTTCAGAAAAATAATCTGTAAATCCATTTTCATGATTATGTTCTGGCTTTATTCCTATATTCCAAACATGATACCTATTTAAGAAATTCCTGTTGTATAATAGTAAGCATTTTGATAGAAGAGCCTTAGGATGGGAAAACTGTTTGGCTCAAAATAACCTATAGATAAATCCCATGATAGATAGATAGACCATCAATAAGAATAGTAGTTATGTGCTTACCATACCCTGGGCATGTCCTAAATGCACTCATTTAACCTTTACAGCCACCCTGTGGGGTGAATGCTGTTTACTTGAAACTCCTCATTTGGAAAATAGGATATCATACTTGCCCTGGTTATGCAGTCAGGATGTGATGGAACCAGTTGAATTCCGTTTGACTCCAAAGCAAATGGCAGTAACAAGAAGTTGCAGTACATATCCAGAAAGGTTTCTAGCCTTAATTAGTACCTCCTTGATTTGTTAGGTATAAGAAGAGATAGAGAAAATGGTGTTTGGATAGTTGAAATACATGAAGGCCTTTTCCTGTATCACTGAGGTGTCAGGAAATTGTTTTTTTCCTGACTTATGTTTTCTTTTTTTCAGTGACAGTTTTTACAAAGCTAGCCACCAGGTTTAGATTTTGCATAATAAATGCTAGATGATTTTCAGAACACTGTAGCATTTGAAAAAAATGTCAGCTTTCCTCTTGTGTTGACATTAAGTTTTAAAATCATATATATTCTCAGAGATGCATAAAAAGCCTATTTGTTATTATCTCAGTTTCTGGTCTCATTTTGCTCTCTAGTATATAATCTTGTAATTTGAGACCTATTTGTATGTGGAATTTAATGTCTTAGGGTATTGCCCCCTGTGCTTTATCTTCTAATTTCTGATAATTGGTTTAGAAGTTCGAGCAGTTCCTGATAATAAACTTCATTTTAGGTTGTCATCTCCATTCATATTAATAGTTAACATTTTCAGGTGCTTCCTCTGTATAAATATTGTAAGTTTGCCTTAATGTAAAAATTGAGTCAGACTGAAAAAACTTTCAAAACTAACCTTCAAGAAAGATAGTTGTAATCACATAAGTAAAATCAAATGGTTTAGAAACATGCAGGAGGGAGAAATGAATTCCATCTGAAGGGAACTGGCTAATTTATATATGATTTCAGAGAAAAAAAGCAATTTTCCTAGGCTTTAAAAAGCATTTTTCTTTTCTTCTTCTTCTTCTTCTTCTTTTTTTTTTTTTTTTTTACTTTCAGTCCTTACACTTTTTATTTTTTAAGTAGTTAATTGGTAAAACTCTGTTCTTTTCAGTGCAGTGGTAAGGCATACTATATTTTGGGAGAAAAAAGCAATTCAAAGCATATTTTTCAATTTGTAAGTTGTGGGTGTGTGCATATGTGTTTCATGATAAAAAAAAATAAATTCAGAAAGCACAGGAGTGTAAAATCTAAAATAAAGGTCTCTCTTGACCTGACTTCTCTAGAAATATACCTACTTATGTTTTCTTTTTTTCAGTGACAGAAAATATAGAAATATAACTACTAGAAATATAACCTAGAAATATAACTACTGTTACCAGTCAATTTCTTTGACTTCATTTACCACTAATGCCTAGTTTTATTAATGAATCATTCTTTCTCCATATGAAGGCTATTTTAGCATTCCCTAGTACGATTTATTTAGGTAATGCAGTTATTTCACTTGAGATCCAGTTTACTTTATATATACATGTAAGTTGTTAAATGTATAC
The DNA here is from genome assembly GCF_964662115.1 of Mustela nivalis. Lineage (NCBI taxonomy): Eukaryota > Metazoa > Chordata > Mammalia > Carnivora > Mustelidae > Mustela > Mustela nivalis. The sequence goes on from NC_139029.1 coordinate 25,754,924, forward strand.
CTTTTTTTTCTTTCTTTAGGATCCCAAACTTCTGAACAGGAACTCTTCCTAGACACCAAGATTTTTGAAAAAGGTTTGTAATTTTACATATATTTCAGATCTTAGAATACAATCCTCGGGGCGCCTGGGTGGCTCAGTTGGTTAAGTGTCTGCCTTCAGCCTAAGTGATGATCCCTGGGTCCTGGGATAGAGCTGTTGTCAAGTTTCCTGCTCAGCAGGGAGTCTGCTGCTTCGTCTTCCCTGCCCTCTCCCCGCTTGTGTTCTCTCTCTCATAAATATATATAATCTTTAAAAGAAAATATTTAGTAATATAAATAATAAAGTATTAGTATCCTTGGATTTAATATTTGCAATTTTATTTACTTGTAGGGTGCATCAGGTGTTTGTGTATGCTTATATGTAATGAGAATAATAAAAGGTACCTCAGATACTGTTTTTTTTCTTTCTGGGTTGTTGTTTTTATTTTTAAGATTTTATTTATTTATTGGACAGAGAGAGAAAGATAGAGAGTGAATACAAGAAGGGCGTCTGGGGGTAGGTGAAGCAGGCTTCCAACTGAGCGGGGAGCCCAACGTGGGGTTTAATCCCAGGACCGTGGGATCATGACCTGAGCCAAAGGCAGACACTTAATGACTGAGCCACCAGTCACCCCTCACATACTGGTTTTAAGGATTAATTGAGATAAAATCTAAAGTGTATACCAAGAATATGAAGCCAGTTTTGTGAGGCTGGTGAAGAAGTTTTCATTCTTTAGTTTTAGTTAAATCAGCAATCATATCTCAGTTTTGTTATTCTGGAGTTCAAGAAGGCTTCTCAGCTATATAGAGTCTGTCTTATTTTGAGTTTGTTTTCTGTCTGTTTCAGACCAAGGAAGTACATACAGTGGTGACCTTGAATCAGAGGCAGTATCTACTCCACATAGCTGGGAGGAAGAGTTGAATCATTATGCCTTAAAGTCAAATGCTGTGCAAGATGCTGATTCAGACTTGAAATCACTCTCAAAAGGGGAAACTGAGCAGGATCTGGAAGCAGATTTTCCATCTGGTTTGTGTGACATAAAATACTCTTGATTTTAGAACATCTTGATTTGTTGACATTATGAAGCAGATATACTGTGTAATAATCTAGGACACAAATGATCCCTACCTTTGAAGGTTAAATGATAAATGGTTAATTTTTTTTAACCTTTCCATTGTAACCATGTAGGAGGTTTCCTTGATTTTTAAAGAAGTTTTTAAGTGCTATATTTTTTTGTTTCTTTTAAGAATATAAGTAAGTTATTTTATCATGAACAAAATAATATAGAGATGATTACCTGATGTTTCCTCCCCCAGTCTGTCTTTATATAAATTTGTGAGTTATTTACCTCAAATTATGCTTTCTGCTAATTATTATAGAATCCTTTGACCCGCTGAATAAAGGACAGGGAATTCAGGCTCGTTCCCGAACAAGACGACGGCACAGAGATGGCTTCCCTCAGCCTAGACGAAGAGTAAGCAGTAGCTTAATTTTTTTACCATTTTCTTTCCTTGGTGTTTTTTAGTGTATTCCATATATTGTTTTACACAGTCTTGTAGTTTTGTGCCTTCATTCCTGTTTTGTATAATCAAGAACCACATCTTTTGAATATTTTAAAGGGATGTGTAAACCTTGATGTTTCGGTAATAGAGTTGGTAAGATAAGTTTTCTAGTGCAGCACATGGCATATGCTTAGTATGTGGTTATTATGTAGCTGCTCAGGGTTTGTTGCCATTGTCATCATCTGGATCATCATTAAAAGCCTTTTCCATCTGATAAAAGGGTTACCAGGAAAATTTGCAGTTTACTAGTGGATAGTTTGTTACTCTGTTCTGCTACTCACTTGTGTTACAGTAAGTCATTCTGGAGTTACTGGGGTCTGATGAGCTAGGAGCATGTACTTACTCATGGTCCAGGCTTCAGCCATACAGACACAAGAAAGAACAGCATTCCTGCCACTCCACAATAGCATATGACAGAACACCTTTGTATGTGCCACATAATCATTACATTTTAATGAATTTGTATTATAATTGATGAACTAAAAATATCAATAATATGACAGACAGCTGTTGTTAAAAAAAAGATCATTACTTTGTATTTCTTTTATCATGGTCTTTCTCTTTGGTTTTTATAATCAAGGGTGTTTTGTTCTATTTTACTTTAAAAAGTTTTTTATAATCTTCGTTGTATACTTTTTTTAAAGTCTCTAAATTCAGTTTTTTTTCTTTTTTACATATTATAACAATGAAGTTATTATTTTTTATAATATAGTATAATGGTGAAATTCACACGGACTCTTTATTATGTTGATAGGATTTTCCCATACTAAAACTGAAAGACTAAATAGCCTTATTATTATTTTTTAAAGATTTTATTTATTCATTTTACAGAGATCACAAGTAGGCAGAGAGGAAGGGAAGCAGGCTCCCTGCTGAGCAGAGAGCCCAGTGCAGGGCTTGATTCCAGGACCCTGAGATCACAACCTGAGCCAAAGGCAGAGGCTTTAACCCACTGAGCCACCCATGCGCCCCACTAATAGCCTTATTTTAAAAAAATTATCTCTTTGGAGTTATAATTGGATTCAGAAATTTATAAATTTTAAGTGTAAAATTTGATGACCTTCAACATACATATTTAGTATGTAATTACCACCATAACCATAGCTCTTCCACTGTCCCAAAAAGCTCCCTCATGACCTTTGGAATCAATTTTCTCTAGCTCCTGATAACCACCAATCTCCTTTGCAAATTGATGCTGCTTTGCCTTTTTTCAAAATGTCATATAAAAGGAATTACATAATTCATAGTCTTCTCTGTTTGGCTTCTTTCACTTAGCATAATGTTTTGGAGATTTACTTATGTTGTTTCATGTATCAGAAGGCCATTCATTCCTTTTTATTTCTGAGTAGCATTTCATTGTATGGACAAACCAGAATTTGTTTAACGGTTGGAAATTCTGGGTTATTTCCAGGTTTGGGCAATTTCAAATACAGCTGCTATGATCATTCTAGATATAAATGTCTGTGTGAACATACAGTTTCATTTGAGGAAAAACACGCAGAAGTGGGATTGCTAGGTCTTACAGTATGTGTGTTTTTAACTCTGTAAGAAAGCTTATCAAATGGTTTTCCAAAGTAATAGCTGGTACCATTTTGAATTCCCATCAAGAATGTATGAGTTCCAATCAGCTCCATGACTTTGCTAATACTTGGTATTGTCAGTTAATTTTAGCCATTCTAGCCAGTGCGTAGTGGTATCTCACTGTGGCTTTAGTTTATGTTTTCCTAATGACTGATGATGTTGGACATCTTTTCATGTGCATATTTGTCATTATTATATCTTCTTTTGTAAAGTGTCTGTTTAGAACTATTGCTCATTTTTTAAACTGGGTTGTTTGTCATCTCACTGAGTTATGTTCTTTATTATGGATATAATTCTTTTCTCAGACATGACTTTTGTTCCTATTCTGCAGTTTCAATTCTGTTTTCTTAATGGTGAAGAGCAGAACTTTTGTGATTTTGTAAAAGTCCTTTTTTATCAATTTTTTATTCTTTTATGATTCATGCTTTTTAGTATTCCATGTAAAAGTCTTTGCTTAACTTGTGAGAACTAAGATACTCTCTTATGTTTTCTTCTAGTTTTATACTTTAGCTTATATGTGTCATTCCAAGATTATTTTTATGTATGAATTGAGTAAAATATCAAGGTTTCTTGTTTTTGTTTGTCATGTCCAGTTGGTTAGTACCATCTTGGAAAAGACTGTGCTTTCCCTCATTGAATTACATTGCATTTTTTTTTTTTTGAATTATTTTTTTTTTTGAATTACATTGCATTTAATAAAAAAACAACAAAAAACATTTATTTATTTGAGAAAGAGAGCACAGGGGGAAAAGCAGAGGGAGGGGGGAGGGAGAGAATTCCAAGAAGACTCTGCACTAAGTACAGAGCCTGTTGTGTGTCTTGATCCCAGGACCCTGAGATAATGGCCTGAGCTGAAATCAAAAGTTGGATGCTTGACTGAGCCAGCCAGGCGCCCCTGTTTTGCACTTCTGTTAAAATCAGCTGACTATATATGTGTCGGTTTATTTCTGAATTTCTGTTCTGTTCCCTTGAATAGGGAACAATGTCTATTTTAATAGGTCTGTTTTGTATATTTTAATATAGTACCAAATGTCTTGATTATTGTAGCTTTATAATGAATCTTGAAGTCAGGCGTGTAAGTCTTTGAACTTTGTTCTTTTTCAAAATCATCATTTGCATATCCATATAAATTTTAGAATCAACTTGCCAGTTTTTACAAAAAAGCGTGCTAAAACTTTGGTTGGGGTTGTTCTGAATCCATAGGTCAGTTTGCAGAGAATTGATATTTTTGCAATTTTGAGCTGTCCGATCTATGAAGATGGTATTTTTCTCCTTTGTCTTTAATTTCTCTCAGCAGTGTTTTAGGGACACCTGGGTGGTTCAGTTCATTAAGTGGCTGCTTTCGGCTCAAGTGTGTGATCCCAGGGTTCTGGGATCGAGTTCTGCATCTGGCTCCCTGCTCAGCAGAGAGCCTGTTTCTCCCTCTCACTCTATGTGCCGCTCTCCGTGCTTGTACTCTCTCTCTGTCAAATGAATAAATAAAATCTTTATAAAACAACAAGTGTTTTATACTGTTCAAGTCTCATACTCACTTTCTTTTTTCTTTTCTTTTTTAATGTATTGTACTAACTTCAGTACAGTGTTGAAATATTCGTGATGAGAGCAGATCTTCATGCCTATTCTCTATCTTAGGGCAAGTGTTCAGTCTTGCCATAATAGCTGTGATATTACTTGTAGGTTTCTTGTGGATAGCCCCTATCAGGCAGGAAGTTCGCTTCTGTTTTTAATTTGCTGAAAATTTTTATCATGATTTGTGTTAAATTTGTCAGGTGGATCTCTTGAATCTATTGAGATACTTACCTGGTTTTTCCTTTCTGAGTCTATTAAATGATGACATACATTAATTCTTAAAACGGTCAACTAACTTTGCATTCATGGGATAAACCTTACTTTATTCTGATGTATTTATTCTTTTGTCTGTTGCTGGATTCAGGTTGCCAATATATTGTTAAAGTTTTATAAATGTTTCCATTGAAGAGAGAGATTGATCTGTAGTCTTTTTTTTTTTCTTTTCAGAGATTTTATTTATTTGACAGAGAGAGATCACAAGTAGGCAGAGAGGCAAGAGAGAGAGAGAGAGAGAGAGAGAGAGAGGAGGAAGCAGGCTCCCTGCCGAGCGGAGAGCCCAATGCGGGACTCAATCCCAGAACCCTGATATCATGACCTGAGCTGAAGGTAGAGGCTTAACCCACTGAGCCACCCAGGTGCCCCTGATCTGTAGTCTTGTATAGATTCTTTGGCCTTGTTCTCAGCATAATGGTAGCATTGTACAGTGAGTTGGTGTTTACTCCTTTTCTGTTTTCTAAAATAAAATTGATAGAATTTAACTGGTGGGTCTACAGGGGTTTTGTAGGAAAATTTTAAACTATGAATTAAATGTTTATGGCTATTTAGGTTATCTCTTCTAGAGCAAGCTTTGTTAGTTTGTGTCTTTCAGGAAATTCCTTCATCTGCCTTATCAAGTTTATGGGCATGACTGCATTCTCTTAACTCCCCTTTTAATGTACCTAGGGTCAGGTATTGGTAATTTATGTTTTCTGTCTTTTTTTTCCTGATCATTCTAGCTAGAAATGTATTGATTTTTTAAAAAAATTTTTGAAAGAACCAGCTTTTTAATTTTATTATTTTTATCCTCTATCCCATTTTTATTGATTTTTTCCTTATTTTTATTATTTCTTTAATTTTCCTTACTTTGGGTTTTATCTTATTTATTTATTCATTTATATTTAGTGTGTGGTAGAGACAGACAGAGAAAGGCAGACATAGGGAGAGGGAGAGAGAATCCCAAGTAGGTGAGCAGGCTCCATGCCCAGTGTAGAGCCTGATGTGGGGCTTGATCTCATGACCCCAAAATCATGACCTGAGCTGAACTCGAGAGCCAGATGCTTAACTGACTGAGCCATCCAGATGCCCCTCTTACTTTGGGTTTTAATGTGGTCTACTTTTTTTTAGTTTCATAAAGTAAAGCTTTGATTCTTGATTTTAGACTTTGATTTATTTTTCATAGAAACATTTTAATATTATAAATGTCATTGTAAGCTTTAGTACTGTGGGGGAAAAATTGATGTCTTCATTTTCACTGAAGTTCAGAATACTTTCTAATTGCATTTGTGGTTTCTTCTTTGACCATGGGTATTTATAAATGTGTTGTTTAATTTCTAATTCTCGAGGATTTTCTTAACATCATTTCATTATTGGTTTCTAGTTTGATTTGATTGTAATTAGAGAATATATGGGGTCTTTTTTGTATCCCAGAATGGATCTGCTCATCTGTTCCATGAAGTAGACCTGAGTGGTAATAACGGTTATTCATACCTCATTGGGTGGGTTCAGTATCTGGCACATAGTGAGTACTTAATGTTAGAAATTATTAGAGTTCTGCATTTCAGCTCTCTCTTTTTTTCTCATGTGGTTTTGATTAACCTCTAAAACTCTTTCTAGCTTGAAGAGCTTGAATCTTTAGGGTCTAATAGTTAATTGTGTGTTCTGTAAATTTATTTTTTTCTTTCATTGAGAACTGTGTTTCTTAAAGATTCATAACTAAATTTTATATTCTGTGAATTTTTGAAATTCTTACAGGGACGGAAGAAGTCTATAGTAGCTGTGGAGCCCAGAAGTCTTATTCAAGGAGCCTTTCAGGGGTGTTCAGTGTCTGGGATGACACTGAAATACATGTATGGGGTAAATGCCTGGAAGAACTGGGTTCAGTGGAAAAATGCCAAGGAAGAGCAGGGGGATCTGAAATGTGGCGGTAAATACACAGCATGAATTTGTGTCTTGATTGAGAGGGTTGGGGTTATATAATTCAAGTCATCAATCTATACAAAAGGGATACCTACTAGGTCAAAACTGCATAAAACTTTGGTTTTGGTGTTAAATTTTCCCATTTTTATTTAAACTTCTTATTTCTTTTTCTCTTCTTGTCAGGTATTGAACATGCTGCATCTAGCCCATGTTCTGACTCTTTAGGAAGTTCTCAAGACCATGCACTCTCTCAAGAATCCTCAGACCCAAGCTGTAGAGGTAAAATCATTTCTCTCTTTGTAGTCTGAATTCTCTGAATCACTTTTAATATTATTGCCAATTTTAAATTTGTAAATGGGAATATTTGAGATTGTTTAAAATTTGGAGTTTTATGGTAAAAGAGAAATTAATATCCTGTTCTCAATTATAAAGAGCTTGTTATAAAGGTAAGGTTGTATGGGCATGAATCTGTTACACAAATATGAGGAATTGTGTTCCTTTCTCTAACATTATGTGGGTGATTCAAATCTGTATTCTTGAGCCCTTATCTGTAAAATAACCCATATGGAACCCAGTGTAACACTTCTGCTTCTGGTGGTGGTGTTGAGAAAAATACCTGGAAAAGCCTTTTCTCTTCTGTGGGAATTTTTCCTAATAATAACCTCTGTGAGACTGGGTGCTAGGAAATTTGGGACCCAATAAACAATTCACATAGAGCAGCAGTGTTTAATTTTAGAGCCTACTTGAACTTTTTTCTTCCCTGGTATTGAAGTTCCTATTCTAAACTTTTGTTTTTAGTTTTTATTTTTTTTTTTTATTATCTGTGTTTTATGTAAGATACTTGCTGTAATCTTTGTGGAATGAGATGGGCATGGCAGGAATGGATGAATATGTCTTTGTCACTAGATATTTTGCCTCTTTCCAACTATACCTTCTTTTTAACAACCAGGTAATTGCGTGCACTCTTGGCTTCATCTCAGTCCACCCTGCTGGCTTTTAGGTACATGTCACTCTCCTTATTGGAGCAGTTACTGGCTGCTGTGGTCTGTGACTGACTCACTGAGTTCCTGCAGATCATGTATAATCTCTGCTGAGTGATAAAAGTATACTTCTGTGAGGGAGATTTATTATGCCCTTTAACTCCCAGTTTGAACCACAACACTCTTTGTTTTAAAGAAGAAAGGGGTAGGGAGAATGAAGAGGTAATATTATATTAGACTACCAGGCCTAAATGCGATAACCGCAGGAGATGCCTACTCATTTCTGCTATTCATTCATCCAAAAAGTACTGAATTTATGTACCAGGTATGTACCATGCATGGTGGTTAGTTACTTTGGTGAAAAGGTCAAACATGGTCCTTGCCCTTCTGAACCACCATTTACCTTTTGCAAAACCAAATCAGGGAAGCTCAGGTGCGTCTTTGAAAACATGCAAACTTGTCTAAATGCAGAGTAGCAGTGACTAGAAAGAGTGCTTCCACTTTAATCCGAATTGAAGTAGAGTCTCTACTGGAGTAGTTTCTCTACATATCAAATTGTAGGATCTGCAATTTCTATAGGATCTCTGCAAATCAAATTGGGTCACTCTCCTGGTAAAATTAATTCAGTTCCTAGTTGTCTTCAAAGCCTTAATATGCTAGGTTAGATTTACAACAGTCTACCCTGATCTACCCTTCTTGATTTTTTCCTGTACATCTGAGTCCCCTCAATCTTCATTTTTCTGTATTCAGCATTTCTAGGGGCATGAAGATGTTGTATGTTATTTGAAGTGTTCTCTATTCTAATCTGAGTTAGAGGAAGTTACACAGCATTTTTATACAGATACTCAGAACCTTTAATAAACCTCTTTTTATATATCTTTGAAAATTCTTTAGACACTGATATAATATGCTGCTGTTTTCTAAATTTATCAGATCTTAGAATCCCGGTTTTCTCCAGCTCTCATGTTACTAGTATTTTGTGGAATATGCTTTGGTGAATATTTTTATGTCCTTAGATTACCATTCTTTATTCATTTGTTTAACTCTTTTAAACCTTTCAGGGTCTGGCATTTGTGTTGCATCCTCCAGAATCTCACCTGACCCTTCCCTGTCAGATAGATGGTCCTCATTTGCTTTCCTAGAATCCTTCTTAAATTCAACCCGTCATAGCACATGTTACACATGGTGCACTGCATTGTTATTTCTTTAACTGAAAAAGCCTTGAGATCGGGTTTATCTGTAATCCATGTATTCACCAGTGTACACTACAGTGCCTGAGCCCACAGTAGTAGTCAGTAGTTTTTCAGTGAATAATGTTACTGTGTTTCTCATAAATTAATGTTTTTTAATAAGTTAATATTTCAGATGTTTTCTACCTTTTCGTAGTCCGTTCTATCAAGCTGAAGGAAGATATTCTGTCCTGCACTTTCGCTGAGTTGAGTTTGGGTTTATGCCAGTTTATCCAAGAGGTGCGGAGACCAAATGGTGAAAAATATGATCCAGACAGTATCTTATACTTGTGCCTTGGAATTCAGCAGGTATCAGTTTCAGTAATTGTTCTAAAATATATTGCGTTTTTAATAATTTTGATAGCTCCTTTGATTCAAGTTGAAAAATTATAGTGTATGTGGTCGTTTGGTATTGCTTTTATACTCCGTTCTTAATGAACCACTTCCCCTGGTTTAAAAGTCTTGATCATATCATAAGTCAAATTGAGACTATTAGTAGAAGAACAGAAATTGAGGATAGTGCATTTTATTCAGTTATGGACAAAAAAGGCAAAAATAACAAAATTCACAAAAAGTGACATAGGTGACTGTATGTGTATATGTGTTTATGTAGATCGTGTGGTTTCATTAAAAATTTTTTAAATGCATATTAAAATAACAGAGGTACCTGGGTGGCTCAGTCGGGTAAGCAGCTATCTTCAGCTTAGGTCATGATTCCAGGGTCCTGGGATCGAGCCCAATGTTGGATTCCCTACTAAGCAGGGAGTCTGCTTCTCCTCTGTCTTTTCATATGCTCTTTCTCTCAAGTAAAGAAATAAAATCTTAAAACAAAATAAAAATATATACCATTATTTGTCTATCACATTAGCAAAAAAAAATTATAACAGTTTTTGTTGATATGAATTCTGTGAAGGGAATTTGCCTTCATAGCTGTTGGTAATTAGTACACACTTTCTAGAAAGCAGTTTTGAGCACATGTTTCAGGAATATTTTTGAATGTTCATACTCTTTCACCAGTAATACTTTCTGGGAATCTGATAGGGCTAATACTCTGAAGTTCAGACATCGTTTGCACAAAATCAGAAATAACTTCAATGCCCCCCAGAGATTTTATTTACTCATTTGACAGACAGAGATCACAAGTAGGCAGAGAGGCAGGCAGAGAGAGAGAGAAGGAAGCAGGTTCCCCTCTGAGCAGAGAACCTGATGCGGGGCTCGATCCCATGACACCGGGATCATGACCTGAGCTGAAGGCAGAGGCTTTAACCCAGTGAGCCACCCAGACCCCCGCCCCCCAGAGTATTATGTTTAAGTAAATTATGGTATATTTATAAAGTTGCATATTATGTAGCCAATAAAAATTGTTCACAGAGTAACTTCTGATAACATGTAAAAATATAATATTAAAGCATTAAATGAACAAAATGAGAGTATGAATTCTGTGTGCTTTGGTATATGTTAACATACAGTGATTTAAAAACCAGTCCTATAAATATGTAATAAAATGAAACGCACCAAAATAGGTTGATAATGGTTATCATCTCGGGTGGTAAGGCTCTGGATGTTGTTAAATTTTTTTTTTTCTCTATTTGCCAGATTTTCTTCAATTTGTATGGTGGGGAGGATATTCTTTTATTTAGGCATTCATTCCTAAAGTTTTGTTTTTAAATTATAAAAGTAGCGTGTGCTCAGTGTAACTGTTAAAACAGTGAGTTGAACACATATAAGGATAATTTTTTCTCTTTCATTCCCAGTCTCTGATAACCAGTGTTGCATCTGTCCTGTGCCACACATTTATGAATGTGTATAGATATTTTAGATGTGTTTAGTTTTTAGCAAAATGGGGTTGTTACCATACACATTCTTTTGCAGCTTACTTTTCTCAATCTGTGTGTCCCTCCAGGTGAGTATAAATCAAATTGCTTCCTTTATAAAAGCAAGCAGCATAATACTGCAGAATATGAGTATACCAGTTATTCACCCTTTCTTCTTTTAAAGTATTCAGGTTACTCCCCCTTATTCTTAAAAACAGTGCTTTGGTAAATATTTTACTTGAATGCCTGATAAACTGGCGCTTTTATTTTTAGGTTAAAGCATATATAGGTTTTTCTTTCCTTCTTTCTTTCCTTTTTTTAAAGAAGATTTTATTTATTTATTTATTTATTTATTTGACAGACAGAAATCACAAGTAGGCAGAGAGGGAAGCGGGGAGGCAGTCTCCCTGCTGAGCAGAGAGCCCCATTTGGGGCTCAATCTCAGGACCCTGAGATCATGACCTGAGCTGAATGAAGGCAGAGAGGCTTTAACCCACTGAGCCATTCAGGTGCCCCTCTTTTTTTTTTTTTTTTTTTTTTTAAGATTTCATTTATTTATTTAAGAGAGACAGAGAGAGCATGGGTGCGGGGAGGGACAGAGGGAGAGGCAGACGTGCCATTAAGCAGGAAGCCAGAGGTGGTAGGGCTTAATCCGGGGATCCTTGAATCATGACCGCACCTGAAGGCAGATGCTTAACCAACTGAGCCACCTAGGCACCCCCAAATATAGATTTTCATTTTACTACCCAGAATGGTTAATTTACAGCTTTACCAGCAGTGTTATGCATGCCCATTTCTTGAATTCTCTTCTTTTTAATGTTGTTATGGTCTAGGCTCCAGTTTGTATTTTCCAGTTTTATAAAGTAGAATCTTTTTATGCTGTTGGTCATTCAGATTTTTCCTTTCCGTCTCTAGGATCTCTTTTATGTCGGGGATAGGAACTCTGATGTAAATGCTTGAAACAGGTTTTTCCAGTATATTTTTGTCTTCCAGTTTTTGTTTGTATATTTGCCATTTAAAAATTTTTCATTTTTACATAGTTTAATAATCATTTATTTTCCTTTAAAATTCCTGGTTTTTCTATGTTGCTTAATATGGACTTCCTACTTTTAAGTACTCAAATCTCATTAATTTATTTCCAAAAAATAATTTTTTAAGATTATCTTTAATACATCTGAAATTCACTTTTGTACATGATACAAATATATTTCTGATGAATAATGTTTGCAATGGTATCTAGTTATGCAAGCTGCATTCACTTCCCCTAGATTCAAAAGAGTACTTTCCTTATTTAATAATTGCTCCCTTTATATTTTGGTTCAGTTCCTTGATTGTAAAAGATAATTTTTAAAATCAGCATACAAGAGGACTTTTGTAGGTTCTTTCAACCAATAAAATTTATTACCATGTGTGCATTTTGGTTAGGTAAAAATTGTGAAGACTCTAAACAGACTTCCTGTACTTATAGAGTTTATGATATTATGAATCTAAAGAACATTTTGTGGTTTTATCAGTGGAGATGTCAAGTGTGGTAGTGATTCCTGTTCTGATTTGAATATAATCAAAACGTTGTTGCTGTGATTTCAGTCAAAAGCATTTGACTGCTTTGCATACCAAATACTCTGGTACCTATAAAATACTCTCTAATTTATGAGATAAGTCATAAACTTATGAAGGTTTTTTCTAGTGTATTTATCATGTTTATAGTTATAAATGAGTATAAAATACTAATAAAAAGATTATGTAAGTTAATAAATTGTCAGCTGATTGTTTTAGAAAATAAATATTATGAGCCTTTTACCAATTTTGACAAATAATAACTTTCCTGGAAAGATTTTTAAAGTTACTTATGTTGACATCTCAAATGTCCTGCTTTTTTTCTGATTATAAAAATAATTTTGCTTATTTTAAAGAATTTTGGAAATACATAAAAATGTAAAGAAATAAACTAAATTCAACTGAAATATCAACACCTGGGCCACCACTGTTAACATTAGCCAAGAAGGGGGATGATTGACAAAAGAAACAAATAGACAAGTAACAAGGAAAATCAACAGCCAACAGATATAATGTATAGGAATGCCTAACAATCATTTACTGTCTTTGCTATGTATTAATATAAGCTTATTTCATATTTTAACTCATTTATTTGTTAGTGTGCCCCTCTGATGTGTAAGGACTCTCATCATCACCATTTTCTGCTGAGGCACAGTGAGTTAAAACTTGCCTGAAGTTCCCAGGATATTAATTGGCAGGGCCAGGGTATGAATCCAGATGGTTTATTTTCAGAGTCTGACCTTACGATCACTTTGGTGGACCACCTCTCTAATATGAAGGGTGTTCAACTATAACCAAAGAAAAATTTCACCCATTAGGCTGATTAAAAATTGAAAGATTGAAAAGTTTGGTAATACCAAGTATTAGTGAAGATAGGTGTACATTTTTCTTGTGTGGGGGCCTTTTCAGAGGGCAAGTTGATGTGACTATTAAAACTTTAAATAGATGGAGGGGTGCGTGGCTGGTTCAGTGAGTGGAGTATGCAACTCTTGGTCTTGGGGTTATGAATTTGAGTCCCGGGTTGAATATAGAGATTACTTCAAAATCTTAAAACAAAACAAAACTTTAAATGCATGTAGATTCTTCCATCTAGTAAATCCATTGATCAGTATTTTTCCCCAAAGAAATGCACACACTTGTACATAGACATGTACTGGTATTTTCATTGTAGCATTGTTTTTAGCAGCAAAAAATTGGAAACCATCTTTATGTTCATCAAAATAATAATGGTTCAATCATCTATAATCTGTCTGTACTGTTGAATACTGTAGAGTAGTTAAAAAGCAGTGAATTGCTTTTATATATATTTACATGGAAAACTCTTAGAGACATATATTTTTAAAGTAGTGTAGTACAATATTTATGTTATGATAAAATACACTATCATAAAACTTAACCATTTTATTTATTTATTTTTTAAGATTTTATTTATTTATTTGACAGAGAGAAATCACAAGTAGATGGAGAGGCAGGCAGAGAGAGAGAGAGGGAAGCAGGCTCTCAGCTGAGCAGAGAGCCCGATGCGGGACTCGATCCCAGGACTCTGAGATCATGACCTGAGCTGAAGGCAGCGGCTTAACCCACTGAGCCACCCAGGCGCCCAAAACTTAACCATTTTAAAGTGTACAATTCAGTGGCATTTAGTACATTCAGGATGTTGTACAATCTCATCACTATGTTGCTCTAAACTTTAATACCCTAAATGGAAATATCATTCCTATTAAGTAGCCACTCCCTCTTACCTCCTCCGTTTCATCTCTGGCAACCTAAATCTGCTTTCTATCTCTATGGATTTGCCTATTCATTTGAATAGAATTACACAATTTTATGTGGCCTTTTGTGTCTGGCCTCTTGCAACATAGAGTTCACCTATGTTGTAGCGTGAATCAGTACTTCACTCCTTTGGTGTACAAATTATTTAATGCTTGGGTGTATACTACATTTTGTTTATTTACTCATCTGTTTATAGACATTTGAGCAGTTTCTATCTTTTGGCTATCACGAAAGGTGAATGATACTGTGAACAAACTGTGAACATTCATGTACAGGATTTTGTTTGAACGTCTGTTGTTAGTTCTTTTGAGTCTTATACCTACAGGTGGAATCGCATGGTCATGTGGTAACTCTATGATTAGCTTGTTGGAAAACCACCAAACCATTTTCTACAGTGGCTGTACCATTTTATGTTCTCAGCAACAGTGTATGAGGGTTCTATTTGTATTCCATAGCCTTGCCAACATTTGTTCATTTCCTTTTTTCTTAATAGTCATCTAATGGCTGTGAGGTAATATCTCATTGTAGTTTTGGTTTGCCTTTCCCTAATGACTAAATGCCATTGAGCATTTTTTCATGCGCTCGTTGGCCATTTCTTTTTGTCCTCTTTGGATAAATATTTAAGTCCTTTGCTCCATTTCTGTATTGGGTCATTTGTCTTTTTGTTGTTGAGTTGTAGGATTTTTTTTATATTCTGAATATTAAACCCTTTATCAGATAATGTGATTTGCAAATATTTTTTCTTAGTCTCCAGGTTTTCTTTTCATTCTCTTGTTAGTATACATATGTATGCATAAAAATATACATAAAAATTTTGAATTTTGATGTTCAGTTTTCCTGTTACTTATGCTTTTGGTGTTTTATCTAAGAATCCATTTTCAAATTGAAATTCATGAAAATTTACCCCTCTGTCTCCTTTTAAGAGTTTTATGGTTTTAGTTCTTATATCATTGATTCATTTTGAGTTCTTTTTTAAATCTCATGCAGGGTAGGGATACGTGTGAGTTAGGGATAACTGGGTATGTAGATATCACCTTTTGTTGAAGAGACTGTTCTTTTTCCATTGAATGGTCTGTTTTAGCATCCTTGTTGAAAATCATTTGACATGTGCTCATTTTGGACTTCCAATTCTAATACATTGGTCTGCATGGTTAATCATAAGGCAATATACACTATTTTGATTACTGTTGCTTTGTACTAAATTTTGAAATAGAGAAGTGTGATTCTTCAAGGCTCCTTGCAATTCCATATGACTTTGAGGATTGGCTTTTCCCTTTCTACAAAAAAATTAAAAATTAAAAAATTGAGATTTTGATAGGATAGCACTGAACCTGTAGATTGCCTTTGGCAATATTGCCATTTTACTAGTATTCTCTTCAGATCCATGAATACGAGTTTTGGGTTTTTTTAAGATTTTATTTATTTATTTATTTATTTATTTATTTATTTATTTATTTGAAAGACAGAGATCACAAGTAGGCAGAGAAAGAAGTGGGGAGCAGTCTCCCTGCTGAGCAGAGAACCCGATGCGGGGCTCAATCCCAGGAACCTGGGATCATGACCTGAGCCTAAGGCAGAGGCTTTAACCCACTGAGCCACCCAGGCACCCCATGAGATGTTTTTCTTAAGTATTCTTTAATTTCTTAACTTTTTTTTTTCCTTCTGGTAGTTTTAAGTGTGTCAGTCATGTACCTCCTTGGTTGAATTTATTCTAAAGTATTCTTTCTGATACAATTGTAAATTGAATTATTTTCTTAATTTCCTTTTTGGATTGTTCTTTGCAAGTGATTTTTCTGTTGCTTGTATCCTGTTAACTGCTGAATAACAATTTCATGTGTGTGTATGTATGAGAATTTTCTGTATGTAGGCTTATGTCATTTATAAACAGGTAGTTTTACTCTTTAGAACCTTTCCTATTTGAATGCCTTTGTTTTTCCTGCCTGGTTACTCTGGCTAGGACTTCACGTACAATGTTAAATGGAAGTGGCAAGAACAGGCAATTTTGTCTTTTTCCTGGTCCAAGGGGGAAAAGTGATTTTTAAAACTTTTATTTTATATGATTCATGCGTTTGAGTAAAGGTATAAAACTCAGCTCTGTATTTCTAATAAGTAGTGAGTTGGAGTATGTCATTCTTCTACTTTCTCTGTATTTTAACTTTTTTCTGTAATGAGGATATATATTTTTAGGTTGTGAAAATTATTAAAAGAAGAAAAAGGTGACGGGACGCCTGGGTGGCTCAGTTGGTTGGACAACTGCCTTCGGCTCAGGTCATGATCCTGGAGTCCCGGGATCAAGTCCCGCTTCGGGCTCCCAGCTCCATGGGGAGTCTGCTTCTCTCTCTGACCTTCTCCTTGTTCATACTCTCTCTCACTGTCTCTCTCTCAAGTAAATAAATAAAATCTTTAAAAAAAAAAAAAAAAAAAAGAAAAAGGTGAATACTTCTCAACAGTAAAACTGTAATCTGGCAATGTCATGAATTGCCTTTGAAGAGGCCTATTAAAAATGTATGTTGAAATGGCTTATAATTTTCACTAGCCAGAACAAATGTAACTAAAGTTTTTCTCCAGGTCACACATTGGATAAAAGAGCAGAAAACCAAAATAGCCATAGAAAAATAAGTCAAAAATACTGAATCTCAAAAACAGCAAAAGATTTTCGGCATGTAATTATACCTTGTGTTGTTCTGTAAATTCTCATATTATTTCTCTGAGTGATGTCATCTACCTGCCCTCTACCCTCAAGATGTTTTTTAGCAGTACTTTACCCACGTTGTTTCATGTTTCCCATTCTGTGAAATGATTCTTTGTTATAATTAGGATAGTATTATATCCTATAATTGGACTTGAACTTTTTGAAGGCTGGGTTGCAGGGCAGAGAGCTGAGAGCTGTGGTTTAAAACTTGGGTATCTTTAGGTCCCCTGACACTAGCTAACTGAATTATTTCAAGAAGTGATCTTGTAACTAGGCTAAAAAACCAAAAACTTCTGAGAGTACATTTGCATTCAGATCCTGTTAGTTTGAAAAATGATTTGGAAAATACAAATTAGAACCAGTTTTTAGTATATCAGTTTCATGAACTGAGTAAAAGGTACTTGTAGTATTTATTATAATTATCCTGTATCATGCATGTTTTAAAAAGGAAATAGAAAATTTTACTTTGCAAGCTCAGTGGTTGGGATATTGATAGTTCATATGAAAAGGACCTTATAGTTTGCATCCTGGTATGTCAAGGTGTTTCCTTAA
Source organism: Mustela nivalis (assembly GCF_964662115.1). NCBI lineage: Eukaryota > Metazoa > Chordata > Mammalia > Carnivora > Mustelidae > Mustela > Mustela nivalis. Next base: position 25,772,426 of record NC_139029.1, read on the forward strand.
AATGGTTCACAATGTTAAGGGCAAAAATTAAGGGTAAACTTTATTCCTTCAAATAATCTTTTTAAAAAAGCTTGTGTTTTCTTTGTATCAACATATATGTTTCCATTTTTTCTCTTGTAGTACCTGTTTGAAAATGGTAGAATAGATAACATTTTTACTGAGCCCTATTCCAGATTTATGATTGAACTTACCAAACTCTTGAAAATATGGGAACCTACAATACTTCCTAATGGTAGGATGCTTATCTTTTATTTTGATTCTTTTCATGATATGCCTTCCTAAAGTGCTTAATTTTTATGGTTATCTTTTTATAAATTGTTCATTTATATTTCTGTCTTGATTTATAGCATATTTGGACTTCTGAGGAGAAACTCTTTGGTTTATTATTGATTTTAGTAAAATTATAACTTCCATACAGTGTAACAAAAATAAAACTGGAAGTTGTATTTACTTTTTAGAAGCCATTTTTGGTTTGGTAGTGTCAGTGAAGTTGAACACTATACCAGCAGCTAACATATACTTTACTTCTAGACTGTAGAAGTAAATCGGTGGACCTTCCTCAGTAGTTCGTTATCAGTACCCTGTACTGGTTGTTAGAGGAGTTAAGTCTTCATTGTTGAATTATCTTTGACCATACGTTGTTGGACAACTTCCTGATTTACTCCTGGTCTTAGGCTCCTTGGCTGTGAACAGAGAGGTTGACTGTGACGTTTAGGATTTTGTGCCCCTTTTGGGCAGAGAGCACCTTTGAAGCGTTCTGAGCAGGGTGGTGTCTTGATGCATTTAGCATCCAAAGAAGAGACAAGGGAGATAGAGTTGGAAGTAATAAATTCTTGCTTGTGGTTATTCTCCCAAGAATAGAATGCATAAGCAGCAACAAAGAGGATTGGTGAGAACATGAGGAAGGACCTGCGTTTAAAGGCTGTCATGAGGAGTGTGCACTTAAAGGTGTACTCATCTTAATTCTTCTGTAGGACACCTGCTTTTCCAAAAGAATCCCATATATGTCATCACAGTAATCACTCTTAATGTAATTTAAAAATAAGAGGGTGTATGAGGGAGGTAACTGAACCAGTTAATAGTAAGCATAATGATCTCAAACAGGAGTCTGCAAACTGCTTGATCTGGCATGCTTCCTGTTTCTGTATAGTTCCTTGAGTTACAAATGGTTGGAGAAAATCTAAAGAAGAGTAATATTTTGTGAGAAATGAAAATTAAAATTGTATGAAATTTAAATTTCTGTGTATAAGTAAACTTTATTGGTACACACCACACCTGTTTATTTCCATATTGTCTGCTGCTCCCCATCTTCGGTAACAACAGAGTTGTTCAGAGCCTCCGTGTCCCACAATACTTGAAATATTTACCATCTGGCCCTTTACAAAAAAAGTTAGCCAAACCCTGGTCTAAAATAACAATGGATTAAAACTGTTTCAGAGGATTGCTCATGGCGTCTGCTTCATTGGACTCATCTGCTCGCTCTTTGGGGTGCCTTTTCTGATTTTCCATAGAAGGGAGGAGGGGAGAGGGGAACAATGGGTCATTTCCTTTAATAGTCCTGTCTGAGAATTTATTACTTGGTCCTGTTTAGCGGGAGCTTAGTACTGTTACTGCTTTCCCCCTTCTTCGGTGCAGGTTACATGTTCTCTCGCATTGAAGAAGAGCATTTGTGGGAGTGCAAACAGCTGGGCGCCTACTCACCCATCGTCCTCTTGAACACCCTCCTTTTCTTCAATACCAAATACTTTCAACTCAAGAATGTGACTGAACACTTGAAGCTTTCCTTTGCCCATGTGATGAGACGGACTAGGACTCTGAAGTATAGCACCAAGATGACATATCTGAGGTTCTTTCCACCTTTACAAAAGCAGGAGTCAGAACCAGGTGTGTGGTGGAGTTTGTGAGATTTTTATTCGAAGTCCGGTTAGTATGTAAATAGAGACTTACCACAGAAGGATATCTAAAAATTCTAGACATGGAAGAGTGTAGCTTTAGATGTAGCTTTAGAGTATAGATGCTTTTTTATTGCCAAGGCTAGGTTAAAGACTTGCCACGATCACGTGCTTTACTGTACTTTTATTGGCTTTTAAATTAGAAATTCGGATTTAATGGTCAGAAGTAGAGCCCAAATAAATCTGTATTGTAAAACTTTCCAGAGAATTTAAACACACAGCTAAGAGTCAGAATCACTGATTTAGAGTTAATCACCCAATCGCTAGTTTAAAGGAACCTAATTTTTAAACCTATTATTTCTAAATCTTGATTGATTGATTTTTAGTTAATTTTTAGTTAAAAAAATAGTTAACTAAAACTCTTTATAGTTAATATTAACTGTCAATTTCTGAAGAAACTTAAAACCTGGCCTAGAGTATGCAGATGGTGTTTGACTTAATAATTTTCCAACTTTACAGTCGTGAAAAAGCGACATGCATGCATTCAGTAGAAACTGTACTTTGAATGTGGGTTTGGTATTTTCTTGGGCTAGTGGAATGCAATATGATCCTCACTTGTGATGCTGGGCGGCAACAGTCTGCAGCTCCCAGTCAGCCCAAGGATCACAAGGGTGGACAGTATGCTTATAGCCATTCTGTACCCAGTCAGCCCTTTCACTTTCTAGTATAGTATTTAATCAATGACATGAGGTAGTCAATACTTTATTATAAAATAGCCTTTGTGTTGGGGGATTTCTGCGGAGTTGTGGGTTATATAAGTGTTTCAAGCATGTTTTAGCTATGGTGTTTGAAAGGTTACATGTATTAAATGCATTTTTGGTTCGGGGTGGGTTTTTCAGGTTGTAACCCCATTGTATGTCAGGGAAGATCTGTATCAGTTTAGTACACAGTGGAGTAATGTCAGTGGTCAGAATTTTCTTAGAAGGTTTATGGTCTTACATTCCCAACACAGCCTGCTCAGTAGTAGTTTGTTTTTAACATTTAAAAAAAACTAACATATTATGGAACTAGAAGTTAAACATATTAATTCTAACCAAAATTGTAAGTTCTAAAATTCCGAAAGTCAAGTTGTTACTTTCTTGGGATAAGAATGAAATATATATATGTTTTGAATGTGAGACTTTAAAAATTACTGAAACTAAAGTCTGTAAAGAATAATTGTGATGTTCATGGTTGTGTTAACTTTTCTTTCAGTTGCTCCTTTCCTTTAGAAAATGTAACACCATAGTGCTTTTTCACCCCATGACTATGTCCTGTCTCCTTTATTTTGCTCATATATAGCCCACTTTATGCTCTTATGGATATTGGGGGCAGGGAGAGGCAATCAGGTAACATTTCCCTGTTTTCTGATGAGGTGCTTTACAAGACTGGTAGTAAGTTCAGCTTCTTTTCTGAATGAATGAGCCTTTATATTTAGGTACCCTCTAAATAGAAAACTCGGGTGAATTTTAAGTAATAACTAATGCAGGAAGCTGGGGAAAGTTCTTTGCCACCTATTAAGAGCAGCTATAAGAAAAGAAGAAAACCTTTTTCTTCAGGTTTGCAGCAGATCCACCACCCACTAATACTCTCTTAAAGCCTGAATGGAGAAAGTAGGAAAGAAACAGCTCTACTTTCCATGTCTTCACCCTGGTTTCTTTTTGATAACCCTTGGTCTCTACAAAATTCTGTTGGGGAAAAGGGCTTGCCTTTTTCTTATCAAATGGTCAACTTGGAATTTCTTTTCCCAACAACGATTCCATTTTTTATAATACTATGACAGCTAGAAGAAACTTGATAATGCCCACTGGACTCTGATGCCCCACAGTAAAAATATTTTCAGGTGAAGAGGTGACAACTCTCTTGATCTCTTCTTTCTAGAAGAGCACTTAGAACCCTTTTTTTCCCTTCTTTATCTTGCTGTGGCTTTAGATATACCTGATGAAATTTCATAGCAAAATCAGGTTCAGAATTAGGACCTAACTCTCTGTACCATGATTTTGCCATGCTAGACCCATTTTGATGAGCTGGAAAACATAAATTTTGCAGAATGGTGGCTTTGATTTGTTCAGTCCTATTAAGCAGTACTTAAAACACTGTCTAGGGCCTCTGTAGGTGCTCAGTCAGTGCTCGTGGGAGGAGAAGGGACTGACAGTTCTGACTGGAAACAAAGCTCAGTGCCTGTCTTGAGACTGGAAGAAAAGATTCTTCTAATATTTTGATTATTATTTCCCATCTCAAGATAAACTAACTGTTGGCAAAAGGAAACGAAATGAAGATGATGAGGTTCCAGTGGGTGTGGAGATGGCAGAGAATACTGACAACCCATTACGATGTCCAGTCCGACTTTATGAGTTTTACCTGTCAAAATGGTAAGCAGCCTTCCTCCGGACTACGTTCAGCACAGTTCAAAAAGTAGTTAACATGTCTTGGATTTAAGATACTTGAATATCAGAAATACAACTTTAGACAAGGTATATCTTTAATCTCCTTTTTGTCCCTTTTCTCATATCTGCCTGGATTTTGGACCCAAAAACAAACTGCTTTATCTTGATAATTGTTTTTCTAAAAATCTCTTCAAAAGCAAGAATCACAGCTATTGTTTGATCTTTACAACTGTTGCTCACCCTTTATGTGGTAACTATGTTGTGATTTTGCTATTTATTTAGGAAAAATTTTAAGAGGAGACGTTGTACTCCTAAATCTGTAAATAGAAAAACAGTTTATTTTTAAGGAATTTCTATTTTTTGAATGGTCTTTCTCTTACAGAAACTTTAAGACTTTAGAGTTATAGGAGCCACACTAAAGCACTTTTTTCTCAGAGAAATGTAGTGACTGGGTTTGCCCCGTGGTAATGTGTACTGAATGCTCCTGGGGATCATTCCAAGATATTGGGTGCTGAGGATATGTGGTTCTCAGCCATAGTGTCATATGTGAGTTGAATTTTTTGTTGCTCCTAATAATGTTTTAAATACTAAAGTTCATGAACGACTTATACTTTGTCTTCTGTTAACATTATACTCACCTCCGGTGAGTATAGAAAATGTGCAGTCACAGGTTGCACCAGGGGGGGAGTGCTTGTAAACTTACTTATCTCCCTGGGTGCATCGCTTATCTATGACATTAGTCACAGTAGGGAAAAAGGCGAGAGCCACTATATTAAAGAGTAGTTACATATTTCCTACATTTTCTGATCCCCAATTTCCTTAGTTTCTTTCTTTCTTTCTTTTTTTTTTCCCCTGTGGATAGTTCTGAAAGTGTGAAGCAGAGGAATGATGTGTTTTACCTGCAACCCGAGCGCTCCTGTGTTCCGAATAGTCCCATGTGGTACTCCACATTCCCGATAGACCCTGGGACCCTGGACACCATGTTAACACGTATTCTCATGGTGAGGGAGGTACACGAAGAACTTGCCAAAGCCAAATCAGAAGACTCTGATGTTGAATTATCAGATTAAAGTGGAAGTGGGGTTCCTATTTTCATACACATGGGTATGCACCAAACTGTGAATGCATCCAGCTTTGGAAAACGATGTACAAGTCCAAGTCCTCTTGACTTGATTATAAGATAATGGAAAACAGATGACTCGTGAACCACAGTGTGGATGTACAAATGAAAACTGAAGGAAAGAATATGAACCTGAGAAATGTTGTTCTTTGGCAGTGATATAGTTCTTAGACATCTTCAGAATGACTAACCAATTTCTCTGAGTGGTGCATAATCTTATTTTGTTTGGGAATAACAAATTGTGGAATATTTTTAAGGAAAACTGTTGTATAAAACTCTACCATAGTAACCTTAGACCTTAGAGAGGTAGCTTTGGAATCAAACCTTGGCTGCAGTAGGCTACTTGGGCAAGCCCTATGTGCACGTCAGGGGAGAAATCAGTGCAGAGCTAAGAGTGACATCAGATAAGGACTGTGGGACCCAGACTTGAAGACCCAATAAAAATACTCAACTTTTTTTTAAAAGGTAGAGAGTGATGTGGTCTTGATTTTGATTTTCACTGCCAAGCCAGTTCTGTGAAGGATAGAAGCCTCTGGTGCTTTTGCCATGGGCCCCTCACATCAGGGAAAAAGGCCTTCACTGCTGTTCACACAGTAATGTGTCCCTTCACTTTCTGGGTCTAGCCTTCTCAGCTGTGGGTCTAGATGTGGGTAAATTGAGGTAAAGGAGCTGAAACTCCACGAACTGATTATGCACACAGAAAATCTGTGGAGCCCATTAGACCCCAAGTGTCTTGAAATGTTTGTAGAAAACCCACTAAAATGCCCACTTCTCTGGGTGTCAGCCTTTATTGCTGCTGTCTCATAGCATGAGCTGTGGTACACAGAAATGGGGGTTGTTTTGTTTTCATTTTATCCCCAAATGGCAGCTTTTCTCTCATTGTTTTATCTTCCTGTTTCCCAGATCCTCTTATTTTATCTTTTGCACCAGTTTCTGGAGGCCCTTGTCATTTCAAAAAGAATAGTCTCTCTCCTTATTCTGGCAAACCTGTGAGTGATTCCACAAAGACACAGTATTACTTAGCTGTCAGAATTATGGTAGAAAAGGTCCTAGTACGTTCCTATAAAGCATTTGGAAGATGATCTTATTGCCCTAAGAAACTTGAAAATATGGATTCTGGGGTTAGGATACAAAGACATTGACTGTCTTGCATATCCACAGCAGGTCTTATAGCATTATTCCAGACTCTAGCTGTTGTAGTAGCTCTTTGAGGATTGCAAGTCATAGGTGTGTTTGGCATATCAATCCATCTCCCTCATCTCCATTCTCAGCTTCTACCCCAGAAAATTTTGACTCAAAGCTTTTATGTTGTTGGCCAATCACAGAACTTCTTTAGCTGAGGTGAATTTGACCCTGTAATAGAAATGCAAGAAGTCCAAAAAGCCTCTTAGAAATTTTAACCTTGAAAGACTTTTCAGTATATCCCATTTTTTAGATGGGGGTGGCAGGTGTTTTGGTTTTGTTTTGTTTTTTTTTTAAATAAATGAAAGTCATTTAAGTACAATAAAAGTTTAAAAGTAGGCCTTTTGACGTTGTATACTGATGGTTCTGTCCCTCTGCCTGTAACGAATTTCGTTTTGGTTACCAGGAACTTTGTGAAAGAAGTAAATCTGCCCCAATTCTGTATGATTAATTCCATCTGTGTTTGTCATTTCTGACTGGAAAACTTCTTACATCCAGATCTTGTTTGATATGGAGGAAAAGCAACTGGATTGTCTGATAAGTCTGCCAATAAACTATCCAGAAACATCAGTTGTAATAGCCCCCATTATACAAATTTTATGGTTTGTATAAACACTAACATTTCCCCTTCTGTAGTTGTATCAAGAACAAATATTGTTGGCATAGTAGATACATTTGTTAGAAAACACCAGAGAGAAAAAAAGAAGTCTGTATTTTAACTGAGAACAGCTAATACCCAGGTCAATGACTGTATCAGGACTTCAATTGCATGTTAGTCCACAGAGTTGTCCAGACCCTAAATTAATACGTAAAAGAAAATCTTGATTAATTATTGGTCATTCTTCATAAGCATAGCTGTTGATATGTGTGTCAGACTATTTGCTTTTTAAAATTTTATTAAAATTATGTAAAATTGCATTTTTATTTCCAGGGGAGGGAAAAAAAAAAACATCAAACAAGCAAAACATCTAAATTATCCTTTCTGTTCTTTTTTTGTTTTTTAACCACTTGGGTTTTCCCCTTGCAGAAACTACAGAAATATTCCCTTAGAATAAAATAGTATATTTGTATTTGATGGGTGAGTTATTCCTTTTCTTTGTCTTGAACAAATTTTAAATATTCTTTTTCTGTTTAACCTTATGTGTATGAGCCAACAGATGGTATATTACTAAGAGAGAGCAGTTTTCAGGAAATAAATTATTTGGTTTTTACTTAGTGCAGTAAGCATATTGTTTCATTGTGAAGTTTTTTCACTTGTTTTCTTTTTCCATCAAAAGACTCGTTCCCATTTTTAGTTAATTAACTATAGGGAGAGCACTGAAAGCTTAGAAATACCAGGTAGTCTATAGGTATATGTTTCATTTCAAGCAAAGTTTTTTGAGATTTACAAAGCTTGCATCAGTTCACCTTGAATGATTCTGAAATTGTGAGACTGGGATAAAGAATATATATCTATTTCTTAAGGATAGATATGTAATTGTGAGACTAAATGGCATTTTCCATCAACTCTCACTCTATCTGGGTATTGTGCAGACCCACTATCAATTCCACATGGACTATTTCTGTCTTTTGGCATTCCTAATTTTGTAGAACAGGACTTTTCCAAGAAGTCTAAAGTAAAATGAGTTTCTACGTATGAATCCCAGTTTTCTATTAAATTCAGAATTTAATTTTCCATGCAAATTAAAAAGTTCACTGTCGTAGTGAGTTGAAATTTGAGGAAAGAATTAGGCACTAATTCCCTTAGTTCCTCCTGTGTATTATCATTGTTGAAAGAATAATCATTGAGAGGCATTGTTACAGAGTAGGAAGATCTGAGGCTTTGGAGCCTAGTCTTTCTACTTATTGGTTGTATAGTTTTAGGTAAATCACTTAACTACTGTGTGCCTCAGTTTTCTTACAAAGTGGGAATAAGAATAACTTTCATGAATTTGGCACATGTTAGGCTTTTGGATGTGATAGATTTTTTTTTTATCATAACGTTGCTAGGCATATAGCAAGATTTTAAATAAAGGTTAATCCCCTTCCTGCAGCCTGTATTTTCACTAAGTTCAGTGCTTCCGATTCTTTTTTTTTTTCCCCCAAGATTTTATTGATTTATCTGACACACAGAGAAAGCACAAGTAGGGGGAGCAGCAGGCAGAGGGGGTAGAAGCAAACTCTCCACTGAGCAGGGAGCCCAGTTTGGTACTCGATCCCAGGACCCTGGGTTCATGACCTGAGCCAACAGCAGCTGTTTGTTTAACCTACTGGGCCACCCAGGCACCTCAGTGCTTCCAATTCTGCAAAACATAATATCCTATATGATTTGAATCAAATATTTAGAATAACTAAGTACCTTATGTAATCCTAAGTTCTTTACTCATGCTTATATACATATGAAGAGTAATTGACATCACAGAAATCCACTGATAACTTACTACAGTTAGTTAGAAGAAGGAGGAAATACATGATAGACCTTTTTTTTTTTTTCAATTACAGAAATTTCCGCAGTTGAATGAAACGAAATTTCATTTACTTAGTAATGGTTATATCCCATGATTTGGGAGTAAGACAACTATACAGTAATTTACATCTCCCCACTTCTTCTTTCATTAACAGAACCCCGTACTCCTCTGCCTTGTTTTAGTTAGGCAGTAGTTTCTTTCCAAGGGGATGGAAACCGTTTATAACTAGCAGGCCACATCCTTAAATGGAAAGAAAGAGCTTGCCTTCGTCTTGTAATTTCCCCTTTTCAATGGGCCAGAATGTCACTACGCTCATGGCAGCCCACTTCTGTCTGCGTGGGAAAGGGCAGCATATCAAAAGCACATTAACCTTGTAAGGCAGGGGCACTTCTTTACTGAACTGCCTGCTAGCGCAGACCTTCACATGAGAAAGACAGAAACTTTCTGTCTTACTTCAGCCATTGTTATTTGGTCTCTGCTAAAGTAAACAAATGAATTTCCTAACAGATTTACTACACCCAGGGTCATGCTACTGCTTAACATAGAACTAGAAATTCTAATCCTGACCATAAGGAAGAAAAAGAAAGAGACTGTCAGTATTGGAAAGAGAAAACTCATTATTTTTATTTTATTTATTTATTTTTTAAGTAATGTCTACACCCAGTGTGAGGCTCCAATTCATGACCCTGAGACAAGAGTTGGATGCTCCACCAGCCGAGCCAGCCACGGTGCTTATGAAACTCATTATTTTTAAGTCATATTTTCAGATGTGCAATGATACCTGTATTTAAGAAAACAGCAAACTCTGAAAAATAAGTTTAAGAATGATAGCATGAACAAAATAGTTCATGAAATTTCAAGCACTTTTCTACTAGAGCATCAGCTAATTAGACAATGTGATTAAAAGGAAAAGATACTATTCACAGTAGCACTGAAAGCTATAAAGTATTTAGTAATTAAATAATGTGCAAAAATCCTGTGTTTGTTTTAGTAGGTGGTGTTGGAAAACTGGCTTTTTACATGGAGAAAACAGGATACCTAACTAGCATCATGTCCAAAGGTGGGCTCTCAATGGATTTAAAGGTCTTAAATGTGAAAGGTAAAATTATAAAATTAATAGAAATACAGCAAATATTGTTGTGATCTGGGGGAGAGTAGGAGCTTCTTAAATGAAATTCCCAAAGCACAAACCATATGGAGAAAATTTATATATTAACTTTGTATCAGAATTAAAGGTAATTGTCAGTAAGAGATAGCAAACGGATGATAGACTCAGAGAAGACACAGGTTTCCCCACTCTCTGAAGGTACAGCATTCCTATGAAAACTTAAGTAAGCCAAAACAGTGTAGAATGGAAATCTCTATGGAAAATTTTAGCGTTCCCAGACCCAACCCCTCTTAGTTTTTCTGATTCTTGGCACATCTTTCTAACAGATGCAGAAAATAAACCAAGATAAAGGACAGATGCTCCCAGACACCTTGCAGAGAGAGTTACGGAGACGGAGGTGGTTGATGCTGAGACGCTGAGAGTAGTTCCCAGGAAAGGAGCTTAGTGGTGTTGCTTTTGCTCTTTGGGGTGTGCACTGCCTCTGTAAGGACTAGCTGCAAAATTCAGAATGCTATTTTGGCATTGTGCCTTTTTTGTGAAAGTGAAAATCCTCTTCTGTTATCTTTCGGTTAGCAGAAATGGGTACTAATGTAAGTTTTTTGTAAAAGTGAAGTGGCTTAATACCAACTTTCAGAGAGTGGGAATACCTGCACTAGCAAAACTACCAAATGATATATATCTCGAATTACCCACAACTGCTGAATTGTAAAGAAAAGCGAACAAAGAATAATGAATACTTCATAGAAGGGAAACCCAAAGAGGGAATATGTATGTGAAGAGATGTTCAGATTCCTTTAGTAATCATGGAATTTCTCTTCAGATCTATCAGTTCATGTCCTTAAGATTGGCCAAATAAGAAAAGTGAATAATGCCAAGTGTATTCGTATTAGGATATAAAAACCCTTACATATTGCAGGAATAACTGATCTGTATAGTTGACCCTTGAACAACACAGGAGTTGGGCAGTAATCACACAGTTGAAAATCAGAGTATTAGTTTTGACTCCCCAGAAACGTAACTACTGATAGTTGTTGACTGGAAGCCTTACTGATTTAACAAATAGTCAATTAACACATATTTCGTGTATTATATGTATTATATGCTGTATTACAATAATGTGAAGAAGAAAAAAGAAAATGTTATTAAGAAAATCATGAGGAAGAGAAAATATTTATGGTACTGTGCTATGAAGTAATTCAAGTATATGTGGACCTTACGGTTCAAACTCATGTTTTTTTGAGGGTCAACTGTATATCCAGTCTGGAAGGCAATCTTAAGCATCAAGATAGGAAAGTTTTGATAGCTTTTACTAAACAAAACAAAACAAAAAACCTCCCCTCCCCCCACTAAATAAAAGATTATTACCAAATGCATTTTATGTATCTATATACATACATTGATCGAGTTTTCTGATCTCAAACCATCCTTGCATTCCTTGATGAAACCCTGGTTTTACATGTATTTTTAATATATACTTTTGGATTAGATATATAACCTTTACCAAGGACATTCCCTTCTATTTCTAGTTTGCCATGAGTTTTTCTTTGTTATAAAAAAGTATTGAACTTGCAGATGTCCTTTTTTAATAGTCCTTATTTTTTGCCTTTATTAATGTTATGAAGCACATTAATTTTCTTATGTTGGACAGTTTCTGCATTTATTTACAAACCCTTATTAATTTAAAAATATGTATATACTGTTAGGTTTGGCTAGCTAGTATTTTGTTTTGCTTTTGTGTCTGTAATCACAAGTGAAATATTTCTTAATTTTTTTTCTTGAATTCTCATCTGAATGAGATGAATTAATTTGGAATCACTAGATTCTAGAATCACTAGTTCTAGAGTCTAGAATTACTAGACTCAAAAAGAATTGGGCAAGTTTTATTCCTTTTCCATTTTGTGGAACTTATAGAAAACTTGTTTTTGAATGTATAGTCAAACTATAAAATTTATAATTCTGTTAATTGTTTTTATCCCTTTAAAGGGGAGGTCTTTGCCATTTTAATTCACTGAATGTTCACTGGCCTATTCAAATTTTTTATGTCAATTTGTATTTTTATATTTCTCTATAATTTTATATTTTCTCTGTAATTTTATATTTATAAGTTTTTCATAGTTTTATTTATGTTCAGCTTTATTAACATATCGTTCATAATTTTTTTTTCCTTCTTTCATTCTGTATTTGGTATTCTTTGCCTTTTCTCTTTTTTCTTATCCATCTTATCCAAGAATCTTTTCAAAAAACCATCATTTGGTTTTGTCAGTCTTACTTTTCTCCTTATTTCTAATTTTGTTACTATGTTTCTTGTTTTGTTTTTTTGATTCATTTTTTAAATTGAATTATTGCCTTATTCATTCTTAATCATTCTTACTGCTGAAAATGATTTCATGAAAATGAAAAATGACTTCAGATCTATTTTTCCCTTCAGCTCTTTAATGGTGTCCCCAGATTCAGACATGATTTTATTATCATCAGTCTGTTTGGAGGTGTTTTCTCATTTCCTTTTTTAACCCAAGTGTTATCCACCCTCCCTTTCCTTGCCTAAAATTTTGTCAGTTTTCAGGCTATCTTTGAGGTATACTAATATCCATTTTCTTGATTAATTGCTCTAATCAGTATGCAGTCTCTCAGTTTTGGGGTTTTTTTTTTTTTTTTTTTTTTGGTATTGAATTCTGTCTTCTCAGATACTATAAATATTGATCCCTTACCTTTCCCATAATTAACATTTGCCTGATAATGTTTTCCCATCATTTTTGTTCTCTATTGTTAGATGTTTTATATAGAATTCATAGAATCTTTTAATTTTTTACTCTTTTGTTTATATCAGTATAGACTCATGGATTCCTATTTTACTCATTGGGTTATAATCTGATACTCTCATTATTTGTTTTAATACTCAGATTGTCCTAGATTTAACCAATCGAAGCCTGTTCTGGTCGCCTCCTATGTCCTTCTGATATCTCCCCATCATTTTTTCAGCATTTACTTACTCAAAACAAGATGTTCCAAGATTATTCTGTACTTTCCCTGCCCTAATCTTGGAATCCGTCGTGGAATCCTAATGCCTTAGCACTTGGTGCTCATCTTACTGAGGTAAAATTGTTTCTTATGTCCTATTGGTGTATAGAATCAGTCAATCCATAAACAAATTACACACATATCACATAACTGTATACAACTATATCTTTCCATCCACCCATTTATTTTAGCTTGTGAGTTCTTAACATTTCTTGAAATTTCAATCCAACCCCTTGGTTGGGGCTCTTTCTAGCCTTCTCCCTTTACACATTCATAAATCATTTTATAAAACATTGAGAAATCTGGCTCCCATTATTCTCAATATATGCACTTACTTTCTGAATTACTTACTTGCACAATGTTTTCTGTCTCCTTACCGTTCTGGCCACCCACCACCTCATTTGCTCTGCTACTAGGCTGCTTCACTGTGGTACCCCTCACCAGCAGACTGCCTGGGCTCTGGGCACACCCAGTTACTCCACACCCTTTGCATCCTCAAATGCTAATGTCTCTGTGCAAAAGTTGCTGGTGAAGATGGAAAAGAAGGAGTGCAGTCTGTCTTCAGTTAAGTCTAAAATGTTTATATTCATTTTAACTACTATTAGAACTTAGGTCTACCATTATTTTTCTTCTCATTGTGATAAGTGTATTCTTTAATCCCCATCACCTGTTTCCCCCATCCCCCTCAACACCTGCCTCCCCTCAGGTAACCCATCAGTTTGTTCTCTATAGTTAAGAATCTGTTTCTTGATTTGTCTCTCCCCCTCCCCCCCTTTGCTTATTTCTTCCCATGTATAAGTGACATCATATGGTATTTGTCTTTCTCTGACAATGCTCTGCTAGCATTATACTCTAGCTCTACCCATGTTGCAAATGGCAGGGCTTCATTTGTTTTCATGGCTGGGTAATACTCCATTCATCTATCTGTGGGCACTTAGGCTACTTCTGTAGCTTGGCTATTGTAAATAATGCTGCATTAAACATAGGCGTTCATGTAATCTCTTGGAATTAGTGTTTTTGTATTTTGGGGGTAAATATCCAGTAGTGCTATTACTGGATCGCTTTGCATTTCCACCAGCAGTGTAAGAGTTTTCCTTTTTCTCCACATCATCACCAACTCTTGTGTTTTTGATTTTAGCCTTTCTGACAGATGTAAAGTGATATCTCATTACAGTTTTGATTTGCATTTCCCTGATTATGAGTGCTGTTGAACATATTTTCATGTGTCTCTTGGCCACCTGTATTTCTTCTTTGGAGAAATGCCTTTTTCTGTTTTCTGCCCATTTTTTAACTGGATTATTTTATCTTATCAGTTTATAGATTTTGGATACTAACCCTTTATTGCTTACGTCACTTGCAGATATCTTCTTCCACTTAGAGGTTGTCTTAGTTTCATTGTTTGGTGTACAGAAGCTTTTTATTTTTATGTAATCCCAGTAGTTTGTTTTTGCTTTTACTTCCCTTGCCTCAGAAGACATATCTAGAAAAATATTGTTATGGCCTCTGTCAGAGAAATTACTCTTTGTGCTTTGCCCAAGGATTTTTATGGTTTTAGGACTCACATTTAGGTCTTTAATCCATTTTGAGTGTTTTTGTATATGATGAAAAGAGTGGCCCAAAGTTGTCCAGTTTCATTCTTTTGTATGTTACTGTCCAGTTTTCCCAATACCATTTGTTGTAGATACTGTCATTTTACCACTCTATATTCATTCCTCCTTTGTCAAAGATTAATTAATACTTGTGGGTTTATTTCTGGTTTTCTGTTCTGTTCTGTTGACCTATATGTTTATTTTTATGCCACTGCCATTCTGTTTTAATTCCTACCACTTTGTAGTATAACTGAAATTTGGAATCATGATACCTAGTTTTTTCTTTTTCATTTTTTAAAAAGGATTTTACTTATTTATTGAAGAGAGCATGAAAGTGAGAGAGATCACAAAGGCAGAGGGAGAAGCCAACTCACTGCTGAGCAGAGAGCCTGATGTGGGACTCAATTTGAGGACTCTGAGATCATGACCTGAGCCGAAGGCAGACACTGAACTGACTGAGCCACCAGATGCTCCTCTTTTTCATTTTGAGCATTGCTTTTGCTGTTTGAGGTTTTATGGTTCCATACAAATTTTAGGATTGTTCTAATTCTGTGAAAAATGCTATTGGTATTTTGATTCAGATTACATTAAATCTGTAGATTGCTTTGGGTAGTATAGCAATTTTAACAATACTTGTGCTTTCAGTCCATGAGCACAGAATGTCTTTCCTTCTTCACATCACCTTGAATTTCTTTACCAGTGTCTCAAAGTTTTCAAAGTACAGGTCTTTCACCTCTTTGGTTAAGTTTATTTCTAGATATTTTATTGGTTTTGGTGAAATTGAAGATGTGATTATTTTCTTAATTTCACTTTTTGCTGCTTCATTATTAGTATATAGGAATGCAACAGATTTCTAGACATCAGTTTTATATCCTGCAACTTCACTGAATTCATTTGTCAGTTCAAGTAGTTTTGGGTAGTCTTTAGGGTTTTCTGTATATAATATCCTGAGTTTTACTTCTTCCTTACCAATCTGGATGCCTTTTATTTTTTTATGTTGTCTAATTGCTGTGGCTAGGACTTCAAGTGCTGTGCTGAATAAAAGTGGTGAAGAGCGGATGTCCTTACCTTGTTCCTGGCCTTAGGAGAAAAACTCCTACTTGATGGTTTTTCACCATCAAGTATAATGTTAGCTGTGGGTTTTCGTATAAAGACTTTATTATGTTGAGGTGCATTCCCTCTAGGCCTACTTTGCAGATGGATTTTTATCATGAATGGATATTATACTTCGTTGAATGTTTTTTCTGCATCTGTTGAAATCATCATCTAGTTTTTATCCTTTCTCTTATTGAAAATAGTCATACTGCTTGGTGAATATTGAACCACTGTTGCATCCCAGGAATAAATCCTACTTGATCGTGATGTATTTATGTTTTTTTTAATGTATTGTAGGATTCCATGTACTAATACTTTGTTGCAGATTTCTGTATCTGTATTCATGAGAGATGTTGGTTTGTAGTTCTCTTTGTTTATGGTGTCTTCATCTGGTTTTGGTATCGGGGTCATTCAAAACCACTCTTTCCTTGTTCATTTTCTATGTGGATGATATGTCCCATCCACTTAAGAGGGGTGTGAAAGTCCCCTCCTATTATTGTATTATTATCAGTAATGTCCTTTATGTTTGTTATTAACTGTTTTATGAGTGTTCCCATCTTTTTTTTTTTTTTAAAGATTTTATTTATTTATTCGACAGAGAGAAATCACAAGTAGGCAGAGAGGCAGGCAGAGAGAGAGAGAGGAGGAAGCAGGCTCCCTGCTGAGCAGAGAGCCCGATGCGGGACTCGATCCCAGGACCCCGAGATCATGACCTGAGCCGAAGGCAGCGGCTTAACCACTGAGCCACCCAGGCGTCCCGAGTGTTCCCATCTTGTGTGCGTAAATATTTACAATTATTATACCCTCTTGTTTGCTTGTCCCCTTTATTTTTATATAGTGTCCTTAGTCTCTTTTCAACAGTCTTTGTTTTAAAGTCTGTTTTGTCTGATACAAATATTGCTACTTCAGCTTTCTTTTGACATCCATTTACATGATAAATGTTTCTCCCCTCTCCTTACGTTATCTTTTTAGGTCTAAAACGAGTCGCTTACAGGTATCATATAGGTGGGCCTTTGATCCATTGTGTCTTTTGATTGAAGCATTTAGTCTACTTACAGTTGAAGTAGTTATGGATAGGTGTTCATTGCCATTTGTTACTTGTTTTGTAGTTGTTTCTATAGATTTTTCTCTGATTCTTTCTTCTCTTGTTCTCATGATCTGTTGGCTTTCTTTAGTGATATACTTGGATTTGTTTCTCTTGATTCTTTGCATATCTTTGCATATCTAAGACTGGTTTTTCATTTCTGGTTATCATTAGGTTTGGCTGTAACATCTTCTATATATTGTAGTCTATATTAAGTTGATGTCGCTTAGATTTGAACCTGTTCTTTATTCCACTCCTCCCTGTGTTTTGGTATATGTTGTCATTTGCATCCTTTTATTTTATTAATCCTTGACTTATTTTTATAGAAATACTTACTTTTACATTTTGTGGTTTTGTGGGTTTTTTTTTTTTTTTTAATACTCCACTTAGGGTCTTTCCACTTAGAGCCCCCCCCCCTTTTAAAAATATTTATTTATTTATTTATTTATTTTTAGAAGATTTTATTTATTTATTTGACAGAGATTACGAGCAGGCAGAGAGAGAGGAAGGGGAACAGACTCCCTGCTGAGCAGAGAGCCTGATGTGGGGCTTGATCCCAAGACCCTGACATCATGACCTGAGTCAAAGGCAGAGGTTTAACCACTGAGCCACCCAGGCGCCCCTAGAGTCCCCTTTAATACTAATTTCTTTTAGGGTTCATTTAGTGGTCATGAACTCCTTTAGTTTTTGTTTGAGAAACAGTCTCTGTCCTATTTTGAATGATAACCTTACTGGATAGAGTAATTCTTCGCTGTAGATTTTCCCTTTTAGCACTTCGAATCTATCAAACCATTCCCTTCTGGCCCTCAGGATTTCTGCTGAAAAAACCTGATAACCTCTGGAGTTTACCTTATATGTAACTGTGGTCTTTTCTCTTGCTACTTCTAATTTTTTTTTCTTTAGTAGTATTTCTTGCCATTTTTAAAAAGGTTTTATTTATTGGGGAGAGAAAGGGGGAGAAAGAGTGCACAAGCAGGGGCAGAGAGAGAAGCAGGCTCCCTGGGAGCCTGATGCGGAGCTCAATCCCAGAACACTGAGATCATGACCTGAGCCAGAGGCAGAAGCTTATCTGACTGAGCCAACCAGGCACCCCTATTCTTTGCCATTTTTACTTACTTACTTACTTATTTATTTAAGAGATTTTATTTGACAGACAGAGAGGGCACACAAGCAGTGGGAGAGGGAGGGGGAGAAGCAGGCTTTCCGACAAGCAGGGAGCCCAATGCGGGGCTCGACCCCAGGATCATTACCTGAGCCGAAGGCAGATGCTGAACCAACTGAGCCACCTATATGCCCTTCTTTGCCATTTTAATTAGTGTGTTTCTTGGTGTGGACCTCCTCAGGTTAAAGTTTTAGGGGTGTCTCTGGTAGCCTCCTGGATCTGTTTATCTGTTTCCCTCTGCAGATTAGGGAAGTTTTCAGCTCTTATGTCTTCAAATAAATTTTTTGCCTCCTCTTCTCTGTCTTCTGAGATGCTCTGTGTTCTTGGTGTCTGGTTCTTTTTGTTTCTGTGTTAAGGGTCTCATTGATATCATCCACTCTTATGTTTATTGAGTATCTTTATGAACATTGCTATAAATTCTCTATCAGGCATATTACTTATATACATTTTACTTCGGTCTCTTGCTGTGGTTTAGTCCTGTTCTTGAGTTGGGAAATATTTTTCTGTCTTCTCATTTCGTAACTTTGTGTGTCTGTTTCTGTGCATTAGGAAGGTTAACTACTCTTGCTTTTAACAGTAATAGCCTTATGAAGAAGAGGTCCCTTAGTGCCCTGACGTTCAGAGTGCTATGTTCCCTGCTCCCCAGGGCCCAGCACTTCAGGGAGTATCTCCTCTGTGTGTTGTATGTGTTTTGCTGTTGAGTCTGGCCTCTTTTTTCTTACTCCAGCTGCATGCGGAGGTTCTTTTTGACCATTGTGGGCAGTGTTTGATCCCCAGCAGGGGTGGGGCACATTGAAACAAGGTATGTGGTGGTCTGCTTGGGAAAAGAGGCCGGATGCCTCCTCCCTCCCCATCCTGCCACCCCAGAGGTCCCATAAAACAGGAGTCAGGAGATACTCCGGCAAGGTTTGCACTGGTCTTTTGGAGTGGGGCTAGAACCACCAAGACTTAATGGTGAGTGTCACTGAGAAGAGCAGATACGCAGAAGTGAGGAGGGATGGGGATTGTTGGTGCAAGGAATTTAAATAAAGTATCAGGGCAGGATCCCTGCTGGTTGGGTTTATGTTGGGGTGTGAGGGAAGGAAATGGTGACTGCCAGCTTCTTTGTTCCTGGAGGCATCTTTCTGTGATCCCTGTTCTTCCAGGCCCTGCTCTAAGATTAGTAAATCACTCACCCTCCCATCTCCACCTGGTGTTTTTTTGAAACTGCTCCTTCCATGCTGTTTTTGCACAGGCTGTGCTATCTCTTTAAGGGTGGGGACTTTGCTTTCTAAGGCCCTGCAGCCAGGCTTTCCTAAGACCTGAGCATGCAGAGTTTTAAAATCCTAGGCTGGTGCCTGGGTGGCTCAGTGGGTTAAGCATCTGCCTTCAGCTCAGGTCATGATCTCAGGGTCTTGGGATCGAGCCCTGCATAGGGCTCTCTGCTCAGTAGGGAGCCTGATTCCCTGCCTCCCCACCTGTCTCTGCCCACTTATGATCTCTGTCAAATAAATAAAATCTTAAAAAAAAAAAAAAAAAAATCCTAGGCTTTAAATCCCTCTGGTTGTGAGAACTCACAAAATTCTGCCCCTGTTGCTTTCAAAGGCAAATATTACAGAGATTCATCCTCCCTGATCATGGGCTGCCTGATGTGAGTCTTTTCACCACCCCGCCCCACCCCTTCTCTGCACTACTGGCTTCCTTCTTCAGTGTGGCCCCTTCTCTTCCTTTAGTTGTGGAGTTTGTTCTGCCAGGCTTTGGATCATTTTTCTGCGTTATTTATATTGATATGATTGTTTTGCCTCTGTGGGAGGCGGCAAGTTTAGGGTCCTCCTACTCCGCCATCTTCCCAACTGACCTATTTCTGCTGGTATTTCAGAGCTTAGGTATTGTACTCTGTTTCCCCCTTGCTTTCCATGGAGTAGCAATGGAAAATTTTCTTCTACCTGTTTAAAAGTAGTAATATATTCCCGTTTTATTTTTATTGATTTTACTGAATACTAATCATTTCTGTTTACCATCCCCCCCAATTGGTGTAACTACCATCTAAATCTTCCCAGTAAGACTATTAAACTCTTACGTTCCTTTGGACTTCCCAACTGTATCAAGTTGGTACTCTTTGGAGTTTTGATTTTAGATTATTGATATACTTCATTTTGTGTTCCATTGGCCCAGGCTGTTGCAGATTACAGACTTTGCCAGAGTATTTTATTTGCTCATTTTTACTTCCTATAGCTCTTCTCATGTCTAAATTTATTTTTCATACTTTACTGCTTCTTCCAAGAGTATTTTTAAAATGGATCTTTTGTGAAAAATTGTGAAGCTTTGTATTCCTGAGAGTTTGGGGTTTTTTTGTGTTTTGTGTTTCTTGTTTTTTGTTTTAAGTAAACTTTGCCCCCATTGTGGGGCTTGAACTCACAGCCCCAAGACTGAGTCACATGCTCCACTGACTGAGCCAGCCAGGTGCCCTGAGAATATTTTTTATTACATTCTCATGTTTAAATGAGTTTGTCTTGATAGGAATTTTGAGTTCAAAGTTTCTTTTCATTTAGCTTTTTGGAAATGTGATTCTTTGTCTCTCACTTAAGGATACTGTTAAGAGACCTGATGTCAGTCTGGTTCTTTTCTCTTTGTAATTGATCTGCCATTTCTCTTGGGATCTTTCAGAGTTTTTGCTTTTCTTAGATGGTCTTAAATATCTTTTACTATAGTGTTTCTGTTTGTACATTTCCCTACCTTTTCATCCATGAATTCTTTCATTGTTAATTATGGTCAGTTTGTCATATCTTCAGATATTTCCTCTTGCACTTTTCCCCCTTTCTTCAAGGACTCCCATTTACTCAGATGTTGGCACTACTACTCTGCCCCTGCTGTGCAGAGAGCCAGTGGTGATCCCAGGACCCTGGACCTGAGCCGAGGGAGGCTTTAACCCACTGAGCCACCCAGGCGCCCCTCCAGTGTGGTTCTTATTCCTGTTTCATATGGCTAATATTTCCCTCTACATTTATTTTGCTTTATTTTCAGTTCCTTGCCAGTGTGTATGTTTAGTTTGCTGTCTTTGGGGGCTGAGGATTTTACTCCTCAGGCAGCATCTGGTTACTTTGGCCTATAAGCTTGTCATGTTCCTTCACAGCACCAGTTCCTGTCTGGTGACATTTACTGATGAAAGGCCAGGGCCAGGGGCCAGGTCTATCCTGTCCAAGCCAGCTTAAGCAGGGGAAAGTAATGACCTCCAGATATCTCATAGTCACTGTTGACCACTCCCTCCAGTAGGTGTTCAAAGATTTACCTTCAGATCCTTAGGAAGAAGCAGCAACTTCCCAGCTGTCATCTACCAGCCCTGGGGCTTTGGAGAAGGTTTTTTAATCCCAAGAGTAGCCTAGCCCATCCCTTTTCTTTTCAAGATTTTATTTGTCACAGATAGAAGGGACCACAAGCAGGGGAAGCAGCAGGCTCCTCACCGAGCAAGGAGCCCAATGCAGGACTCCATCCCAGGACCCTGGGATCACCACCTGAGCCGAAGGCAGACCCTTAACCAGCTGAGCCTTCCAGGCATCACAAGCCCATCCTTTTTCATCCCAGCAGAGCTCTTGGGCTGCCCTAATAGTGTCCCACTGACAGCAGTGACGTATGTGACTGACGATCCCATGTACAGCAAAGGCAGACCATGTCACTGTCACTGATGCCCTACTTCCCAGTTTATGATGACTTTCAGTCTCCTACGGGTTTTTACAGGATTTGGGAGGGATTTTTGGTAGATTCTGGGGAAGGGAGCCACTTCGTTGTCTTAATAGGAGCCAAAACCCGTAGTATAGTTTACTATCTCTCTCTCTCACACACACACACACACACACAAACACACAGTCTTTCAGTTATATTTTAGGTGTCTCTCTTACATAGTTTTACAAATATATTCAATCTATTAACTTCTGTTTGGAAGTGATGGTGGTGGTGGTTTTAATACCCAGTCTGATAGCTTTTGCCCATTTAAGTGTCACATTTTTAATGCTTTTTCCCCCTTCTTTCCTGTATTTAGTTTCATTGATTGATGTATTCTTTTTTTTTTTTTTTAAGATTTTATTTATTTATTTGACAGAGATCACAAGCAGGCAGAGAGGCAGGCAGAGAGAGAGGAGGAAGCAGGCTCCCTGCTGAGCAGAGAGCCCGATGCGGGGCTCGATCCCAGGACCCTGGGATCATGACCTGAGCCGAAGGCAGAGGCTTTAACCCACTGAGCCACCCAGGCGCCCCTGACTGATGTATTCTTAATTTGTTTTTCTCCCCTTGTCTGGTGTAGATGTTACATATTCTAGTTCCCAGTGGCTTTCTCAATACTTAAAACATGAATACATGACTTAAACTCTAAAGCTAATCATCATTTTTTACTGTCCTACTATGGAAGGATCTTAGCTTACTTTAATTTCAATCATTACTTGATCCCCAGCCCCCCATTTTTTGTTATTTTATTTTAATTCCTTCTCTTTATTCTACTCCCTAAGTAATATTCCTGGGAACTTAGTGGGTTGTGTCCTCCTCAGCTGTCAGCTCAGATCAGCAGTGATGCGATCTGCCTTCTTTTCCCTTGTTCGGCTGCCATTTCCCTTTGAGGAACCACGTCTCACCCACCCTCTGTGTTCCACTGTGAAGTGTGGACCAGCCACTGTGCTGGGGACTAGCAACAGGACAATGAGTAAGAGGACATAGGTGCTTTTGTAATGCTGAAAGGGTATTTCAGTGCTCCTGAGCTGGAGGCAAATGGAGGATAGCAGCATCAGTTCCTGGATTTTGCCCTTTTTATTTATTCAGCTCTGAGACAGAGGCATATCCTCAGTGAGCTGTGGCTGAGGTTAGTTAGATATAGAAATGATACTCCCCTGCCAGAACAGGAAAAGTCTACAAAGCCAGTAAGTGGTCAGATCCTGTAGTTCCTTCCTGAATTCTTTACAGCTTTTCTGTCACACTCAGCTCCCCAGGTCCTGGTCACCTGCCCCTCTGCCTCCTCCCGTGTAGCCTGACCTGTACAACTGAGGAAGCCCATACACCCAGCCTGGAGCAGTTTGAGCTTTGGCTTCTCCGATGACCTCCAACCACCTTCAGGATGGGACACCTGTTGCCTCTGTTGATGCTGCACTATATATTGTGCCTTTAGACCCACTGGTTCTCTCATGTGTGGTCCCTGGACCAGCAGCAGAGCATCCCTTGGGAACCTGGTAGAAAGGCACGTTCTCTTCTACCGCAGACCTTCTCAGTCAGAAATTCTGCAGTTGGGGCCCCACAGTGTCAAGCCTCCCAGGGAATTTTGATGGGAGACCAAATAGACTCTGCAGGGCCCGAGTTCTAATTCTGTCATTTATTGTATGTGGACTGAGTTACTTCTTGCTATGCCTCAGTTTCTGAATCTGGAAAAACAGAGCCAATACTGCCCACCCCCAGTGGGTTTTTATACACAGGGCTTTGGGTACAGTATGAATGCCACTGTCCCCTTTCCTCCCTTCCCTGGGAGTCCCAAAACTGTACACCAATCCTCCTCCCCAGCCCCCATGCTGTGCAGGCTGCTCCACGAACACTGCAGTGTTCCAGGGGCACGAGGCTGCCCTTACTGCTTTGGAAATCCTAAAGGGAAGTGCAGGGGCCCAGCAATCTCAAATCTACACCCTGTGCATCAGAACACTTTGAATCCCCTGCTTGGCCAAGAGGGTGGGGGAATGAATCATTTTTGTGTTAACAGAAGGTACGGAGAAGAGGACAGAAAGCCTGCCTCCCTGAGAGCTAGAGAGGAGCAGCTAGCCGGCAGGGGGCCAGGAGCATGCACTCCTCCGCCCAGACAGCAGCAGCTGAGGCAGAATTCCAGCACCATCGGCCATACGCACTGATGATGCCGGGCCTGCAGCCTGCCTCCTGGAAGCCACTGCATCACCGGGATGCGCAGATGACTGGACCCATGGTACAGGTCAGCGACGCAGCACACCTGGCAGGCACACATACAATTAAATAGCATGTTTAATCATCTCACAACAGACAGTAGTGCAGTAGTGTAAACTAAGTTTCTTTCCAAAAAGTCACTCCCCCGAAGCTCCCGTTCCTCAACACTCAGAACATGGCTGAGGATCCGGTGACAGGGCCCGAGGGGTTCAGGAAGTCTCTGTTCCAAGGAGCTAAAAGTCTGTCCAGGTCAAGGTTGCCTTGCAGGTAGCCGAGAGCCCTATGAGGAGCTGATGCGCGCACATTCTGACACACACATGCAAGGGACACACGGAGAAGACGTAGGTGGACACAGAGGACCCGCGGTGGGGCAGTCACACACATGCGCTCATGCCGTCACCTTCCAGTCAGCATGTGACTGTCTCCTGCTGGCTCAGGGTGGGGGGGGCCTGAGCCCTGAAGCGCTGGTCAGGAGGAGGAAGGGACACGTCTGTGGCCCGCCCCCTGTCTGACACAACAGTGCAGCCAGAGGGGTCCCTCCCCATTCCTGAAACAGTCCTCCCGGAATCTCGGCCGGACACCGGCATCAGTGGTGAGGACGGGGTTACCACTTCCTCCGGACCTAGCAAAGGGGTGTGTTCTGTCCCAAAGAAGGAAACAAAGAACATGCCCACAGGCAGGCCTGGGAGCTGGAGGCTGGGAATGCTTGGTTCTACAGCCAGGTGTTGGGGGCACAGCCCGGCCTCCCTGTGCAGGTACCCTGGGAGCAGCAACACTCCGGGCAGGGAGCAGGAGAAGGAGGCTGGGAGCTGCCTGGATGGCCCTTGGAGCAGGGGAGGGGTTTGCGAGAAAGGAGGCCCTGAGGTGAGGAGGTTGGGGTGGAGGTGGGGCTACCAGAAGGGTTTAAAGAGGAAACCTCTTCGTTCACAGCTTCATTCAGGGTTCCTGGAGAATGTCTCTGGATTCAAGTACCAGCAGCTCTGGTGGAGGGGATTAGGGTGGAGTGACCAGCAGACGCTGGAAGAACAGCTGCCCACACATGGGAGGTCTGAGGACCAGCCCGGCAATGCTCTGGACCCTGGCACTGCCCACCCCTGAGGAAGCAGACCAGGTGGCTACAAGATTTCCTCCCGTGGGCTCCTGGCCTTGAGTGGGGTCTGCCCATTGGGCACAGAGCCATTCTGACCATGCAGGAGTTTGCCCTTCTCTCGGTCTGGCCACGTGAAGATGGCATCATCGCTGTCCAGCTCCGACTCAGAGCGCATCAGGCTGCTGCTCAGCATTGGGCCTTTCTGTTTGCTGCCTGCAAGAAACCGAATCCAGGGTCAGAAGCACACACCTTCCTAGGCTTTAGCCAGGCCCTTGTACCCTTCTCCCAGCCTGAAGAGAAGCAGAGGGACAGGGAACATCCCCGCTGTCTGTCCAGGCTGTGAGGGGCTCCCTGAGTCCTTGTCCCAGTCCTGATTAGCTGGAGCAGTTCCTTCAGGAAAGTCACACAGTAGATGGGACCAACAGACCTGGGGCGCAGTGTGGGTTCCTGACCTCCAGTATCTGTTAGCTCCGCTTACTGCCACCCAACAGTGTTCTCCTCGTTGAAATGTGGAATGTTTTATCATCTCACCTCATGAACAGGATGGAATTCCCACAGGAGGCAGGAAAACACAACAAGAGGTCAGCTCTAGAGGAGGAACTTTTCACCGTGTCCTGGCTCAGCATGGATGGCAAAGGGCCTGCCCCAGAGGGGTTTGCTCCGGCTCCCTGGCGTGCGTATGGGAGGCGGAGAGCAGGGAGAACAGGCCCCTGCCTCCGAGAGGTCGCTCCTACTGGGAGCGCCTGACCGGAGTACCAGGGCTCCCAGACACAGTCCCAAGCCATCAGTTCATCCGAACGCACAAACAAGGACCCATAAGGAACACCCGAGGTCAGAAAAGATGCTTGAGATTCTGCAAACCATTGGAGTCACCTTCATTCTGTGTCATCCCTGAGGCTGCAGAAGCTGTGCCAGAAAAAGCCAGAGGCAGGCAGAGCCAGCAGCACAAGGAGCGGGACATGCCCAGGGCGAGGGCCCAGCGTGGCAGTGCTTCTGGCCCCACACTACCCACCCTGGACCTAAACTACCTCCTTTCTTAAAAAGGTGACCAGACAGGTGAGGTGTGTTTGAACCCCCCATATCCAACAATCACTCTCCCTTTCCCCTGGGCCCACCCAGATCCCCCGAAACTCCGAAGGGAGTGTTTCTCAGGATTCTCAGAATATTTTCACTTCATTCTGGGCAGAATGACATAAGGCTGACCCAAGCACCCTGAGCCGCTCCAGTGTGGTGGAGGACAGTGGCAAACATAAGAGTCAAGGTCCCCCAAGTCCCAGCTCTGCCTCTGCAGCTGAAATATCCTTCTCCTTCTGTCCTGTGGAAGCAGGCCCCTCCAAGGACCCACATGAAGCTTCCCTCTCTCAAAGCTGGTTCCGAGCCCTTCTCCCCTCACGGCTGCTGAGGACAGGAACCCGCGCCTGGCTCCACAGTAGACGGCACTCACATGAACCTGCCCACACGAACTCCCGCTCTGCCTGGAGAACTGAGCGATTTCCCCCACTAAACAGTACAAGCTGGGCATGGACCAGAGCGTTTGCAGCGGCACTCCTCATAACAACCAAAAACGGAAAGAATTCAGTTGCCTGACGACCGTATACCCGCCAAAGACATTCACACAGGGGAAACGACACAGCAGGGAAAGAACAGACTCGTGCTCTACCAACAACATGTGAACGTCGTAAATGTAATGGTGAGTGGAAGGGGCCAAATGCAGTGACTCCATTTATGTAAACCACTCCAAGATGGCAGAAGGAAGTTGGCAGGGGAAACGCATGTCTGGAAAGAAAGGGGGTGGATTATATGGGTATGTTCACTTATCGAAACCCATCAAGCTGTCCTTATGATCTTCTGTACGTTAGACTGAACCACAAAAAAGAACAAAACAAAAACAAAAAAACCACCATTTTTAAAGGTCAGAGAGTCAAATACCCGTAATTTTATATGGTTCAATCTAATATGCTCAATAGAAAGCTTTGAAAAGTCAATAAAGTAGCGAAACAAACCCCAGAACCACAGTTGCTGAATGTAAACCAGGTCTTCTGAGGGTGGTCATCCCTCAGGCCCTGCCTGGTGGCCTTTGGCGCTACAGCTCCCCAAAGACCCCTCGTCCAAGCTCAGCCTGGGTCCCGCCAGACAGGGTCGATGCCCGCTTACCTCCACACACCAAATGGCCACGCTTCGGGCTGAAGAACTCCCATTCTAAGCCTTATGCTGACAGGCCTGAATCTCCTTCTCCCTGTCCTGCTAGTGGCTCTACTCTGGGTTGCACCCACTCATGGGCCAAGTCTAGGATGAGAGCGGGGCTTCAGCCTGGTCAGCTGCATAAGCCTAAATGCCCAGGGACTCTCACTGCTGCCTCAGCTACACACTTTGTGCACAGAAGGGCCCTCCTGGCTGTCCCAGATGCAACTGGCCACCGTGGGGCTTTCCCTTGCCACAACTGGCATCTGCCTCCTTTGCATGCTGCCCCTCCAATGCAGCACTTTCTCATGCCCTCCCCCAGCCTTTCCCTCCACACTGTCTTGCCAAAGCAACTCCCTGTATCCCGCACCCTCTCCTTTCCCCCACTCCCTCTCTCCTCCTCTGGAGCCTCACCTCTATCTTCATTTCTGCCTGCAGCCTTGCCCTCCAGCCCCACTCTGCTTCTCCACAACTTACTGCTCCATTCGTAAAGGACTTCTCAATAGTCACAGTCCATTTCCTCACCACATACTCACTGCCTGAACAATCTGCATTTGTCTTCTGCTGCCAGTCCCCATCCTACCTCCAGCTCTTTGGATGACCAGAAACTCCTTTAGTGATCGTGGAAACATTCTCTCTGTCTTCTGCAGCAGCAGACACTCTTGACCATTCCCTAATGATGCCCGCCTCCCTCACTGATGGTCCTTCTCGGGCTCTTCAGTTCTGGACTCCACTTTTGTCCCTCAGTATCCTCCCCAGAAGGGATGTGACCCACTTTTTTGTTGACCCTCATGAGTATCTAGAAGATTCCTACATTGATGCTTGGCAGTTCAACCATTCTACTGAGTTCAACTAAATTCATCTTTTCTTACCCAAGCTATCACTGCTCCAATGCCTTAATTCTGTCTATGGAGTCATTCTCTGTCCCTCGGGTCAGAAGTCAGCCCTGATCTTTCCTGTTCCTCCATCCTCTTGACCCATGCTGGTTGAGCCATCGTCACCTCCCTCTTAGACAACTGCAAAAATCTCCCTGCTGGCGTCCACTAGACTGATTTTCCTAAGCCAGCACGTTCAAGATGACATTTCTCATCACCATCAGAATTCTTACCTCCTTTGGCTGATTTTCAGTGCTTTTACACTTTGGTCCTTGTCAGTCTTTCAGCCTCATTTCCTCAGCCCCATTCACAAGGGTCCTAACTAACCACTACTCTTCTCCAGTACCACCCCGTCCACATATTCTCAAAACAGCAGCTCAGGGACCAGACTCCATGTCTGCTTTTCTTCCATACCCCTTCGCCAGCACACTCCGAACTGCATCCCATCTTCCCTGCAAAGGCACCTGGAATCTCTGGGCCTCTCCTTATGTCATCACCTCGCCACCATTAGGACATTCTATCGAATCCTTTCACCCATTCTTGCCTCTCCAGTTCCCTCACATAGCAGTCAGGGTTTTTAAAGATAGAAGTCAAACAGACCATTTACCTCCTTAAAAAGTTCCCCGGGGCTCCCTATTGCTCTCAGAGGGAGCACATAGCCAGGTCCCTGCTCACCTGCGCAGCACTGACCCTGTGCTTGCCATGTCCAGTAGGTCCCCTTCTCCTTCGTCAGATGCCCTCCGCTCCTTCCACCAGCTGGGCCTTTACCAACTCTGCTCCTTTGCCTGGACTGCTCTTTCTCAGAGTCCTTGTGTGGCTAACGCCTACTCCTCCCTTGAGTCTCACTTCAAGCGTTCTTTATGTTCCTGTGAAGACCTTTTATTACCACATTCTGTACAGTTGTGAGTCCATGTGTTTCGTGTCTGTCTGGGAGAAGCTGCACAGGAGCAGTCTGTGGTGAGCTCACCGTAACACTGTCCCCAGTGTCTGGCAGAGGGCCTGGCACACAGTGGTCTCAATCCACGTGCACTAAGGAGTAAGACACAGTCCCTGCCCTCAACGATTTCACTGACTGGTAAGGGGACACACACATAACTAGTATAATACAGGGAGAGAAATGCCAAAACAGACACGTGGCAGAGAGATGAGCACAACGTGAGCAGATTAAGGGAGGGATGAGAAGGAGCTTCCTGGACAGAAATATGAACCAGCAGAACTCGCTGAGGAAGAGAGAGGTCAACAAGGAGGAAGATCTCAGAGAAGCAAACAGATGAAAGGTCACCCAAGGCCACGTCGGCCAGACCCAAAGTCAGCCACTGAAGGATTTCAAGGGGTGGAGAAACTTTGGGAGTCATGTGAAAACAACCTTGGCTGCTATGTTTAGGGTGCACTGTGCATGTTTTTACCCCCAGACCCCTCTCCTGCCTAAGGAGCCCCACACCTCCTCCAGGTGCCACCCCGCAGACTTCCCGAATCCAGCTGCCCAGGTGCAGGCCCAGACCACCTCAGAGCATTTGTTTTCTTCTGATGTGCCTTTGCTCCCTCTGTAGCCTGGAATGCCGAGGGCATAGCTTGTGTCTTAGAACGCTTTGTACTCCCCTTCCGCCTCTCCTAATACAAAGCTTTGACTATGAGTGCTGTTTCGTAGTTTGTCTAAGAACGGTTCTGCTTGCCAAGTGTTTAGGAATAGCTCTAGAAGTCCACAGATACTCGATGCCTACCAGGGCCTCCGTGCACGGAAACCTTGCCAACGACACCAGGCCAAGTAAGGGCGCCCCTGCCCACACCCTCACTGAAGCCACCTCAAAGCTGGCGCAGTTGGTGATTCTTGGGTGGGAGGCACCGGACAGATGGGCCCCCGCACACCAGAGCCAGCAGGCAAGTGCCCTCCCGCCTGCTGCAGGACAGCAGCAGAGCCTGTGCGTCTGCCAAATACTGGCTAGAGGAAGATGGGAGAGGAAGGCCCACGGAGGAGGACATCTGGAGAGCTGTCCCACCTTATTGTCTGCCCAGACAGGACAGACTAGTTAAGGCCTAAGAGACCCAGGTCCCTAGGCCTGACTACTGGAGGCAGCTTGAGAAGCTGAAAGCCAGGAGGGAACCCTGAGGCAAATGAACTGGCCAACAAGAGCAAGAGGCTGAGTCCCTCAGCAAAGTGAAGCAATCCTGAGAAGCGGCCCCAGCTCAGAGCTCATCCAGCACACGGCTTCTGCCAGGGTGGTGCCAGGTCAGCCCTCCACCTTCATCAAGCAATAGACAAAACGCTTTTCCAGAACAAACAGCTGTTAGCGACAGATTTAGGAGGGAATTAATGACGGTGCTCTTCACCGGGAGAGTGCACAAATCTAGAGGGCCCACCCCTAACCCCAAGGGCCACTACCTGCTCGGGAGGTTGGCTTCAGTTCCAGACTCTCTTGATCTGTGGCATCCAGGATCTTGTACTTGCTTTTCCTTTTGGGTTTTCCTTTCTGCCTGAAAAACACAATCCCCCACCGCTGCTCAAGAAGGGGGTTCTGCGTGAGACAGGTAGCTCAGGTGACAGCCAGATTACAGAGAGCGCCCTGTCCCCTGCGAGCTGCCTAACAGGAAGACTGTTTTTTCCCGTGCCTCCCAGCTGAGGGAAGGTGACAGCTGTGACTGGTTCTTCACATACCAATTCTGGGAAGGGAAGGGAACTATGACTGTCTGAGCAAGGAGTCACCACTGCACAGTGCAAGGAAGTAGAGATTGGTTAAAAACATAGCCGTAACGGAGTACAAGCTCGCCACGCTCCCCACACGACAGCCAAGGGGAAAGACACTTGGGGCAAGAAAAGCAACTAGACTCAGAAAGCCAACAAAATGAGGAGATGGTGGATTCCTATCCCATAGAACCACTTTCCCCAGCGTGAGATCTGAGCTAATTTTATGTAAAGGGGGGAGTGAGAGGAGGCTGGAGTCAAGAAGTGACTGATATCTGCAGACATCCAAGAAGGCTGTGAAACTTTGTCCTTGGTCAGTTGATCTCTGTAGGAATCTGCCTGTGAATCTTAAACACAGCACAAGCATTTCTATATGTACTTATCTTCTCGAGGTAGGTAGGTAGGTAGGTCGGTTTCAGGTAAAAAAGCAGTTTTGTAAATGTCAGTGATTGGTATGCCCATGTGCAGGGCTCAGCACAGGTGCCTAAGCTGTAGGTCACAGCCGCAAGGGAAGGGAAGCAACATGAAGTCAGACATGCTCCGTGTCTCCCTATTAATCAAGAGAACAAGAAACTGACGCTTGAGGGGTAGAGCGTGGAGGAAAGCATTAAACCAAGCTATTAATGGTAATTTTTAAAAATTGTTTTCACTTTGTTTTACGTGCAGTTAAATTGCAGGTTAAATCTCAGCTCTGCTACTAATTAACTGTGTGTCCATGGACAGGTGAGGCCATTTTCCTGAGCCTACATTTCCTTAGCTGTGAGATGAGAAAAGGGGGTTATATGCATTAAAAAAAAAACAAAAAACACCCAAAATATTATCCTGGTACTTGGCACAAATAATGCAGAAATCATACTTATTAATAATGAAAAACATCTAATAAACATTCCCTAAATACCGTAAGACTAGATAAGAAGATTCCAAGATTCTAGTTTAATCATGACTAACCAAAGTCCACAAATATGTGGAAACACGTAGACACATGAATCCCTACTAGAAAGAAGGGCAAAAGAATTGAGAACTCATGTGTTGAGGCAGGTGTGGAGTAGAAACACAGCCCTAGAGAGGTGAGCCAGGCGCACAGATGGGCCCTCCTGCTCCCACCTGGTCATGGCCACACTTCCCAGGCTGCACATCGGTACAGTGACAGCCACTTGGCTGAGGGAGTGCGCCCCAGTCCTCAGGAGTGGGAGAGGGTGATGAAAGCCTTTTTGCACCTGCCTCAGGCCATTACAGGAAACAAGGGATGCCAAGACTCAGTGTCTTCCGTGTGGAAGATGCCAGATACCTCCCTAATGAATATACAGTTAGAAGCTTTAATGAATTTCCGAAGAGACTCCATCTTACCTCTTACAACAACAGATCACCGTCCAGGACAGGATTCCCAGGGCAACAACAATGACAAAGGAAGCAATGATAACATACAACACGCTCCACTCTGCCAAGAGAAACAAAATGGAGAGGGCTGTGAAGACAGAGGCCAGGAGGGCGGCCTGGGGTGCCCCGGCCTCAGCAGGTGGCTTGGCTCTGCAGACAAGGCAGCCCCACAGCAGCCCAGCACAGGGGAGACCTCGCAGCTGTAGGCAGCAGCCGAAGCTTTCAACCCCCTGCACTGTCCCTGCTGAGCCCATAGGGCAGAGGGGCAGGCTGTAAGGAGCTTTCTCAGGGGGCGGGGGCATGCAGAAATCTGAGGGCTCCCACTGGGCTGCCGCACAGAGGCACTCCAAAAAGGAGGCCGTGCCGCTGATCCAACCTAGGCTGCAGTTTGCACTCGGTCGGACTTAAACCTGGTTCTTCGTACAAGCCTGCTGCAGAATCCTGCTCTAACCCGGAGCAGCGTGGAGGAAGGAAGTAAAAGTCCTCTGCAAACAGAACATACACAGAGTTCTCCTCGCTTGCTCATCTGCCTCGGAAACACCACCACCCACCTGCTCAACTCAGAACTACGTTCAGCACCAAAGCCACTGGCACGGTGCCGAGCAGAAGACTCACCACAGTTGCTGTCTCCATCCCTCAGCTGCACCTTGATGAAGTTCTCCATCCAGAAAGGGTCGCAGATACAGCGTTTGGTGAACGAATCACAGTGGCCATGGTCAGAACAGTTCAACTGGCACGCTGAAAGCAGCAGGAAAGGGGACGGGGGGACAGGAATCAGGGCTGGCCCAACGGCTGCCAGCGCACATGAGGATGGAACTGCGGTGCCCCTGCCTGGGGGCCTCTGCTGGCATGCACGCCGCCCGGCCACGGTGATGGTCACAGGCAGATCAGGCAGCAGTAGGGAGCAAGGCCACTGGCACAGTCCAGCTGTCCTGCTTTGCTGCCGCTCCCTGTGGGAAGTTCTTAATCTCTCAGCGCCCACAGACCCCTTCTGTGCATCACATTAATGCCAAAATAAAATATACAGTATTATGAAGGAAAGCAATGATATCGCACATTTTTGAAATATTTAAGAACGTAGTAATATATGTGTGTCTTTATGAAAACATTAAGTAACCAGATCTAGCAGTGGGTCTAAGAACTGCCATAATTTTGAAGTAATGATGAGTAAAAATGACGTTTCGTCATGTAATGTGCTATGGAATTACCTGTGATTTCTACTGCCTTAAAAGTCACAGGTTCAGTTAATACTACTGGGGTTTTTGCCTACCTTCACAATAGCAGGAAGTAATAGATTTCAGTTAGAGGTGGGTGAAAATAAAGACGTCATTTTTTCTCATTCAAGCTCCCAGCCCACTACTCTGACCACTGTCTCACGGGCCCATGGAACCCAGGTGAAGAACCCCTGCACCGAGTCGGGACGCTTTCAGGACACTGCTGGTGGAGCAAAGTGACTGTTTCCGTGCTCCTCGAAAACAGGAGACGAAGCCTGGGGACAGCGGGGCTGCGGGGAGCTGTGGGCTCTGGGTAGGCTCTTCTTCCCAGCTGCCCATGATTACTCACTGACAGTATTGATTTCCAGAGCTCTGAATATCAGAAAGTCTGCCTTTTGCTTCCGCAGCTCACTCTTGAGCATCGCTGCCACTTCATGGCCTTTGAAGATCTGGTGGGGAGGCTCGTTTTGAACAAAAAATACCATCTTGGTGCTGCAGAGACACGCGACAATGTGAGTGAGCGGAAGCCGTGCCCAGCAGCGGCAGCTACATTCGCTACAGAGCACCGCACGCTGTGCTGGACACTAGGCTAAGCTGCTCTCCGTGTCCTCTCCATTTCACAGAGGACAGTGTGGGCTCGGAAGGGTTAAGTAACTTGCAAGGATCACAGAGTTAATCATGGCAGAGCCAAATCCCAATGTTGAGATGTCTGACTCCAAAACTTGTGCTTTCAGCAATGCCCTAAACTGTCCCAGCTCACAAGAGGACTTATTCCAAACCAGTCACTGGAGGTCAGGAAAACGGGGATTTGTTTGGTTACTACGTGTCTGCTGCCAGCCTTTAAACAGCTGAGACTGTAGTGTGGGGCTGTTGCGTTTATGTCTAGGTTACCTGTAAGACAGACCACAGTGCCCTGAAAAATGTCTGCTGTCGGACAGCATCAAAGCATTATCCATGGGAGCACCTGTGTGGCTCAGTCGGTTAAGCGTCTGCCTTCAGCTAAGGTCATGATTCCGGGGTCTTGGGATCGAGCCCTGCATCAGGCTCCCTGCTTGTGCTCTCTCAAATAAATAAATTCTTTTTAAAAAGCGCATAATCCATGGATCAGAACAGCCAAATGATCATTACTACAATAGCAACAAGAAAGACCCGACACAGTGGTGTGGTTGGTGCAAGACTATGCTACCCCATGTCCAGAATCTGTTTGCTTTTCTGTCAGTTTCTGTCCAAGGCAGACCATGTTTGACCTCACATTTATGTGGGCACAAAGTCTGTTCTCTATGCCTCGGTCTTCATTTCAGGGAGCCCATGACTCCACAGCACTCTCACAGCCAAACCTTTGCAATCAGTGGGTCACACTGGGTTGTAAGTGCATCCAAGAAAGCGATCCCCTTGGCACACAGGGTGGCTACTGGGACCCGGAGGCCCCGGATCAGTTCCTTCCGGTAAAGCAGCCTCATTGATTTAACCCAAAGTGCCCCACACATGGCATTGCTTCCTGTGTTGGTACGACATAACCTGTTGGGAAGCACTGTCATAAAAGACTTTCTGTAAGTTTGCTGTGCGGCGAGATGAATAGTGGGGTATTATAAATTCCAGAATCTAAAAACAAACCTTTGCCATAAAGGATCTGTGGTTCACTTCTCATTATTTTCTCCCAGTTACCTAATCCATGCTGACAATTTCAATTCCTCTCTCTATACCAGTAACCCTCAAACCTTCACCTCTTCTCTCCTTGTCTCTCTTGAATGACCACATCTACAAAAGCTTGCTAGAATACCCACCCCATCTCTCTCTCAGGCACTTCCAATCCAACAGGTCTCAAACTTAAAATAAGCACCAACTGAGCACTCTCTGTGTGGTAGGGACTGTATAAACATCCTCTTATTTAATTCTCAGTAACAACCCTATGAAAGGGGACTCGCATTTTTACAAGTGCACACCAGGTTCAGAGAGGGGAAGTGCCTTGTTCATCATCCCAGAGCTGACACTGACAGGTTTGTCTGGTGTCAGCCCTGTGCTCTTTCCCACTGTTGTAGATTCCCTGCACGCCCATCCTCCTCCTGAATTCCTCAACTAGGCCAATCAGTCCAAGCCAGAAACCCAGAACCACTGTGATCCTGCATCCTCGTCCAGATGCAGTGAGGGTAAGTGTGCCAGCAAACCCTTTCGGGACACTTCCAGCAGCACACCTGCTCACGAATCAGCATTGCGTCTGCCCTGATCCCCACCAGCCCTGGTCAATCTAAGCAGCCACTCGCCCTGTTCCTACTCTCAGGCAGCCAGCAGAGCTTAAAGAGAAAGCCCTAGTCATCACGCTCTGACCCAGTGAGCCCCAACTGTGTGCATGTAGAGAGCTCTGAGGTTTCAGGTGCCCAGACCTCACTCCGGACCAACTGAATCCTCATCTTGGGGGGTGAGGCACAGCTAATGGCATATTCGGTAAAAACTCCCTGTGTGGGGAGACAAACCATGCAAGACTGTGGACTCTGAAAAACAATCTGAGCATTCTGGAGGGGCGGGGGGAGGGAGGTTGGGTGAGCCTGGTGGTGGGTATTGTGGAGGGCACGGATTGCATGGAGCACTGGGTGTGGTGCATAAACAATGAATTCTGGAACACTGAAAAGAAATTTTAAAAATAAATAAAAATTAAAACAACAACAACAACAACCACCTCCAGGTGTTCTGTTATGTAGCTGGAGTTGGGAACCACCACTCTCATCTCCTGTCTCTAACTTTGCCTGAGACCTCAATACCGCTCAGAGCCAAAACCCTTTTCTGGAACTCCTGTTCCCAACCTTTACCATTTTCCTCAGGCTACCCACCTCCTTCTCACCTCCTCAAAGCAGATGGCCTTGCCTCCAGTTTC
The DNA here is from genome assembly GCF_964662115.1 of Mustela nivalis. Taxonomy (NCBI): domain Eukaryota; kingdom Metazoa; phylum Chordata; class Mammalia; order Carnivora; family Mustelidae; genus Mustela; species Mustela nivalis. The sequence continues at coordinate 25,808,736 of NC_139029.1, forward strand.
AGAGACAAAACCCAGCACACTGGTACCAATGCTGTCAGACACCAACTTGTGTGCTTCAGAATCCATCCGTTATAGCACAGCTGCCCGCCCTTCCTCCCCCCTCCAGAGAGACTGCTGCTGCTGCTCCGCCCACAGCTGGGCCCCCAGACCTGCCCCCATTTGGAAGCCACCTCCCCAGCCTCTACCTTCTACTTTTCCTCTGCACCTTCCCTCAGTCTATAAAAGTGCTCAAGTATCTCCTGTCTTTGAAAGGTGTTCTTTCAACCTCCCATCTTCTCTTCAGCTCCAGCCTCGTCATATTTACCATCTCTGTATCCTCCAACCATGACATGAATTTGCCTTCTGTCCCCAACATCGAAGTAAAATCCTCTCACTGTACTTCTAATGATCTCCCAATCAAAAAGCCAAAAGCCTGTTTTATGTCCTCATCATACTCTTCCTCTGTGGCATCTGAACCCTTTGGCAGCCCCCACCTGCCAGCAGACTGCTCCCATCTGCTTTTCCTCCCGCCTCTACTATTGGTTCCCAGTTTCCTTTGCTGGCTTTTCTTTCCTTGCCTCCTCCTTAAATACTGGGGTTCTCTGGCACGCCGGACACTCCCCCAGTGTGACTCATCTGTCCTCATGGCTTTGATTCCTGCCTGTGTGCCGTGACTCCCTACCTCTGGCATTTTTTCCCACCCCAAGTTCCAACCTATACTTGCCACTGTCTGATGAAATATCTCTACATATCACCCATGAGACACCCAAAATGCAACAGTCAAAATTGAACTCATGATCTTTTCTTTGAAACTGATTCCCTCTGAATCCCTAACTTCAGTAAATGCGTCCACTATCCATCCAGGCATGTAAACCTAAAGCCTTCGGTTTGATGCTTCATTCACCTTCATCCCCAAAGGATCCCCAAGTCCTTCTGATTTACCTTTGTTTTCTTTTCATTTCTTCTCCTCTTCTGTTATTCCATTGCCACTACCTTAACTTAGGTTTTATTACCTTTTTACTAGACTAGTTCTAGGCTCCCCAACCCTGCGTCTCTCCCTATTTTGCTGTAGCCTCCATAGTACTGGTCTTCCTAAAACAAAACAAAAACCCAAATTTTCTTGCTTCAAGAACAAAACAAAAACTTCACACATATAAAACTTGAGTCCTCCCCGCCTTCCCAAACTTTTATAAAAACGAAACTCCTTGGCTTGCTTGTGACTGTTGCCCATCTGCACAGCTGGTCTCATCTCCCCCCTTGTCCTGGGGCCTAGGAAGTGCTCTGAACCAAAGGACTTCTTCCAGGGGAAACTCGGTACTTTCATATCACAGGACCATGGCTCATGCTATTCCCCTTTTATGAATTTCCTCTGAGTCTTTCTATGCTTGCTTGGTGGAAAATCCTGCCCCTACTCTTCTGAAAGAATTAATTGGCCTTGCCTGTGTCTCCGTGATACCTCAGTCTGTCAAATTCACCCTGTATTAATGTTATATGCTTATTCTGACTGTCTTCCCTACTAGACTATGACCTGGTACCTAACACCCTGCTACAATATCTAATACTGAGTATGTGACCTGTGCTAGAAGAGACAAGTTCATTCAAGGAACGGAAACCATGAGCAGTTCTTGGTCAGAGAGCCCACCCTTCTCTATCTACCCACACTACTTCTCAGCTCAATTGGGAAGCCCAGGGGGCCCCTGGTCTTGCCTTTTCACACACACACACACACCCATTTCCCAGCTACCTCTGCTCCGTGTATGGCTGAATCTTTTGCACAATGATGTCGGAATCCAGCACCCCCAGGAGGACTCCAATCTGGCGGATGAACATCCCTTTCAGCCTCTCAGTTAGCTGACTGACGTTGACATCCAAGATGATCTCCACCAGGTGGTTTTTCCTGGGATCTGGAAAGCATGTGAATCAGTCATGGCTTTGGAAGGAGGAGTGTGAACACAGACCTGCCACTGTGCATCCGTTCTGGCACAGGAGTGAAAGCAGTGAGAGCATTCAGGAATGCAACTGACCTCCTGCAAGTGGAAAGGGACTAGACTGAACTGCCAGTAATGTAATCAAGGGCTGATGTGGAGAGCTCTATGCCATCCAGACAACTACCACACGTGAGCTGGGCATCGGGCCGTAGCAGGGAGACCACAGGTTTGGTGAAGGGAATGCGGAAGAGAACACTTCGAGGTCTGGTCTAAAAGCTTCTGCCCTGGGGCGCCCGAGGTGGCTCAGTTGGTTAAGCGTCAGACTCTTGGTTTGGCTCAGGTCATGCTCTCAAGGTCACAAAGGCATCAGGCTCCCCACTCACTGGGGAATCTGCACAAAGGTTTCTCGCCCTCTACCCTTCCCCCCGCTCTCTCTCTCAAATAAATAAAATCTTTAATAATAATAATAATTAAAGCTTTTTCCCAGTTGACTTTGCTGAGCTCTCCAGGCTGAGTGGGGGATATCTACAATCTCTCCACAATCTAGTTTTCAATGACTTGCTATGCTTTGTCTACAACAATGAGAGGGAAAATGTTCATCTCAACAATCTTACTGATAATGGAATTGTATCAGCCCTACAGGTTTGAAGACAGTAAACACACAAAAAATCTGGGTGGTCAAGAAACAAGGACTTCCCTAGAGCAATATCAGAGCACGATGTTCTTGTAACTCTAGAACTGGGAGACCACTTTCCTTCATTTCTGATTGTGTCCTAGAGACTGCTCTGCACTTGGAACTTAAAAGCGATTATTCAGAATACCTTATTCCCATAACTGGATGCACCATTTGCCTGTCCTGATGTATCATTTACATAATTAGTAAACTATTTGTGATCTGATTTGAAACACAGAAGAGACTTTATCGTGTCTTGGCTGTTGTCCTTCGTAGAGGCAGGACAAGGACTAGAAGATCCGCCAAGATCCCTTCCCATCTAAGACATCTGTACATGAGCTTGGCCTATATAACAAAGAGTAGATTGAAAGTTAATACCTTCTCATCAGATGCTCAGGAATTTATAAAGCTCTACCCCACCCCACACTCCTTCCCTAATACCAAATCAGCCTCAAAGCAAAATAAAAACACGGTTCTATTTAAGAAAGAAATTTTATTTCTGCAAATCTGAAAAATGTAAAGGATACCAGTTACTTTACCTTCCCTGGGCTGTCAGATAAAGCCTGAGGCTCAACTTATAAAAATAAATTGTTTTCTGCAGCTGGGTGGTGATGAGACATCATGACTCAAGTTATTCCTGTGCTCAGATTCCCGAAGCACCCAGAGCCCTCTCTCCTCCATCACAGGGACAGGAGGGAGTGCTGGACCAGGGACATGAGGGCCTGGCTCTGACACAACTGTTGTGTGACACTGAGCAAGCCCTGCCCTCTGGGAGTCTCCGTTTCTCCATCGGAAATGGGGGGGTGGAGCAGGGGTCCATAATCCTGCGTGGGGAGGAGGGGTACTGTTGAAACAGAGTCCAAGGATTTTTCAGCTCAGGGTTTCTCAGGCGTTTAGAAGCTGGCTTTGCCACCTGTCTCTGTCCTACCGGGGGAAAGGGGCCCAGGTCCGAGGTCCTGCTGGGCTAGGCCAGCACTCCCAGCCAGTCCCAGTGCTAAATGAACTCACCAGGCTTCACCTCCACGGTAGTCCGATCCATGTCACTCTCCCCCTTCGCATCAGTCACGTGCAGGTGAAATGTGTAGGTGCCCTCAACCAGGTTCGAAAGAAAGAGGATTGGGTGGTGGTCAGAGTGATTTAGCACCTCCTGTGGGGTTGAACAACACTGGCTACACCAAAGGGCAAAACAGACTCCTTTTGTGGGGTTGGGTGCTGTTTGTTATAACTAAGCTCCCTCTGGGCAGCTCCTGCTTTGTAAAAGCTTTGCAGCCCACAGATGCAAGATTAGGGCATCCAGTTCAGCTCAGGTCCTGATCCTAGGTTCTTGGGATCGAGCCCCGCATCAGGCTCTCTGCTCAGCGGGGAGCCTGCTTCCGCCTTTCTCTCTGCCTGCCTTTCTGCCTACTTGTGATCTCTGTCAGTCAAATAAATAAATAAATAATCTTAAAAAAAAAAAAATTAGAGCATCCTAGCTTACAGAGCAATGCTAGGCAAATCATTTGGGTTCCCTGAATTTCAGAGGGCAATCCAGGTTTGACATAAGAGACCACCCCTCACCCATGTTGAAACAGATCCTGGAATGTTTGGCTCAGTTTCCTCTCCCCATCTCATCACATTGACCCTGTGTAGCTCTCTGGTTCCTGACACTTACCCCTGCCGCTGGGCTCCCTTCATCTCGGGTCCAGAGGTAGCTGACTATTCCCTTGTCATCTGACGACTTGGAGCCATCCAGCTCTGCTGTGTCCGTGGGCAAGGTAATCACTACATTCCCAGTTATCTTGGCTACAGGCGGTTTGTTCATTTCTAACCAAAGAGATATCAGTGAAATAACATTCTGGAAAAGAAAGAATGCTTCTTCATGATGCTTAGGGGGAAATTAACATCGAAAGTATCTGAAACAGAGAAAGCTATCATAAGCACCTATTCATGCCAGCACCTAACAGCAGAGCGGGGGTTTTTTTTGACAATGAGCTATTGGGGGTTAGGACCCAGTGAAGACCAGGCTTCAGTTCCCCTCTCTCCATGGTAATAAAACCCAGCCCAGCAAAATGTTTTTCTGACATCGTCCAGCAGAGAGGGCTGAGTCTTCTCCTGGGTCCTCCTAGCAGCTTCCCTGAAAGGGTTCCATGTGTCTTCTCGGGAAGCATGTGGTGTCTAGATACAGAGACCCCAACTGGGCTAAAAAGCCTTACACTTTAGATTTCACGTAGCTGATAGCACACATTCTCTTCAAAATATGACCTAAAAATGTTATTTTTTCAACATCTTCTTTTATTCCTTAATACTCTAACAGAGAGAGAGGGGAAAAAAAAAAAAAGACCTCTCTTCCCCTGGGCCCCAGCTGCAGCCTTGTTTACTCAGGTGTGCAGTCTCTAGCAGCTGAGCACGGACACCCTAGCAGGAGTGACCCTCGTGCCTCTTATAGCCCTCCCCCAGGGCCATCGTCGGTCTGGGCCTGCAAACCTCAGCAAACCCACAGACTCCTGCCTCATGCTGGCATCCGGTCCACAGGCTCACAGAGGACCACAGGAAACTAAGAGCATGACAGTCATTCTAAGGCCTGACAGCAGGTGTCACTGCAGCCAGCAAGAGAACCACAGAAACCCCAGGGCTTAGCAGTGGAGGCAAAATAAAAATGCAAAGGAAAAAAAAACAAATTCTTTCCCTAATCAACTGAGAAGGAAGGTGGGGGACAAGAAGTTAAAATTCACCTTGCATTCACTCCCAACTAAAGGCTGTTTTAGAAGCACATAACAGCTGCCCTTCTCCCCAGTTTACCCTGCCACCCCTTATCTCTGGTCAATTTCTGCTGCCAAAAAAGGAGATGCCCAGTTCCTCAGGTATCTGACCCAGAGACTGCACCAACCCAAGGGCAGGAAGGTACCTTCTTTGACAATGACATTCACAGAACTTTGGCTTTGCAGGTTCCTCTCATCTTTGACAGTCAAGGTGAACACATAGGTTCCCACTTGGAGCCCCGTCACAGTGGCGACACTGCTGTTAGCATTCTCAAGCTGCACGCCATCAGGTCCCCTGGACAAAGACAGAAACCAGAGGGTGGAGTTGTACCTGTTGGCTATTCTCCTGTCCCTGACTCAGCAGGAGCAGACAATTACTGCCTCAGCCGAGACACGAACTATTGTTTCCCAGCCCTTGAGAGGGCATGTTTAAAAATATTCCATTTGGACAGAGCGTCATTTCGCCCCAAAATACAGGCTCCCCTGCCGATCAGAAAATTCCATTCACCAGCTTTCAAACATATCTGGCTTTATCCTTTCTATGAATTTCTAGAACATTCAAACCCTTTGCTGTTCCAGTTTGTAAAGGGAAGAAAGTGCTCTGAGCAGGTCTCTGATCAAAAGAATGATTTCAGAGTGATGTTTCTGAAAAGCATTTCTGGCCCAGTAGTTGGTTCAGCTCTTGCCAGCAAAGGAGCAGGATGCGTTTCTTAATCACATGCCAAACTCCCTCCTACTAAAAAGCCAAGGAAAGGAAATGGGCCAAGGCTGCAGAGGAACTCTTAGCAAAACCATCCTCATCTCAGCAGCTCTAAAGCCAAGCTCCCTGCAGCTCCTGGACAGTGGTACAGAGGACCCCGGACACCCTGCAGCCTTCCTCCACCCGTGGGGCCTCACACAGCAGCCTGCAGCCAGGGAGTGAGCTCTGTGCCAACATCCAGGCATAGCTCTACATATTCCAAGGAGCAAAATGCCCCCAGAGTTTTCCTTAAAATTATAGGATGACAAGAGAAATCTGCAGTCTCCCAGGTTTTGCTTTGTTTTGCTGTTTAAATCTACAATCTCTGGCCCCAGTCATCCCTCCGAAGCAGATCTCTTCCAAGAAGCTACTCTCAGCATCAGTTCTGCTGTAGGCACTAGTGAAACTCAGCTGAAGGTTTATCAGCTATGTCTTCAACAGTTATAATTCAAACACACTGGGCTGAGGAAGACTTGGTTATCCACAAGAGATAAGAGCCAAGGAAAAGAATTTCTAAAATCCAACTCAGCAATCGTTAAGTCAAGTCACTTCTACAGTCAAGTTATAGCCACTTGCCACCCATTTCTATGCCCTCATCAAAAACAAAAATAAAACAAAGAGTTCAGTCTGTCCTGTCATTGGTACCTTTGGAAACTAAGAATGCTTTTAACTGTTCCTTAGAATTCTTTTGCTTCCCGTGGGATCCTGCATACAATTTGAGTTCCATTTGTTATGGCTTAAAGAAGCTGAAAGAAACTGTGAGAACCAGAAATGGTTCGATTAGGTAATTCCAGTTTAATTATTATTATTTTGGTTAGTTCCTTTGGCCTCTCATTAACATAATTCATAAATGGTGTCTTTAAGGAAATGATACCAGAGCAATGTTTTCATTGTGCAGATGAATTTTCAATTCTCTGTAATAGCTTTTCTGCCCCATCCCCACTGCCAGCCTTACCCAGTTAATTTTGAGCAACGGTATTTTTCTGGTCCATTACCCCTTCCATCCTGCCTCTCAAGTGTAATTAAACTGTGCATTTCGGCAGATGGATTGTACCTGTAAAAGTACCAGGACCACAAAGTACTAATTGGAGACTAGCTGACGGCAAGCATTGTTTTTTTTTTTTTCTTACAACGATTATTTTCTGTCATTTTCTTAGAGTTGAAGTTTAGGACGGCTAATGTTTCTTTCTCAGTCATCCCCCTTGGATAAGCCAGAAGAGCAAGTGAACTCTTAAACACAAGTAAGTCCTTGCTTTCAAAGGCCTGGAGACGTTGCAGCAGTAGAGGTTTTGCGTCAATACTCACTGTGTTTTCTCCCAGAGATAGGAGATAATTTTCTGATCATCAGAGCTTTTGCTGCCATCCAGGGTTGTGCTGTCCACCGGAAGGGTCAGCTCTTTATCTGGGCCTGCATCTGCCTGTGGAGGCTTGTTGTTTTCTAGAAGACAGAGATAGCGAGGTCAAAAGCAGGCAGTTCAGCTGGGAAAGGAGAGGAACTAACAGGGACATATGTTCTGGAAGACATGAGAACTCTGCCTCTCAGCCCACAAAACTATCAGAAACTGTGGGTCAGGGAGCGCACAATGAAGAATATTAAGACTGAACCCTTTTTATAAGAATACAGTGGAATGTAATGAAGTTGTAATGCCGTGCTACATTTTAGACTCGATGCTCTGGGTGTTCAGAAGAGAGGGTCTGAGTGATAAGGTAGGGCCTTATGGAGGAAGTGGGCTTTAAGCTGTCCCTTAAAGGCCATGGGAGGGTTTGGGATAACAGAAACTCTATCTGCTATGTCCCCTTGAAAGCACAATAACCAGCCACGGGCAAGACCACAGCTGAGGTTGTGAAGTCCTGTCTCTACCTCTGAAGCAAGCACTCAAAATGGACAACCACAGTTGCCAGTGGCCCGTGGATTGCCACCTCCCACTCCAGCATCGTAGAGCTCAGAACCCAGACCCTCTTGTCCCGCACAGTACAAGGGGTCGGCCTGCAGAAGGGCCTGCACAATAAGGCTAGAACTTACCAGGCTGCACGATGACAGTCACCTGGGCGGTAGCCTGCTGTCCAATGGTGTCCGTCACTGTGAGCTGGTAAGTATAGTCTCCTTCTTGCATGGCAGAGAGCTGCAGGGTTGGGGTTCTAACCCCCTGCATGTATAAATACAGACAAGTGGGAAAGCAGACTCCCAGAATCACAACGTCACACGTCCTACTCCAGCCTAAAAGATGCACCTAGTTTTCTAGAGCTACTGCGTGTGGCATCAGACACTGTGGGACATCCTGTTAAAAGTAAAGGGCTCCCCTTTCAAGGGGAGAACCTTCCCTGACAGCAGCAGTTTCAAATAAAGTCCGAGTTCTCACGAGGGAGAGGAGGACAGGAAAATGTGCAGAGAGAACCAAGTTCGGTCTTTATGACCCAAGCCAGAAAGGAGGCCAGGAGTGTAGAATAAAATAACACACTATTAAAACCATGTTCTTCCTGCTGAGGCCACTCAGTGATCTTAACCCAGCTGCCTGAGTAGCACGTGGCAGCAACGGCCGATGCCGTGCGGTCACCAGCCGGGTTGTGCAGATTCTGCAGCAGCAGAGAAACCGAACAGGATATCTAACAAAAGCCAGGTGAAATGTGAGCTTTAAGTCAGGCCTCCAATTTGGAAACACAGAGCGTCAGAAGGAACATTATACACAATTTAGGGCAAACTTCCAAGGCAGGAACTTCCTCTAGAACAGTGGACAAAGCTTGACAGCCTCTAGGCAGAATCCAGCGTGCAGACATTTTGTTTGGTCTGCAGTATCTTAAAAGCTGGAAATTTTCTTTTTCTTTTTGAAGATTTTAAGTAATTGTTATACCCAACATGGGGCTCAAACTCACTCAAACTCAAAAAAGTCACATGCTCCTCTGAGCCGGGCATGTGCCCCAAAAGTTGGAAATTTTCACATACAGGTCTAGATTTGTTTTTTCTTGGAAAGCTGGGCCCCTCTAGGAATACTGGGACCATATTTCCATGTGGCAACAACTCACTGAGGCGCAGCTGACCACTTCAGTCAGGGGTTATGTTGTCTGGTTTGCCACAGGCCCTACTCAGTTTTATTTACTTACCTCACGTGCCCGGTGGCAGGTCTAGTCTCCTACATATGTCCAGAGAGCCGACTGGGCTACTCCAAGTGTAGTACAGCTCATTAAGATTTGCAACCTTGTTTCATGATCTCAGGGTCATGGGATCCAGCCCCTGTCAGGCTCCATGCTGAGCTGACGCCTGCCTGAGATCCTCTCTCTCCCTCTGCCCCTCCTCCCTGCTCTCCCTGTACCCCAAACACACGAGTGTGCTCTCTCTCAAAAAAAAAAAAAAAAAAAATCTGTACCCTTGTGGCTTTGGGTAGTCTGGCTCTCTGGCATCATCCTAGAACACATCCTTTAATACTAAACATTGAAGACAAAGGTTTTGGTAATGTGTTCCTTAAAGGCTCTTTAAATTTTCTAGGTGTTTTTTGTTTTTTTTTTTTTTTAATTCTAGTGTTCAGCATTTTGTATCGATTGGCTTTGGTCATTAAAATGGGAGCAAAAATAAGGCTCATAAGGGCAAGCCAGTCCAGCAGCTGTAATTCTCCTGGGCAAGAAGAGACGGATGCCATTCCCTCCTACCTGCATCTCCACCACTTTCCCCTTGCTGCTCGGGCTGAGTGACCACTCATAGCTGGTGATGCCATGGTCATCAGTGCTCTGGTTCCCAAAGAGTGTGATGGAGTTTTGGGGCAGGGTGATCACTTGGTTGGGGCCTGCATTGGCCACAGGGGGGTAATCCACCGCTTTGTTCACCGTCAAACTTGCAGTGGTAGAGCTGCTTGCTCCGTCAGAGTCCACCACCGTCAAGCTAGCAGGGCAGAGAAAGGAGTGCAATCAGGCAGGGATGGGCTGAAGGAAGAGGCAGCGATCTGAGAGGACTGAAATATTGAGGCTAAGAAATACCAAGGCAGCAGGGGTACCAAATGATTACCAATTCTTTATGCATTCTTCTCGGACAGGCAGACTACGACTAAATGCTCACCCTGACCGAGCGCCAGGCACTGTTCCAAGTGCTTTCTATCTCCTTAAATCCTCACAACGGTTCCATAAAGCACGACGCTCATTTTACTCCTTACATATACAAGGAGACTAAGGCACAGAGAGGTAACTTGCCCAAGCTTGAGTGGAGTCAGAACGCGAATCCAGGAACTACATTGCCAGCACCGTTCTGCTCTGCCACCTGCACCTGTCCGTGCGCTGGGAACTTCACAGGCACTGTCTTCCCTGGCCCTCCCAACAATCATATGAAGTAGGTGTCCTCCATCTCCCTGGACAGGAAGCTGACAGAGGCTACGTCACCTGCCCAGGGCTACACAGTGAGCCAAGATGCAAGCCCAGTTCTCTGACTCCAAAGCCCAGAAACCAAGTTTTAAGCGTAGTTAACCCCTGGCCCCTAAAGCCACGGGGCTCAAAGGCGGCCCCGAATAGATCAAGCACTGACTGCAGCCCGCTCTCCTCCTGCCATCCTGCCTCAGCCATGCATACATCGCAAGAAGGGATGCCCTGGGCAGACAGCCCCTGGGATGGACCAGGAGGGCCGGCTCCGGTAAGACAGGAGCCCAAGATGCAAATGAATTCTCCTACGCAACAGCCCCACAGCTTGTGCCAGTGTGAAACAGGATTTGCAAGAGGAAAAAAAAAATGTTCATTTATAAGAGCAGGCTTTTACCTAAATGATGCCTTCCAGCTGAACAGCCTAAAGCTTCTCTTGCCACCTCAAAATGTGAGCATAAGCAAGCAAGGAGGTTTGGGTTCCTTCCATTTTGCTGACAGAAAGAGGAAAAGCATAGAAAAGACATGTCGTTTGTTTAAATCTCACCACCAGCCACAGACAGAGCCAGACATCTGTGGGGCTGCATCCCACAGTCTCACCTTTTACCTAGGGCCTGAGGGGCATTTGGGGGATTTTAGCCTTTAGAGAAAGAGCACAAAAACATCAGACACACATATCTGAAGAAGAAAAATCCACAGAAATTTTCCTCTTTTTCCATTTTCCATGTTGTTTTCACAGTTTTTTTGTTTTTGTTTTTTTTTTAACATATCCTATTTGTCTCCTATTTCAGAGCAGAAGCAAGTTATAGACAAATGGCAAGATGGCAGCTGCCCATTTACTCTTTCACCTCAGTCCCAGGCTTGCCTGCGAGAATCCTGGACCCGATGAGCAGCCGACCACAGGGTTGGCCACTGCCATGTCAAAGGGGGAGAGAAGGAAAGGTGACTGGAACCAAACAGACTGGATCTTAATGCTAATCAAATCCAGTCCCATCATTTCATAAATTGAAACTGACAGAAAAGAAGAATCACTCCCAATACCGCATCCGCCCAAACACTATGATTGAAAGTGCAGACTCAAGTCATGTTGCCTGTGTGACCTTGGGCAAGTTACTTAACCTCTCTGTGCCTAAATTTCCTAATCTACAAAAAATAGTAATTATAATACTTGTATAGGATTAAATGAGCCACTGCCTGCACAGAGCTCACAACAGTACTAAACACACAGTAAGTGTTCCAGAAGCAGGAACTATTACTATTACTTTTTTTTAAAAGGATCAACCTGGCCCAAGCTAAATTTCTTAAGTGTTAGAACTCCTATATTAGAAATCGAAGGTAAAATCAACTCACATTTCCATTTTAAGCCAATGAGAAGGCTCTAACCTTGTGGAATGGCAGCTGCCTTTCATTCATCTGAAGTCTTAAGTCAGTAAGAGTGCTGCTAAGTCATATTTATTTACAGGGCAGGTGCTGTTCTAGGACCTGTCACTGTCTCTGGTAGTGTCAAAACCTGGTAAACTACAGACCCAGTGAGGAAGAGAGACACCCACGAATAAACTATTGCACCACAGAGAAGGTTCTGGGAGAGACATGTTCCCTCCTCTCGGAGGAATCTCAGGAGGGTCTACTCTGCCTCACAGAAAACTGAGAGGTAGGTCCTTAAGGATGGGCAGAACTCTGATGGACTGAGAAGAGCATTCAAGGAAGCATGAACAAAATATGTAAGGTCAGGTCAAGGAGTGGAACAGAGTGAGTCCGGACTTGGTTACAGAATCTGTACTTTGGTTCTAGCTGAAATGTGTGACCTCAGAGAAGTTAGTAAATACAATGAGCCTCATTTTTCTCAGATGTAAAATGAATTTAATATCATGTACATATGCTGTTTTATGATACTCACATGCAAGTGCTCTGTAACAGACAAGGAGTTTTGCAAACCTAAAGAGGACTACTCTTGAGTCAGCTCACACTCTTACTAATCACATCCTAGAATGCAGACTACGAGTTCCCAGGACTATCTTTGAACCAAAGTCTCTAAAAACCCCAGCAGAAAAAGATCCCACAAATCATACTGAAATAAGCTGTTAGTCCAAAGTAAAGATTTTGAGATCTTGTAAGTTGAGGAAGCATTTACCAAAGGGAAGAGACGAGATAGGAATGGGTTCCTTCTAGATTTTTCCTGAGAAAAGGCACAGGAAGCTAGGCCCTTTCACTTAATGACAGAAATCCCCAAAAAATGGGGATCTGCCAGGCACAGCTTTGGGAATGGTTAACTGTGGTGGGTCCTGATCTACTATGCAAGGCCCGTTGCCCTAGAAACATCACTGTTGTGACCACAGCCACCAACAGGACTCAAGAGAACTAATGGAACCAAAGGTTCTATTGCTTCTCGGCCTTTTGGCTAAGATCAAGTGTGAAACCAAAGGCTCTATCATCAACCAAGTCTATAATGACTTTGATATCTGTCAGAGTTACTTCTAGGAGAATGTAAAACCCACAAGGGAAAAGCATAGCCTAAGGGAAACTTGAAGGGTCCTAATTTACCTGAAAGTGTAGTTCCCAGGGACGAGCTTACTTAGTTTTAATATGGCCGTGTCTTCAGAAATCTTCTCTTCTCTCAGAGGTCCCTTAAGCTCCTCCCAATGGTATTGGACGATTTTATCATCATCAGTGCTTTCTTGACCATAAAGAAACATCAGTTACAACACGAGAGCGCTGGGTCTCAGCACTTACCCAGCTTACACAAACCAGGGCAACTACCCAGAGATGTGAGGCTAGGAAAACTTCATGAAAGGACAGACTATCTCTCCAGAGTGTTTCTCCCCTAGGAATATTGGGTCATTCTGCCTCGCTATGAATATTCCACTGTGTAGTTTTCCAAGGACCCCAACACAGGCAACCTCTGGTTAAAATGCTACTGTATGAAAAAAGGAAATCAACAATTCTTAAACACGTGAAAAGATAAAACCTTACTTAAAATAAAAGAAACGCAAATTTAAATTACACTTCAGATACTGTTTCTTTAAACCTACCTGCTTGGTGAGGCCAAAGTTTCAGAACACACTCTGTGGGTACAGGTGCGGAGCAAACCCTCTCCTGAGTCACGGTGGAAGCCCACGCTCATACCCTCTCCATAAACAGCAACCTAGCAAAACTGGTCATTTCCCCTGCAATTTCTCTTTGAGGAATTTATCCTACAGATTCATCTGCACATGTGTTAAATGTCACGCTTACAAGATTATTCATGGCAACATTCTCTGTAGCAGCAAAGGACCAAAAATAATCTAACCGGTCATCAATAGAGACTGACTGAAGCCAAGGATACAACCACATGGGGACATACACAGCCATTCAACGGAAGGCTGTGCAATCCATCAGAGAAAGAAAACAAAACTATTTCATGTACTGATTCAGAAAAATTCTTCGACATAGAGAAACAAGCACTGTACACAACAGCGTGTACTCTGTGTTATCTTAAAGACTACATACGTATTTTCTTACATATGCAGAGACTGTCTCCAGAAAGAAGCATAAACTAATACCATTGACTGGGGGACAACTGGCTAGCTGGGAAATGGGAGTCGCGGTGATTGTCTCCGCTATACACTCTTACACATTATTTAACTTTGACCTATTCACCAATACACAGAAAATGGGGCTACGTGGCTCTTTTTGCTGCTCTCACAAGTGCTTCTTCCTGTTCTCTCTTCTCTCTTGTCCTGCTATTCTTCCACCCTCCTCTTCTTGCCAGCTCCCTCTATGTAAAATGTTAAACCTCGCTGGAGATTCCTCTGCTAGAACAGTACTGCCTTGGCCATTAGGATGACTGTTGGCAAGACAATCGGGTAGTAGGGCCTTTCTAGGCCTCCAAGGGGACCAAGTAAATACTGATGAGATGACAGGCCTGAAACCCCCTGCACACATAGCCAGCCTCAGTGGCAAAGACCCACAAGTCTTCTCATGTAACCCATCGGGGATACTATTCCGAAGGGTGAAATGTTCATGAGCCCAGTCGGGGCATGGAGCATGTTCTGGGAGTCTCTCCGGGAGGAGGCTGACAAGAATCCAGTCAGCCGTGCACACTGGGGGAGGGCTCCCAGCCGAGACCCTCAGTTACTTATCTTGCACAAGAGGAAGGAGCTTTGTTTCTATAGCTAAGAATGGTGACTCTATCTAAGCAAATTTGAAAACAAGCAAGTTTCATACAAAATAATGCTAAACATCTGCAAAATCCCCCTTTCTTACCATCTCAAAAGAGCAGAAATATTACTTCAAACAAGTCACATGGGGTTTTTAAATAGGGTCTGTCCAGTTTTTACTTCCTAATCAGTTGCTTGAGATGGGCAGTCTTCCCATAACATGGTCAAGAAGATGGGCCTAACCAGAATATTGACATAGGTGGCACCAAATCTTCTTCTTTTTTTTTTTTTTTTAAAAGTGGGCTCCACACCCAGCAGGGAGCCCAACACAGGGCCTGAACTCACAACCCTGAGATCAAGACCTGAGCTGAGATCAAGAGCTGGGCACTTAACCAACTGAGCCACCCAGGTACCTCTGGCCCCAAATCTTCCATAGCGTTTTCTACCACGGTTCACAGTGAATGCTCTTCTAAGACATCATGCGTAGATAAGTACTCACGGCTGCCATCAATGACTGTAGAAGTGGTTGGCAGAGAGATCTCCTGGAACTGTGGCGACACGATGGCAACAGGAGGCTGATTCTTCCGGGGCTCTGCAAGAAAACAAGGCAGAAAACACTGGAAGAGAAGCTTTTTTTAAAAAAATTTTAGCCGTTCTTATTTATTCAATTTTTTAAAGACTTTATTTACTCATGAGAGAGAGAGAGAGAGAGAGCACGCACAAGCAGGGGGAGCAGGAGAGAGAGAACCAGGCTCTCCACTGAACAGGGAGCCCAATGTGGGGCTCAGTCCCAGGACCCTGGGATCATGACTTGAGCAGAAGGCAGATGTTTGTTTTTATTTTTGTTTTTAAAGATTTTATTCATTTATTTGACAGAGATCACAAGTAGGCAGAGAGGCAGGCAGAGAGAGAGGAGGAAGCAGGCTCCCCGCTGAGCAGAAAGCCCGATGTGGGGCTCGATCCCAGGACCCTGAGATCATGACCTGAGCTGAAGGCAGAGGCTTTAACCCACTGAGCCACACAGGCGCCCCTGAGGGCAGATGTTTAACCAACTGAGCCACCAGGTGTCCTGGAAGCTGGGTTTTGTTTTCAGTTCTTTTGGTAAAGATTTTATCTATTTATTTATGAGAAAGAGAGCACAAGCAGGGGGAGTGGCAGGGAGAAAGAGAAGCAGGCTCCCACTGAGCAGAGAGCCCAACATAGGGCTCAATCCCAGCACCCTGGGATCACGGAAGAGGGCCTTTATAAATTACAAGAGGAGCAGGCCTATGTGGGTGAATTATAAATTAGTTTCCATTACATAACTGATGGGTGCAGCATCACCGAATGGAAAGTTACAACACCAGGTTACCATTCCAGCATAAGACACATGGAAGCATCAGAGCTCTTCCAAACTTGACTACTCCTAAGACCATGCCTAGTGCACGCTTTCAATGCTCACGTGCTATCTCGTTCATGACAAGGATTACAGTGACACAAGCTTGAGTAGAGGAGGATAACAAACAAGCTTTGCGCAAAAAGGGCTTCGACAAACTATCCCTTGGCACAGACTATGCTGAAAAGAGAACGGATGATTTCCCAGCCATCCCTAAGCTGATTGTGTCTAGGCCTAAGTGATGGCAGGGTCACAAATGACTACAAGCTACAAACCCAGTGGCTTTTTCTTTGGGAGAAAAATCCAACAGTCTTTATGTTAAACACATTTTTAGGAAGGTGAAAGGATTACCTTGACTACAGAGTTCAAGGAGCAAATAGAAAATCTATTACCAACAAAGACAGAAAACAGTATTAAGAATTTGTGCCAATGTATATGGCACTCTCCAGTTTGCCCCAAATTTCCCTAAAAATGTAAAACAAGATACTTTGTTATTGCACTGCAATTTATCAATGGTGGATCACTTAAAAAGGATGACAGGATTTGCTTTCCAAGGTGAAAAAAGACTGGCAGGGTTTAAATGAGGAATTCTGTGTACAAAACCCGTATCTGGAAAGAGATCAGAAAGAGCCAGCCATTTGGCTGGTTCTCCTTCTACATGCTTCTCCCAGGCTCCTGGCTTTCTTGTGTCTCTTAATCACAACACATGGTCCTCTGTCAGCATGACCTACTTGGAGAAGCAGTTCTCAGACAGAGGCTACTGCTCGGGCCATACCGCACCGGGGGCCATGTGACTAATACTCCTCTGCCCAGCCAAATGTTCCAACTAGAACTGAAGTATATACTCTGCCAACCTAACCTTTGTTTGTTTGTTTTAAAGATTATGTATTTATTTATTTGACAGATCACAAGTAGGCAGAGAGGCAGGCAGAGAGAGAGAAGGAAGCAGGCTCCCTGCTGAGCAGAGAGTCCAATGTGGGGCTTGATCCCAGGACCCTGGGATCATGACCTGAGCGGAAGGCAGAAGCTGTTAATCCACTGAGCCACCCAGGCGCCCCCGACCCTAACCTTTTACTACACTGAACTAGGAATTGCCCAATACATACACTAAAAAAAAAGAACAACAACAACAATGGGAATTAAAAACCCTTCAAGTCAAATCTCTCTGTCTTTGGGAATCCTGCAGAGGAAGCAATGGAGACTCAGCCAGGGCTGGGAAATTCATACCTGGTTTTACTGTCACGTTCACATAGCCTTCCCCATGGGCATTTTGACCGTCTACAATCACTTTGAATTCATATAAGCCTGGAGTAAGCTGCAGAAGTGAGAGAAGATCTTTTAGACAACCAAAAGGGCAGTAATTCTATTTAAAATAACACATGTATCTGAACTTCCCATGCTGATACTGCACTCCTGCATAGTTTCCAAAATGGAGAGAGTAAACCAGCTGAGGAGATGAAACAATGAATTATAAACTAAAAAACCACAGCTTTTAATGTGAATCTTATTACTAGCTGACTCTAGAACAACAAAAGGGAATTCAATATCTCTGTACTCCCATTTTCTTTTCAGAAGAACATTAATGGCTCAACCATTCTATTTCATAGAGTTATGAAATTAAAATAATCATCTCTGCAAAGAAAATCATTTTGTAAAAATACCAAATAGCTCCCAAATATCTGAATATTTTCCCCTTCTGATTTCCACTATCTATATAAACATAATATAAAAGAAAGAAAATCACCCACAATCCCACTGTCCTAACACGCCAGTTAATCCTATTTCTCTTACTTTCTTCCAGTCCTTGACCACATACAAAGAATGGCTTTTAAATAGTTCATTCGTTCAACAAACATTTATTGAGAGCCAATTAGATGCCGGACATTATCCTAGACTTGCAGTTTGGAGAGGAGAAAGATGTAACCACTACCTTTAGGAACTCGACCTTCAAGCTCCAGTTAGAATCAAGGTGTGCATCAAGCTTTTTGTTGGTGGTGTCAATTCTTGTCTTTTATTAACCCATACACAAGTACTCTGGTATTCTGGTTTACGGAAGCAGTAAGTCAGACAACATCTACCACCAGAATGTCTGAAGAGCACTCCCGATGAAGGTGACTGGTTCATTCTCATTCACCTTCTGGTATTTCAGGACAGCCGGCTTAACCTTCTTTTTCTTATGCTTATTCTCCTTGGGAGTGCTGCAAGACTCCTTCCTTCTTTCTAGCCCCACCACGAAGTTTCAACACAAGATGAAGAGGGGCCTCCTTTTGAATGCTGTAGTCACACAAAGTCCATCCACCTTCCAGTTGCTTGCTAGCAAAGATCAGTTTCTGCTGATCAGGAGGAATTCCTGGATCTTGGCCTTTATGTTTTCTACTCTGAGGATTCAACCTCAAGAGTGATGGTCTTCCCTGTAAAGGTTTTCACAAAAATCTGCATCTTGGCGGCAGTCCCACTGCAGATGGCAGATCAGAAAGAAAAACCTGCATCAAGCTTTTTATTATTCTTCCTTCTGTTCATTTACCATGCGCACCTTCCCCCATTATAACAGTCTTTTTAATGGTCACTTCCAACGCTGCAGAATAGTGCACGAGTACACGTGTCATATCACATAAGCATTCCACATTGTTGGCATCCAGGATGTTTCCAGGCTTTTACTATTATAACCAATACTGTGATAAACATCTTTCAGACGAATGAAGTTCCTCCTTTCTTCCAAATGATCTTTGAGCAAATGCTAATTGACTAGTGTTTTTGATGTTTTTCTTCTTGGAAAGCTCTCGTTCCTTGGCTTACACTTCTCTCATTTCCTTCAATTTCTTCTTCCTTGCACACCTTTAATCACTGTGCTCCCCAGGATTCCAACTGCACTCTACACACTCTGTCGGGATGATCTCATACATTACCACGACTTCAAATGTCATCTGTTTGAGGCTGGTGTGCAAATTTCTCTCTCTAGCACAGACCTGTGTCCTGATCTCTAGTCCCTGAGTCCCAGCTACTTCACAGGCACCTCAAAATCACTCTGTCTAAAAATGATTTAATCATCTGCAAACCTCATCCAAACTTGCTCCTCTTTCTGTGTTCTTCATTTTAGTGAATATCACCACTGTTGTGCCAACATCTACCCAAATGCCTGAGCCAAAAAGGCTAGAATGATCCTAGAACTCCCTTCCCCAACACCGCCACCCCATCACTTGATCACCAGGCCTTACCAAGTCAACCTCCATTATACTCCTGACATTCACTCACTTCTGTCCATTCACAATGCCATCACCTTAGATTTCAACCATCATAGCAAAGTTAAAAAAAAGCTTCAGGGATGGAAAGTTCCAGTTCAAACCTACCATTTAATAGCATTGTGAACCTTGGCTAAATTACTTTATTTTTCTAATTTTTAGTTTTGTCATATAAAACAGGTATTAGTATCTACATCTTGGGGTCGGTTAGTGCATAAAACAATTAGCACTGTGTCTGGCACATATTATGAGCTTAAGTTTTATTTGTTTTTCAGCCCAGGCTATCACCATCTCACACCTACATCTTTCAACAGATACTCAATTGGCTTCCCCAGATTGAGTCTTATTTGCAGTCAGGGTAAGCTTTCTAAACTGAAAACCTGAACTAGTCTTTCTGCTGTCTAAAACCTTTCAAAGGGTCCATATTCCCTGTGCATAAGATTCACAGTCTTCACTTTGCGACCCATGCATCTCTCCAACTTTGTGCCACTGCCCTTCTCATGCCAGAGGGTCTAGTCATGCTGAACCACACACAATTCCCTTTCTGCCACATTTTCTGTTTGGCCCAGTGGACATTGCTTCCCCTGCATCAACACTCCACCCTTTACCAAGAAAGTGAGTCACTGTCATGACCCCACTCGGTAAACTCTAAGAAATCAAACTCCCCAGGGCTTCAATACTCCGTGCACTGACCTAGTGCATCCCGTTATAATTGTCTGCTTCTGGCCAGTATCACTCGTGAGACTCTACTGTCCTTGAATGTGAAGATTTTGATCAATCCAGCCGCCTGATACATAACTAGTGTGCGACGAACAGTTGTTAAAGAAAAAAAGAATGAACGAATGAATGAGACTGCCTGGCTAAAGGATATGAACATTTTTATGGTTCCTAATAACTACACTGAATCCCAAAAAAGGCTGAGCCAATTTACACAGTCTTGTGGCCACAAAAAACTTAGCTTATCTCCCAAATTCTAAAATCCTTATGTTACCCTTAAAAGCTGTTTAGTGTATATTTTCGGCTATCACCACCATGCTTATAGTCTTCTCACCATAAATGAACATTTGAGAATCATACACTAACAAATACTGGATGTCAGCCAGACTTTTGGAGGATTCACTTCTGAAAGATTGTTCCTGATTTAAGTGTGAACAGAAAATTCTACATTCTACATTTTAGAAAATGGTCAGCACCTCTTCGCCAGCCCTGCAAGTGAGAGGAAGCAAATTCACCTTGGACAGTTTGAGGATCTGAGAATGTTTCCCTTCCATCTCTCCACTGTAGTCTTTAGGATGAGTAATCAGCTGCCAGTCGTAGGTGTAGGTTTCTCCTATAGAAGGGCAGTTACAGAAATCATGAAAACACACACCCACACACAAAGAGGGCAGCCGCACAGCCTGCCAATAACAAATCTCTTCTAAATCTTGACAAGGCCTCAGTTTTGAAGATTCCACCCCAGAGCCTATGGGAAACCAAATGCCTTGTTCAAAGAAAGGGAGGATTCTGCTGACTCAGCTACAGTCAGGGCTTCCTCCACCCTCTCCCAACAGTGCTCTCTCCTGCCCCACAGCCAGTCTCCCTTTGAAAGAGGCCAATCCTCCTTCCAAATACCAGGTTGCTCACAGTATGGCATCACAGTGAAAATGCAAGCCCTATCAACCACTATAGATGAACTCACTGGGAACAAAGGCCATTTTCTTGCAAAACTTCTTTTGCAACAAAGAACAGCCATGACTTCTAAATAACATGGTTCAAAAATAGCTTTTTTACAGAGTGCTAACAATGCTTGTCTCACTGAGGTCATCACACCCTGGTGAGTTAAAAGAGCTACTTCATTCCTGCTGAGCTAAATAACACACTGCAGAAGATGGCAGGGGATGGCCCATTTAAAACAGGCCCCACTGAAATTAATTAAGATCAAATGAAGCATTAAATGGTCCTCATTTGTAGCTCAGACTGTATGACTGGGTAGGACAAGGACAGGATCCCATTATCTAAATGGAATCCCACCCCCATGAAAGTGGTCTTAAATTTGGGGGGAAACGAAATTCACATCTGATGAGGGACAGATGGGGACGGGTATGAAGGCTTAGTTTATGTTACTACGCAGAAGGAAAATAAAAGGAAAAGAGAAGAAACTTCAAAAGCTTAACAGAGAATGGTCATCTCTTTCTCAGTTCATGAGTTCGAAGGTAAGTTAGCACATAGAATCAAATTCCAAGATAGCCTTCATCTGAAGACCAGATTTTATTTTATAAGCTTGAGATGCAAGATCTATCACTCTTCCTTCCTCCCCAAAATACTAGCAATGTGTTGGACAGTCATCATGCCTGGGCAGCTCTCACACATATATTCTGTGGAAGTCAGGTCAGGTGAGAAGCAGGAAAGCAGCGGCAGCCATGGGACTGGTGCTAAAAGATGACCTTCCAACTAAAGTTGGAAATTTTTCTTCCACACAGAAAACAGACTCACTCTAGTTTGGGAACTGACAATTCTACAATATTTCAGGCTGGCAATGCAATTTCAAGAAAAGGCAATATTCCTAGGACAGAAAAGTTTGGGGGATGAATTATGCCTCACAGCCAAAAATTTACCCAAGAGTAGGAACAACTGATGACAGGTCTGCTAGACAGAACGCTGGTTTAAATGATTTAGGGCAGTGGTTTTCAAACTATGCCTCCGAACCCAAGAGCAATCCTGAGGGGTGCTTCAAGGGCTGCCACAGGAGATGAGGAGGAGAATGAGTAGGCAGAGCTGGTCCTGTTCACTTGTCCCCAATCTGTGAAAGTTTGAAACCATTCATCTCATGTATCTGGTAGCTGAACAACCCGTGGAGAGAACAGTTGAAAGGAATCTCTTTCTCAACCCATGTGTTTTAGACTTCATAAAAGTCTCCACTATATTTTAACTAAAATCCCTAAGCCCTCTTTAAATAGAACCCATGTCCTGATCTACAAGGTGACAGCAACTCACAGACACGTATATGCAAATAAGGGTTAGACAAGAAAATAAAAAGCAGACTCCAGTGCTTTTCACAAAACAGTGGAGGCAACTGCAGCTCACGGCAGTTCTCACCATCTTCAAAGGCCACCAAATTCAGTCACCTGAACTTACCACCAGAGGGAGTCCGGATAAAGCTTCTCTGGAGGAAGGTAGAATAAACTGATAAGGAAACCTCAATTTGAGGGCAAAAATATAGAATGAGGAGGGCATTTAGGTTCTGGAAAAGTACTTTTGCATAAATACACTAGTTGGTAATAGGCCTATTAGAAAGCGGGACTACTGTATAAGAAAGGTGTGTACCTAATCCTGAATCCTAAAGTATGGCATTCGATTTTGACTAACCCTGTAATGACAGTAGCATAAACCCAATGCAATCATTTTCCATCAAAGTATACTTCACTATGGAAGCATGTATGTTTCTAAGCCAAATGCTGGTATTATTATTATTTTTTTAAATATTTTATTTATTTATTTGACAGAGAGAGATCACAAGTAGGCAGAGAGGCAGCAGAGAGAGAGGAGGAAGCAGGCCCCCTGCCGAGCAGAGAGCCTGATGCGGGGCTCGATCCAGGACCCTGAGATCATGACCTGAGCCGAAGGCAGCGGCTTAACCCACTGAGCCACCCAGGCGCCCCCAAATGCTGGTATTATTAATATACTAATATATATTTCAAAGGTGAAAGGGATGCTCATATTATAAAAGTTTTCTTAAATAATGAATGCAGCATCCCCTAATTTATGTATTTCATAGATCCCAATTTTATATATCACATTGGGCCTGTCTTTTTTTTTTTTTAAAGATTTTATTAATTAATTACTTTATTTATTTATTTATTTGAGAGAGAGAGAGAGCACAAGTGGAGGGAGGGAGAGGGACAAGTGGGGCTCAATCTCACCACCCTAAGATCACGATCTGGGCTGAAATCAAGAGTCAGACGCTTAACCAACCAAGTCACTCAGGAGCCCTGTCTTCCTTTTTTTTGTAAATGTCAAATCTCTATTAGCCATAGTCTTAAATAACCCCTCTACAAGTTCTATCTCTGCTATTTACTAGCTGTTTGGACAAAATAAATAGGTTAACCTCAGTCTCAGGTGCTTCCTCTTTTAAAGGGGTATAATCCAGTGCCCACTTAATAAGCATCACCCACATGCTAGGCACTGAGGTAGGTCCCTTGTGTACTGTTTCATTTTGCCCTTAAAGTAACCTTATGAAGTAGAAATTATTATCCTTGTTTTACTGAGACAGAAATGCAAGCATAAAAATAATTTGCTTCAAATCATTCAGCTAATGTCTAGCTGAGCTGGGATTTGAACCCAGGCTTAACATCAAAGCCCATGATTTCAAACATTATATTATATTGCCTCTCACAACAGATAAACATTTGTGCCTGTTCTCACAGGACTGCTGCAATGAGTAAATGAGTTAAGGTACGTAAATATCATAAATTAAAACATTATCCAAATATAACTAAGGGGATGTTTTACCTTCAAGTGGTTCTTGGAGAACATAAGCATTTAACTGAACTTCATTCTTAGGCAGGGTAATCTGGACACTCTTTCCAGCAGATACCACCAGTTCCTTCATAACTGGAAACAAAGGAAAGAAATAAGAGATAAGAAATTAGAGCCAGACTACCTTATTCCTCTCCATCCTTTTGGAGCCAAATTTCTTTTATAAACAATATTCAGCTACTGCCTTTATTTCCTCATTATTTACCTACTCTCTAATCCCCTGAAATCTTATTCTGCCCCATTTTCCCACTGAGAAAGATCTTTTGAGGTCATCCACAAACAGCTACTTAGCAAATCCAGTAACTGTTTCTCAACCCGCATCCTTTACTTCAGTGGCATCTAATACTGCTGACTGCCTCGATATTGAAACACTCGGATTATCATGACACCATATTATTCTACTTTTATTCCTTTGTCTCTGAGTTTTTCTCCACTGTATTTTAACTATAGTCTATCCGTAAGCCCTTTTTATACAGTAATTTCCATGGATTCAACAGTATTTCAAGTTCAACAGTATTTCAAGGATCACCTTTATGCTGATAAACAACTTTCTAATAAAATACATCTATAAAATTCCAAAAAGAAAAGCCAAATGTTGATCACAAAGACAGCCTTAATTTCGTTCTATTCCAATTGCTACAACCATAGACTTAGGTTATTCCAAGAATCTTAACTGGTCTTCCTTCTGCCAGAACTCCCCACTCTAATCCATTCTGTCTTCCTAAAACACCCACCATCATTAATTTTTCCAAAATACTCCCCCCACCATGTTACTCTCCTACTTAAGAATCCCCACTCCCATACCACATTCAAGGCCAACTGCCAACCTGGCTTTAGAAAACCATTACCATCTGATCACACTATCTCACACTTCCTACCCAATTCTGCCTCTAATTATATTCATTTTCCTTCCTGTGCTCCATGGAAGACATGGTCTACACTTGGGGACTTTACTAATGCTATTTCCTTCAACTGGGATGTATGCTTTCTTTATTCTCAATCAGTACTTTGTTTCTAGCTTAAAGCCAGTCTTCTCTCCAAGAAATCTTCTCAGACCATTTCAGTTCAAACTTATCTACTTTCTGAATGAAGTACCTCAGTATTTTTTGAATACCCACGTTAGCTAACAGCTATATACAGTATATTTTCAATATAGTCTTACACTATTTCAGTAGCTATTTCATACATGTCTGGGTTCTCAACCTTGGCGCTACTGACATTTTGGACCAGATAATTCTTTGTTGTGGGGGTGGGGGAAATTGTCCTGTGCACTGCATGACAGCTGGCAGGATCCCAGGCCTCCAGCCACTAGGTGTCAGTAGCATGCCCAAAATGTTTGCAGGTTGTTGAGAACCACTACTATGTAAATCTTGTTTCTCTGACAATAATTATTATTTGGTATGAGACCTAGGAACTAAAGAGCTTAAAACAAACAAATGACTGGTCCACTCATATTTCAAGACTGAGGGGTAAGAAGGACTTCCCAGACAATCATGAAATTTGAGATGTAGCTGTCTGCTTAGGAACACTGCACTGAAGAAGAAATGAAATCATCCTTATGGAAACTTCAACATTTAGACACCTTAGGAAGCTGAATAAGAATTCTCTGAAGTGGGGGCGCCTGGGTGGCTCAGTGGGTTAAAACCTCTGCCTACGGCTCGGGTCATGATCCCAGGGTCCTGGGATCGAGCCCCACATTGGGCTCTCTGCTCAGCGGCGAGCCTGCTTCCCCTTCTCTTTCTGCCTGTCTCTCTGCCTACTTGTGATTTCTCTCTCTGTCAAATAAATAAATAAAATCTTAAAAAAAAAAAAAAAGAATTCTCTGAAGCGAATTTCAAAAAAAAAGAAAGAAAGAAAGAAAGAGAAACCACCATACTCAGAAAGAGCATAATGGACAAAAATAGTGTTACTCAAACCCTTGACAATCACATAAAAAATTACAGGCATTATGCCTGAACACAAAAAATATTTTAGTCCTTTCGGATTGAAACCCCCCAAATTTCATGTTATACTACCATGAAAGAAGAGCCTAGAAAATAAAAAATCAGCAAAAATTCATTTTTACTGGCTTTGCTTCACCCTGTTGCCTTTTTCAGGGAATAAAGATCAAGTTAGTTTCCTTGATTAGTCACTTCCTCCTAATACCTTAGGACAGCACTCATGAAGCACAGACTTGTTAAGGCAACACTCCTTATAAATCTCCTCCCTATGGATGGATTGCTTTAAAAATAAAGATTCTAGGGGCGCCTGGGTGGCTCAGTGGGTTAAGCCGCTGCCTTCGGCTCAGGTCATGATCTCAGGGTCCTGGGATCGAGCCCCACATCAGGCTCTCTGCTCGGCGGGGAGCCTGCTTCCCTCTCTCTCTCTGCCTGCCTCTCCATCTACTTGTGATTTCTCTCTGTCAAATAAATAAATAAAATCTTTAAAAAATAAATAAATAAATAAAGATTCTGCCAGGGCGCCTGGGTGGTTCAGTGGGTTAAGCCTCTGCCTTCGGCTTAGGTCATGATCCCCGGGTCCTGTGATAGGGCCCCGCATCTGACTCTCTGCTCAGCAAGGGAGCCTGCTTCCCTTCTCTCTGCCTGCCTCTCTGCCTACTTGTGATCTCTGTCTGTCAAATGAATAAATAAAATCTTTAAAAAATAATAATAAAAATTAAAAAAAAAGATGCTGCCAAAATGAGAAAGACAAATATCTGACCTACAATCAGCCATTCAGAAGGCAAACAGGTACAAAGATCCAACTTTCTTCCCAGTGGCTTCTATTTGTTTGGTTCCTTGAATATTACTTCATCGAATCTTGTGCCTTTAAATTCCAGGCACAGTGGAATCTGGCTCTAGGAAAATGAGCCTCATTAATTCCCATAGGCTGGGGCCTGTTGAGAAAAGGATGGAGAGCCCCCAGTCCTATGATTACAGGAACAAAGACAGGATTATTTTTTCTCTAATCTACAGTACTCAAAAGTCATGCCTCTCTCCTTTCCTTGCACTAAAGAGAACACTGTGATCAAATGCTCTACTTTTCCATCCTATCTCCAAGGGCAGAAGCAAAGGGCCTCACCTGGGTATGGTGCTGAGGTGCTCTGGAAAGAGGCCTGGGGGTTAGGGGTAGCATAACTGTAGGAAGGAGCCACTGGCAGAGGGGTAGAAATCTGCATTTTCCCAAGGCTTTTTACTTGCTGAGTGCTAGGTGTAGTACCAGGATCCTCTGATGTCTCAGGTTGGACTGACACATTCTTTGACCAACCAGGAATCTCCGCAGCCAGGACTGGGGTTAAGGGACTGGAAATTATAAGTGCCTTGTGGACCTAAAGAAATGCAAACATTCATTTGAATAGGCAAAAGTTATACCACCAGTTTTTTAGGTTATGTCTCATAAAATAATTGCATGCTAAATGTTTTCATGAAAAATGCAAAAACCGACAAAAATATTAAAGGAACAAATCTCACCACCCAAACTGGTGTTAAAATGTTGTTATAAACCTTCCCAGTCTTCTTCTCTATGCACAGAGGTTTGCTTAAAACAAAACAGTAATAATCATTCTACATATACTTTTCTCTTCTTTTCTCAACATTTATATTCAATCTTTCTACAAATACTTATTAAGCACTTGTTAAGGCACAGGCCATGTGGACCCAAAACATAAATGAAAGTAAGTGTGCTCAGCGTGTGCACAATCTAGTGAGAAGAGAACAAAAATGTAAGAAATCAAAAGGATGAATACACCAATAAAAGTTAACAATGAACCGAAAAACTATGGTCTGAAGAGTACTTAGTTCCTCTCTTGGAGTGTGTGAAGAAGGATGGTTTAAATAAATAGATAAAGGCATTCTCTAGAGGAGAGTCCTAAACTGAGTTTTAAAAGGTGAACCATTGTTTACTAGACAAAAGGTTGAGGGGAGAGATGAGTACAGGCAAAGGAAATGAGATTAGCATGGCTTGTGCTGGGAACAGAGTCCATAAAGCAAAGTGAGAGGCAGGAAGTAATAGAGGATGAGCTGGATAGACAGTCAAGGGCCAGGCAAAAGAAGACATGCTACTCAAAGGTGCCGGGTAATGGTGAGCAATTATTGGGTTGTATATGGGGAAGAGAAAAAGTTAGATTTCTGTTTTAGGTGGATCATTCAGGTTGCCGCATCATGTAAGGGTTTGAAGAGCTAAGACAACAGCAGGAACACTACTTTGGTGGGTACTGTGCTTATCCAACTGAGAAATGATGAGTGGTTAAACAAAGCTGGTGGTATGGATTTTTTTTAAATCAACGTAACTGAAGGGTAATTTATACCAAATAAAAAATGTATAGGTCTATGCATTTGGACAAGGGTCTATACCCACATAACCACGATCAAGACAGAAACCATTTCGATCAGCCCCAGAAGTCAACTCATTCCCCCTACCTCCATCCTCAGGCTCATGCAACCACTGGTATGTTTTCTGTTCCCACTAGTTACTTTGGGCTTTCTTGTATTTCATATAAAAATTAATCATATACATGCTATTTTCATTTCTGGCTGCTTTCACTCAACATAATGTCTTAAAGAAGCATCCATGGTATTGTGTATAACAGTAGTTCATTCCTTTTTATTACCGAGTAGTATACTATCCTAGAGATATACCAAAATGTATTTATCCACTCATATACTGATTTTTGTTTTCAGTTCTCAGCTCTTATAAATAAATCTGCTATAAATGTTTGAAATCCAAAGTTTTTGTAAACATGTGTTTTAATTTATTTTGGGTAAATACTCAAAAGTATTTATTGCTGGTTACATGTAAGTATATGTTGAACTTTATAAGGAACTGTGAGCTGTTATCTGAAGTGGCCCTACCATTTTGCATTTCCACCGGCAGTGCAGGAGAGTTCCAGCTGCTCCTCACTTCACTAACACTTGGTATTCTAGGTCTTTTTAGTCATTTTAATGATACCTCATGGTGATACCTGCAGGTGTTCTCGTTTAATCTGACGACTAGCCAAGAATTTTGCAATAGGTTGTATTCAGAATTGGGTCTGCTCTCTCTGTACTCTCTTTACTTCATAAGATTACTCCCTAATTTTTCAGCCTTCAACTCTGCACTCTGACTCCTCAAGTTGGTAAGACTTCAGATTTCTGCCACCTGTGCTACACATGGTTGACGAATTCATAGTGCTCACCTGGCATTAGGTTTTGTCTTTCAAAGACAGAACTCTGCCTCCTTTTTTATCATGCCTTCTGGAATCTTCCTATTTGGGTATAGTTTAGAGGTTCAGCCAGGGATTTTAGTAGAGTTTCTAGCGAGGTTATGGGCTTCACCACATTCTATGTTTTTGTTTTTTCCTTTTTTTAAAAAATTAACATATAATGTATTTTTTGCTTCAGGGTACAGGTCTGTGAATCATCAGTCTTACACAATTCACAGCGCTCACCATAGCACATACCCTCTCCAATGTCCATAACCCAGCCACACTCTATTCCTTCCCCCTCACCCTCTAGCAACCCTCAGTTTGTTTTGTGAGATTAAGAGTCTCTTATGGTTTGTCTCCCTCCTGATCACGTCTTTTTTCATTTTTTCCCTCCTTACCCCCCATGACTCCCTGCTCAGGTAATTTTTCTCTACTGAACTCTGTTCTTTGCCACCATAAGAAAATAAGACTGAGGTTTTCCACTGCCTTTCCTCTGCTGTGGGAGTTAGTGAATGCCCTCAGGCAAAAATTTTAAAAAGCTGCAAACTCACAATTATTATCACTTCTAGTTGCTGTTCTGTCTGCTTTTGGATCCTTTCCAGTTCCCTTAAATACATTTTTTCCACATATTTTATAATTATTATCTGTGGGAAGATTGAGACCATTTTACTCTGCCACCATTATTGGAAATTCCTCCAGTGGGATGGATTTTAAAATATTAAGGATCTAATATTTGTGAAGCTGAAATACATCTGGGGCTTGGGGAAAAGAATGCAAGATGACTCTCATGTTTCTAGCTTGAATTGAAGGACTAACTATAGTAGTGTCAAAAACTAAGATAGACTACAAAGGAGCAATTTTAAGAAAATAACAGGCAAGTTTTGTTTCAGACATACTGAACCTGAAGTACAGCTGAGAAATTCAAATAGAGACCCAGGGTTGGAATCAAATTCCCAAAGATAGCAGCTGAAGCCATGGGAATAAACAAGCTTGCCCAAGATGAGCAAGTAAGGCAAGGAAACGGGGCTTAAAAACAAGAATTCCCAAGAATACTTCAGAATAACAATGTTCCTGTAATGCAGAAAAATAACTATTAATTAAAACTGACCCAGAAATAACAGAGGTAACGGAACTAGTAGACAAAGGTGTTAAAATAATTACTATGATTGTATTCCATATATTCAAAAAGTTATAGGAAAGATTGCATGTCCGCTTATATGAAGGAGAGACAAAGAAGATATATTTTTTAAAAGACCCAAATCAGAGGTACCTGGCTGGCTCAGTTAAATGTGCAACTCCTGGTTTTGGCTCAGGTCACGATCTTAAGGTCGTGAGTTCAAGCCCCACGTTGGGTTCTGTGCTCAGTGAGGAGTCTATCTGAGATTCTTTACCCTTTCTTCTCCCTCCCTCACTGCTCTTTCCCCCCTCACACTCTCTCTCTAAAATAAATACATAATAAAATCTTTCCAAAAAAGACTCAAATCAAGCTTCTAGAGATGAATATTATAATGTCTAAGATGAAAAATACACCGTAGGAAAAAATTGTTTTGAACCTCTGCTGCGATGAAGGTACGTTTACCCTGGCTTATGTATAGACGCACACATAAAAATACACTGTAAAGATTTAATAGCAGGGTAGACAAGGCAGAAGAAAAAGATCAGTAAACTTGAAGACGTATCAACAGAAATGATTAAAAATCAAACACAGAGAGAAAAAAAGAATGAAAAGAAATTAACAAAGCAGCAGGCTTTATGACAGAATCCTCTTTTCTTGCTTTTCCCATTTTTACCCACTTTCTTTAGTTCATAGTCCCCTTCCTTCAATTTCAAAGTAAGTCATGTTCTATCGGTCTTTCTTCCACAGTTATATTGTTGTCTTCTACTTTTAAGGACCTTGTATTTAAATTAGGCCCACCAGAAAATGCAGGATCACCTCCCTATTTTAAAGTCAGCTGTTTAACAACCTTAATTCCAACTGCAACCCTAATTCCTCTTTGCTATGTAACATAACATATTCACAGATTCCTGAGAGTAGGACATTGACCTCCTTAGGGGGACCATTATTCTGCCTATCATCATGAATAAATCAACAAAAGGAGATAAAATGGAATAAAAAAATACTCAGTTAAATTCAAGGAAGAACATAAAAATAGGGATAAAAATGAAAGAAGAATGAAATGAAATGAAAGAAGAACGCATGGGATAAAGTAGATCTGAATCCAATCACATTAGTCATCACATTAAATAGTCTATACACCCCAATTAATCAGCAGACATTGTCAGACTGGATAAAAAGCAACATCCGACTATATGCAGCTTACAAGAAATCCACTTTAAATTCAAAAATACAAATAGGTTAAAGGTAAAAACATGGAAAAAGATACATTACACTAATAAGAACCAAAAGAAAGCCTGATCGGCTATATTAACATCAGACTATATTAACAGGCTATATTAACAGATTTCATAGGAAAGAATATTAACAGAGATAAGATAATTTTATGATAAAAGAGTCAACTCACCAAGAGGGCATAACAATCCTAAACATTTACACAGCTAATAAAACTTTCAAAGTACATGAAGCAGAAACAGATCTAACAGGAGAAACAGATATATCCACAAATACAGTGTGGTATTCCATCCTCTTAACTAATAGAAAATAAGGATATAGAAGATCTAAACAAAAGTAACAGATTTGACCTAGTTGACATTATAGAACACTCACCCAACAACAATAGCAGGATACATATTCTTTTCAAATACACAAGGAATATTTCCCAGGACAGACCATTTTCTGAGCCATAAAACTGATCTCGGTGCATTTAAAAGGACTCAATGAAAAGGCACACCATGAGAGACACTGAACTCTAGGAAACAAACAGAGGGGTTGCTGGAGGAAAGGTGGATGGCAGGAAAGAGTAATTGGGTGATGGGTATTAAGGAAGGCACCTGATGTAATGAGCTACTGGGTGTTATATGCAACAGATGAATCACTAAATTCTACCTCTGAGACTAATATAAAAAATGTTAAAAAAGGGGCGCCTGGGTGGCTCAGTGGGTTAAGCTGCTGCCTTTGGCTCAGGTCATGATCTCAGGGTCCTGGGATCGAGTCCCGCATTGGGTTCTCTGCTCAGCGGAGAGCCTGCTTCCCTTCCTCTCTCTCTGCCTGCCTCTCTGCCTACTTGTGATCTCTCTCTGTCAAATAAATTTAAAAAAAAAATGTTAAAAAAAAAAAAAGGATTCAAGTTATATAATGGTCACTGGCTACAATGCACTAAGTTATTGATTAATAATACCACAATATCTGGGACCCCCCCCCCAAATATTTGGAAACAACATAACATACATCTAAATAATCCAAGGAAGTAGTCAAAAAGGAAATTTAGGAGTATTTTGAATTGAATGAAACTGTAAACACAAAATATCAAAATTTGTAGGATGCAGCTAAAGTAATACTTAGAAGGAAATTTATAGCACTAAAACTCTGTTAGACAAGAAGTCTCAAATTAACGATTGAGATTAAACCTTAAGAAACTTAAAAAAAGAGCAAATGGAATCTAGATTATGAAGAAGAAATGAAATAATAAGATTAAAGCAGAAATCAGTAACACAGAAACGCAAGAGAGAAAATGAATGAAACCAAAGTTTCAGTAAGAAAATCTAGCCAGTCTGATGCGGGGAGGGAGGTGGGGAGGGAAAGAGAACACAAACACCATGAATGAAAGAGGTAACATTACTCAGGTTCTACCCGTATTACAAGGGCAATAAGGGAATACAGTGAGCAACTTTATGCCAATATATTTGACCACACAAATTCTAACACACAATGTGTCAAAGCTCACCCAAGCAGAGCTACTGTAGATAATCTAAATTGTTATTTATCTATTCTATAGCTTGAATTGATAGTTTAAAATCTTCCTGCCTGGGTGACTCAGCTGGTTAAGCACCCAACTCTTGATTTAGTTTCAGGTCATGATCCCAGGGTCGTGAGACAGGGCTCCTGTGACTGGCTCCATACTGGGCATGGAGCCTACCTAAGACTCTCTCTCTGCCCCGCCCTCGTACTCTCTCTATATAAAATAAAGATTTCCTGCAAAGAACTCCATGTCCAGATAGCTTCACTGGGGAATTATACTGGGGAATTATACTGAATATTTAAGGAATAAATAGTACCAATTCTACACAAACTTTTCTAGAAAATTAAAGAAGAATAAAAACTTCTCAGCTCATTTTAAAAGGGCAGCATTACTTTGATGTTAAAATAACAGGCTAATATCCCTCATGAACACAGATTCAAAATTCATAACAAAATCTTAGTAGAACTTGGGGCACCTGGGTGGCTCAGTGGGTTAAAGCCTCTGCCTTCGGCTCAGGCCATGATCTCAAGGTCCTGGGATCGAGATTCACATCGGGCTCTCTGCTCAGCAGGGAGCCTGCTTCCTCCTCTCTCTCTCTTTCTCTCTCTCTGCCTGCCTCTCTGCCTACTTACAAAAATAAAATAAAACATTTTTTTAAAAAATCTTAGTAGAACAAATATAACAATATCCAGATAGGATAATATACCACAATTCAGTGGGATTTATCTCAGGAATACAAGATAATTTCACACTCAAAATCAATCAAGTTGTTCACCATGTTAACATACTGAAAATAAAAACCTGTATGACCATGTCAGTAAATGTAAAAAAAAAAAAAAAAGTATTTGACAAAACCCAGCATTTATTCCTGACACAAATTCACAACTAGGAATAGAAAAGTATACTTTCACCACTTTTATTCAACATTGTAATAGACGTTCTAGCCAGTACAATAAGCAAGAAAAAGAAATAATAGGCATCCACATTGGAAAAGAAAAAGTAAAATGGTCTTTATTCACAGACAATATGATTATAAATAGAGAAAACCTAATGGAATCTACAAAAAAGCTACTGCAACAAGTAAGTGAGTTTAGCAACGTTTCAGGATACAGGATCAATATACAAAAAGTAACTATTTCTATATACTAGCCACAAACAAAAACTGAATTTTTTATTTTTATTTTTTAAAGATTCTTAAATTTATTTATTTTACAGAGATAGATCACAAGTAGGCAGAGAGGCAGGCAGAGAGAGAGAGAGGAGGAAGCAGGCTCCCCACCAAGTAGAGAGCCCGATGCAGGACTCGATCCCAGGACCCTGAGATCATGACCTAAGCCGAAGGCAGAGGCTTAACCCACTGAGCCACTCAGGCGCCCTGAAACTGAATTTTTTAAAACCACTTTTTTAAAAATTCAGTTTTTAAAATGCCAATTATAATAGCACCAAAAACATGAAATACTGAGCAATATATGTGACAAAAGATGTGCAAGATCTCTACCCTGGAAAGGGCAACACACTGCTGAAAAAAATTAAGGATGATGTAAATAAAAGGAAAGATACACTGTATTCATGGATCAGTAGACTCACTATTATTATTAAGCTATCAATTCTCCCCAAATTGAGCTACAGCCCCAACATAATCAAAATCAAAATCCCAGAAGACTTTTTAAAAAATAAAATGACAGGGCACCTCGGTGGCTCAGTAGGTTAAAGCCTCTGCCTTCGGCTCGGGGAATGATCCCAGAGTCTTGGAATTGAGCCCCGAATCAGGCTCCCTGCTCAGCGGGGAGCCTGCTTCCTCCTCTCTGCCTTCTCTCTGCCTTCTCCTCTGCCTACTTGGGATCTCTATCAAAAAAAAAAAAAAAAAAATCTTAAAAAGATAAATAAAATGACAAGATGATTCTAAAATTTATATGGATATATAAAGGACCTAGAATAGCCAAAAAATGTCTGATAACAGAGAACAAAATTGTAAGATTACATCATCTGAATAAAAGACTTATTACAAAGCTGTACTTATCCGGGGGTGCCTGGGTTGCTCAGTGGGTTGAGCCTCTGCCTCCGGCTCAGGCCATGATCTCAGGGTCCTGAGATCGAGCCCCACATCAGGCTTTCTGCTCAGTAGGGACCCTGCTTCCCCCCATTCTCTGCCTGCTGTTCTGCCTACTTGTGATCTTTCTCTCTGTCAAATAAAAAATAAAACCTTTATTTTAAAAAACAAAACCTTTATTTTAAAAGAAAAAACAAAGCTATAATTATTGGGACACCCAGGTGACTCAGTCAGTAAAGCGGCTGCCTTCAGCTCAGGTCATGATCCTGGGGTCCTGGGATCAAGCCCCATTTTGGGCTCCCTGCTCAGGGAGGAGCCTATTTCTTCCTCTCCCTCTGCCTCTCCCCCTACTTGTGTCTGCTCTCTTTCTCAAATAAATAAATAAAATCTTTACCAAAAACAAAAACAAAAAAACAAAGCTATCATTATCAAGACAGTGTAGTGTTAGGGTGCCTGGCTGGCTCAATTGGTAGACTATATGACTCTTGATCAATGGGTCATAGAGTTTGCTTTAAAAAAAAAAAGAAAGAAAGAAAGAAAAGAAAAGAAGTAAGGTGTTGTTATAGACAATATATGAAAATAAACAAAATGATGGAACCAAAAGAGTACAGAAATAGATTTGTACACACATGGGTAACTGATTTTCAATAAAGGTGAAAAGCAATACAGTGGAGAAAGGATTAAAAAAATATGGTGCTAGCACAACTGGATATTCTTTTGGCAAAAAACAAAACCAAACCCTTCCATCCACAGCTCCCACCATGTACAAAAACATTCTGGACCTAAATTTAAAAACTTAAAACTATAAAACTTTTAGAAGAAAAGTTAGGAGAAAAATCTTTCTAAAATACAATACCAAAAGCATGATCTATAAAGAAAAAAATGGATGAACTGTCTAGACACCATCAAAATTAATATCAGCTCTTCAAAAGACACTGCCAAGAAAATGAAAAGACAAGCCACAGACTGAGAGAATATTTACAAATAAAATAGTTGATAAATGACTTATATGCAGAATATATAAGAGGATAATCTACTTTTTTAAAATGAGGAAAAATATAAACAGACACTTTACCAAAAAATATATGAAAGGCAAGTAAGCACATGAAAAGATGTTCCACATCATTTGTCATGAAGAAAATCCAAAGAAAAACCACAATGAGCTACTATTACACATCTATTACAATGGCCCAAACGAGACTCGCCATACAAAGTTTTGGTGAGAATGTGGAACACCTAGAACTTTCGTACATTACTAATGGGAATGTAAAATGGTACAATTGTTTGGAAAGAACAGTTTAGTGGTTTCTTATAATATTAAATATATACCTACAAAATGGCCCAGCCATTCTACTCCCAGGTATCCAAGAGAAATTAAAGCATATCCCCATATAAAGACTTTTATACAAACATTCCTAACAGCTTTGTATGTAGCCAAAAATCTAGAAACATTCCAAACATCCAACAGGTGAATAGATAAATGATACATTCATACAGCAGAATACTATTCAGCAATTAAAGGGATCCAACTACATATATGTAGTATGTGACACATAGTATAACATGGATGAACATGAAAACATTAAGTGAAAAAAGCCAGACTCAAAAGACTATGTACTGGGGTGCCTGGGTGGCTCAGTGGGTTAAGCCTCTGCTTCCAGCTCAGGTCATGATTCCAGGGTCCAAGGATCAAGCCCCGCATCGGGCTCTCTGCTTGGCGGGGAGCCTGCTTCCTCCTCTCTCTCTCTCTGCCTGCCTCTCTGCCTACTTGTGATCTCCGTCTGTCAAATAAATAAATAAAAATCTTAAAAAAGAAAATACTATGTATTACATGGTTCCATTATATAAAAAGTCCACAAGGCAAATTTATAGAGAGCAGATTAGTGGATGCCTGCGGCCTGGAGTGGGAGTAGGGATAGCATAAGGGAAGTTTTTGGGGAGACAGAAATTTAACAAACTGGATTGTGGTGATAATACAAAACTCTATACTTAAGAAAAAACACTGAACTTATATGCTTAAAAAGAGTGGGGGGGGTTAAAGCTTTTTTTTTTTTTTAATTTTATTTATTTGACAGTGAGAGAGGGAACATAAGCAGGGGGAGTTGGGAGAGGGAGAAGCAGACTTCCCATCGAGCAGAGAGCCCAATGCAGAGCTCAATCCCAGGACCCTGAGAATATGACCTGAGCCGAGGCAGACGGTTAAAGACTGAGCCCCCAAAAGAGTGAGTTTTATGGTACAGAAATCATACCTCAATAGAGTTGTTAAAAAGAAGAGTATGTAATGTATGATTCCATTTATTCAGAAATTCTAGAAAATCTATAATAAGCTAAAGCAGATTAGTGGTTGCCTAGGGATAAGGGAGGGAGTAGGAAGGACAGATTATAAAGGGACAGGAGGAAACTTTGGGGGTAATGGATATGCTCATTAGCTTTTTTTGGTGATGGTTTTATGGGTACATATACATTAAAACACATCAAACTGTACACTTTAAACTTGTACATATAGCTTATGATATGTCAATTACACTTCAATAAAGCCGTTTTTTTAGAGTATGGTCTCCATAGAAGAGCACGCATTCAGTGTGGCTGGAGAGGAAAGCAGAGGGAGTAAGAAAAGAGCTGTTCATATAACCAAAAATATATTTTTAATGGCTGCACAATCTCTACTTTCCCCTTATTAGACAAACTGCTTCCATTTTTTAATTAAATAAATAGCACCTCATCATTGTGTTTGAAGCTCTTTCTTTATTTAGAATCAGTGCTTTAGAATAGATTCCCAGAAATAGAAGAAGAGTATAAATATTCTTAAGCAAGGCAGGCAGATTTTTATTTTTAAAGAAATAATTTGTTTATTATTTATTATTATTAATTTTTAAAGAAGCAGGAAGAAGAGACATGAAGCAAATGATTTTACTTCAGAAACTACAAAGTGATAAGGAAAATTTGTAGAGGATGATAAAGGGCGGACACCTGGGTGAAATTTCCTTGGGCCGTTTTTTCTGACACTTGACAGAAATCATAAAAACCAACCTAATTCCGAAATCACCGTAAGTCATCTAATCACGCCCCAGGTGTCCACACCTGTTTAATCTTCAAAGCAGCTTTATTCAGAATGATGCAAGGCTTCTATACACACTCTTTCTCCATCTCGCCATTCCTCCCTCCCTCCTTTTCCTCCTTCTTCCTTCTCCCTTCCTCCCAGACCCACTTGGGGCTGCCCTCTCCTAACCAAGCAAGCCAACCCAGTGATTAATACCATAATTCAAGATGACCCGAAAAACCTCCATCACGAGCTACTATTCTAAGTATCAGGAGCCTGCAGGGCCCACACAGGACATTCACACCGGTCAGGGTCACACCATCACAGTCCAGCTAGGGGGCCCTCCTTGGTAATACACATGCTACCCAAGTGACTACTTAATACTAAAAAGATTGGCTCACAAAAATTGGCCCTTTGACACATTTTGATTTGAGACACAAGTGTATTAAAATAAAACAAAAGCTATCATTGTCATTAACAAAAATCCTACTACAGTAAAGCCAGTATCTTCCTGCAATAGCAAAGCCAGTGGCATTTAAAGACACCCCAACCAGTTCTCAGCAACTGAAGCTGAGGCTGGAGAACAGGGCAGGGTTTATCTTTGCAGGAGTTAGTTACAAAGTCATGTCTCTTCATAGTCTCCTTGGAGAAACAAAGACTGCCATGAAGTGAGCAAGGGGGAGGAATGACAGGAGTGTTAGCTAAGAAGTAGCTGGTTTTGAGACTTTCTTCCCATGGCTCAAGCTGTGCCAGCTGGCTCTATTAGCCAATCCACACCAAAACCTGCATCAACTCTGGCTTCCTAAGTTAACAAAGTAGCCAACAAACACATTTTCAAATTCATTTCACACAGTAAAAACCAGATAAGCAGATAAAAGAATCAGAATACTTAGGAGATTAGAGCAGAAAGTGAGCAGTTAAGGGGGGGAAAGTAAGGAAAATGTATAATGGCTCAGGCACTAATAACTGTGAGAAAGGAATGATACAATTGCAGGGATTTCTGCACACCCACACACAACAAGAACGCAGCCTGCCCAGTTTTTCTCTCCATGCAACAAACCAGTCATGTAAGGTTAGAATGGGGGAGTGGAGTGTTGGCGTAGTGGGGGCGCTTAGTGTATACATGTGCACAGATGATACTGGAAGGCCGTTGGTCACCGAGGGGTAGGAAAGCCACACAAATTATCCAGGCGAGAGGGCTGGAAGGAGGCCTGGGGCTGAACAATTTTTGGTGAAAGTTATTAGCCTGTCTGCTGCTCAGATAACTGAGAATGAGGATCTGGGGAGAACTAGGCCGGAGGAATTCCAAATATGTCACGAAATAACAGAAGAATAAATGAACTCTCGGCAAAAATTTCACAAACCTAAAAGATTACAGGACAGATTTTTTAAGAAACAAAAACAATGTGATCAAGCAAAAAACTCTGAAAAGCAAATCAAAAACTTGGATGATGGGAAACAGAAACTGGGTTTCTGTCCCAGGTTATGCAAGGCTCTTCTCTGTCACTGCCTACACCCCACACCTCTATCTGCTGGTAAGATGTAAGCTCCAGTTTTAGGTAGAGTCAGCAAAAGAATTTTCCTCAGTAAAAAAGGCAGCAGAGAGGTGCCCAGAGGCTCAACTCCTTTATCCTCTCAGTCATCTGTCCCACAGAAAGGCACTGGCTTACAGGGGTGGGAATGCTGTGGTTGTCTGCAAACGGAGATGGTGGTGGCAGGGAAAGGAGCACCTCAGTCATCCTAAAGCCAAACCTTACAGGTGGGGACACCTAGCTGCACCTTCATGTCCTGAGCTTAGGGAAGAGTCCTCCTCCTTTCACAAAGCTGGGCTGGCAGCCTTAACTGCCAGTGGCTGGACTGCAACAAGGCTTCATGCTCCTCCTGCCAATAACTCAGAAGTTCTCAGCACAGAAAGGATATGGTACTGAAACAAAGCAGTACAGGCCTCTCCTTCTTTCAGCTGGTAGAGGGGGCTAAATTGGTGACATTCCTTTCACTTTTGGAATAAAGGTCCAGAATACCTGCTCTTGGATACAATATATGTATGTTTCCAAAGGAATAAAGAATATTACTGAGGACCCAATGCCTTTGCAGGATTGCAGGCATCTCAGGCGAGACAAGAGCAATTCAGGATACAATTTCTTACCACTTCGGATGCAGAGTAGCTTGACCTATCTTAGGGCAAACAGTACAAACTAGAAACTAGTACTGCTAGCCAGCCATCCCTAATTAGAAAGAGAAGATCTGCAATGTATACACTTCTTCCCCTTTCCCTAGTGCTTTAATAAGCAGAAGTTTGAACTACAAGTCCTGTCCTAAAAGAAACACCTACCAGTTCATCATTCTGAATGCACAAGGTGGTGCTAGGACCCTTACAGAGCTATCCATGGCCTTCAGGATAAGAAGGAAGCTCCTAAGAGTGGCATATAAGGTCAAACAATCTGTCTGGAACTAAAGACTTCACTTTGCCCTATTTTTTAAGAGTGCTTGCAGTTCTCAGCAAGTGATGCCAATCTACA
The DNA here is from genome assembly GCF_964662115.1 of Mustela nivalis. Taxonomy (NCBI): domain Eukaryota; kingdom Metazoa; phylum Chordata; class Mammalia; order Carnivora; family Mustelidae; genus Mustela; species Mustela nivalis. The sequence goes on from NC_139029.1 coordinate 25,849,020, forward strand.
TAATGCCTCCGTGCAACACTGCACAAAGGCCTCCTCCCAGTCTTGGGGTTCATAATTCAAGTTCGGTGTTCCTCCCCCCATATCCACCCACTCTCTGTGTTAGACATAAAACTCCAGAGCCTGTTCACTAGCAGCAATTTATCGCCACTGTCCACTGCAGGTGAACAAGAAGAAAGAGAACTCCCCAGGCAACACAACCCCAGCATCCTCCTTCCAGTATATACCCTGAAGTCACTAAGGCCCAAATTCACCATCTTCTAGCACACTGTCAGGCCTACATAAACCATATTTCTCATTTTGCTGGTCTGTTTCTCATTCTACTGATCATGATTATCCGGGAAATGTGCGGGAGCTGGCTCACCTAAGCTGGCTGTGTCTGTATCTCCCAACTCTCTATTCAGTGATTCATGTCGGCAATTCCAAACTGGTCACTCGTGGTTTTATTTACGTCATGGAAATTGGCAAAGTCTACAACTCAGGGCTTCTGTTTTTGTTTATGTTTGGGGAAGGGGAATACCCAATTGTTAAAGATTTACTACACACATGCTTTCCCTGAATGATTTACACTTCCTCTCCTGCGAGACCTAACTTCCTTTTCTTTTCACCCAAAATTCCACTGAATCAAAATTTCATTGAATTTCTCTTCCATAATCAAAAATCACCTGGATGCGCAGTCATTTCACGTTTTGTTCCCTACACCTCCTGTAGGACAGGCTACAGAATTTGCAAGATACAGTACAAAATGAAAATGTGGGGTTCCTTGTTCAAAAAGTAGTATTAAGAAAGCAGCACCTGGGTGGCTCAGTCAGTTAAATGTCTGCCTTCAGCTCATGTCATGATCCCAGGGGTCGTGGGATGGAGCCTCACATTGGGCTCCCTGCTCAGCAGGGCATCTGCTTCTCCCTCTGCCTCTGCCTACTGTTCTGCCTGCCTATACTATTTCTTTCTCTCTCTGTCCAAAATAAATAAATAAATAAATAAATAAATAAAAGCTTTAAAAAAGAAAGTATTAAGAATTTCAAGACAATGGAGTGCCTGGGTGGCTCAGTCAGTTAAACACTTGCCTTTGGCTCAGGTCACGATCCTGGGGTCCTGGGAACGAGCCCCGCATTGAGCTTCCTGCTCAGCGGAGAGCCTGCTTCTCCCTGTGCCCCTTACCCAGCTCATGGTCGCTCTCCAATAAAAATAAATTTTAAAAATCTTTTAAAAAATTTTCAAGACAATAACAGCAGAGCATTAATCTGAGAACAAGGCCCAAGTGTCCGGACTTGGACAACTGTACAGGTCCCATGCCCATATAGTGGTCCCTAACTACCTATCCTTAACTGTGAGTGTGCCCTTCCCTGAGGATTCTATTTCCTACGTAGCTCTGTGGTATGAGGGCTCCTTACTCTCCCATACTTCAGGATTGAAGGCAGGTTCATGTTTTATTTGCTCCCCTCCTCAGTGCCTTTGCATATCATTCCTCTTCTAGCTTTCCAATAAAACCTCTCCCCTCTGTCATCTTACTGCATTTCAACTCTCACCACAGCTGTCCTCTCCCAACTGGCCTTACTCCTCCTCCTACTTTGCTGAGGGCTTTGACATCAGGCTCTCAAAACTTCTCTTTACCCAAGTCCCTGCCTAAAGAGTAACAGGGTCAAGAGGACAGACTCAGAATAGACTGCCTGGGTTCAAGTCCCAGTACTACCATATACTAGCTATTGTTGCCTTGGCCATGCTCCTTAACCTCTCTTATCCTAAGTTTCCTCATTTCTAAAATAGAGATGACTAACAGTACTTCATTGGATTTCTTGTATAGATTAATAGTTAGAATATGTCAAGGATTCAGAATGATACTGCCATATAGTAAGTGCTTACTCAGTAAACATTAACTATTGCTATCATCACCATCAAGTCTAAAGTCTACCTCTGTGTCTACAGTGATAACTCATGTAATACATATTTTGAGCTTCCTGAGTTGTCTGAACTCCTTGTCTCCAATCAGTTCCTACTCTACCCTGCCTCTGCAACCCCTTTCCTTAGCTACCCCTAGATCCTATAATCACCAGAACTTCTCCACTTCCAAAATCTTAATATTCCATCCCCTGATGACTACTTCCAGTCTTCCAGAACACACATGTCCCCTATATCTGTCTCCCATGATGGAAACCTCTGAATGCCAAACTCCTCTATCATATCTCCGTCAGCCCCTCCTACATCTGCCTCTTCTTACAGTCTCTACTTAATCCACTCTCTTGACAATAACCTTAATTTCCACGCCCCAATTTCTTCCTGCACAAGACCGGCAAAGTTACAATCTTGGGTAAATCAAACTATCAGCCTTCTCTTGATAGGGTTGCTGAAAGCTACTGCGGAGACTCACGTGACTGCAGAGATAGGTACCACTGTGATAAATTCATAATCTCCCTCATCAGTGCTACCACCAATCTATTTCCTTACTTGCTTGGCCGTCTCCTTCCCTTCACAATGGCTGTTTCTCTCCAAACCTCTAACGTTCCTGCCTATTACCTACCTGTGCCCACTCCACCTATCTCTGTTTCTTTTTTTTTTTTTTTAAAGATTTATTTATCAGAGAGAGAGAGGCGGGGGGGAGAGAGCGAGCACAGGCAGACAGAATGGCAGGCAGAGGCAGAGGGAGAAGCAGGCTCCCTGCTGGGCAAGGAGCCCAATGTGGGACTCGATCCCAGGACACTGGGATCATGACCTGAGCGGAAGGCAGCTGCTTAACCAACTGAGCCACCCAGGCGTCCCTATCTCTGTTTCTATTCTTAGGAAATGATCTACCCTACTTCAGAAGAACACTGTTTGACTAGAACGACAACTTCCTCCTACTAAACCTATAATCCCACCTTAGCCACACCTGTATTCACCAATTTCTTCCTTCTTATCATGATGAAGATGTCTCTCCTCCCGCTTAAGACTAATCTTGGTCCTCTGTGTGCTGGATTCTAACCCACTTGCCCTGGAAGGCAGTGGTTCTCGATGTGTGCTTCTCAGACTAGCAGCACCAGCACTCTTCAGAAACTTGCTGCAAATTCAAATTCTCAGGCCCCTCTCTAGACAAACTCTGGAATTGGGGCCCAGCAATCTGTTTGTAACAAGGCCTCCAGGTGATTCTGATGGATGCTAAAGTTTGAGAACCACTGCTCTAAGGAATTATTTGTTGTTTACCCCTTTTCCTGTATATTCAACCTCTTTCTTTAAGGCAATGGTTCCCTTGCTTGAAGAGCCTCCTATCGGATTCCTTCCCATACATTCTTGCCCCTCTCCAATCTACTCACCATACAGCAACATATCTGATCAAGTTATCCCCTACTTAAAATTCTTTGGGCTCAGTGGGTTAAGCCTCTGCCTTCGGCTCAGGTCATGATCTCAGGTCCTGGGATTGAGCCCCGCATCAGGCTCTCTGCTCAGCGAAGAGCCTGCTTCCCCTGCCTCTCCTGTCTGCCTCTCCGCCTACTTGTGATCTCTGTCAAATAAATAAATAAAATTTAAAAAAAATTCTTCAATGACTTCTCACTGATCTGAAGATAAAGACCAATATCTTAAGAAGGCCTCAATGTTTTCCACAGCTAGCAAGCCTCCTCATACACCCCTGGGTCACTTTGTCGTGTAAGATGAGCCTCTCTCAATTTCCTGGTCTTGCCATGCTCTAGGGCACCCAACAAACTTAGGAATTGTTCTTTCTCTGCCTAAAATACTCTGCCTGACTCTTTTCCAAACTCTTTCTATGTCAAGTCTCAAAGCATACCTTCTTAAGTATACCTAACCTTACCCCTTAGTCTCAGTTAGGTCCCTGTTAGATGCTCTGATAGAACTCTGCACTTACCCTTTCAAATTCACATCCAACTTACAATTATTTAATTATAATAATTGTGTTGTCGTTTTCCTTGCCAGAGCATAAGCTCTGTTGGCGCAGAAATCATGTCTATCTTGTTTACTATAATATTCCTAGTGTATACCTTGCACAAAGTAAATGTGCAGTAAATGTCTACCGAGTGACTGAGCCTCTGCATACACTGTGCCTCTGTCCAGAACGTTTTTTACTATCTTTAATCTCCCAGTGAAATCCAACATATCCTTCAAGAAATAAATTTAAGATGGTTGCCAGAGGGGAGGTGGCTGGTGGGAGGGATGGGGGAATGGGTGAAGGGGACTAAGAGTACCTTTATCTTTTTTTTTTTTTAAGATTTTATTTATTTATTTGACAGACAGAGATCACAAGTAGGCAGAGGCAGGCCGAGAGAGGGAGGAAGCAGGCTCCCTGCTGAGCAGAGAGCCTGATGCAGGGCTCGATCCCAGGACCCTGAGATCATGACCTGAGCCGAAGGCAGAGGCTTAACCCACTGAACCACCCAGGTGCCCCAAGAGTACCCTTATCTTGATGAGCAGTGAGTAATATATGGAACTCCTGAATCACTATATTGTACACCTGAAACTAAACTAACAGTTTATGTTATTACACTGGGCTTAAAATTTTAAAAATGAAGATTATAATCTAGTATAAGTAATAAACATTTAAAAAGAAAGAAATTAAACGTTTCTGTGAAGTCTTCCCTGCACATCCGTACCACCTGCCTGATCCAGTGAATCACTTCCTCCTTTCTGTTCCTACTAAATTGTGTAAGTAACTAATGTGATAATCACACACTATTGTAAATACCTATCTTTATGGCTGAGTCTCCACTAGACTGTCAACTCCCTGAGGGTATGGACCACATCTCATTCACCTTTGTATCTCTAGTGCTCAGAAAGAGACCTCATGACAAGACATCTAAATGTTGATGGGCACGTTAAACCCAAGATTATATCTCTAATATCGCACTGAAAGGTTTTTTCCTAATATTAAGTCTGGGTTCCAATTCTAGGTTTGTTATTCATTAGCTGCATGATCAAACTGTTTAACCTCTTTGGACCTCGGTTTCCTCACTAGGAAAATGGGGCTAATAATTCCAACCTAGAAATACTGCTATGGAAATTAAACAAAATGACACTGTACAACAATTAGCACACATAGTGCCTGGCATGTAGTCGCCTCCCCACTCTGGCTTCAACTTGCTAGAGACAACTAGGACAAAACAAATACAAAAATAAGTCACAGCAATCAAGGCAGGCTGAGCACAGAGTGAGTCACTCCTTTTAATCATTTGCCTAGGAAGATCAACAATGAAAAAACATAATAAGCAGAATAAACTACTGGTGCTAGCCCCCCTGGCATATAAAGCTGGATAAGAACTCCCCCACAGACCTCTTGGCTCACGGCCACATCTGGCTCCTTAACCCAGCAGGCCAAGTCTTAGTCTGTGGCGCCAGGAATGGCTACCTCGACTGGAACAGACACTACCCCATGAGGAATGCGTGTGCATGCAGGAGATGGGGAAGAGAAAGGAGAGCCTGAATGCAACCACATCTATCAAGTGTTCTGCAATCTGGCAGGAAATACTGGAGAATTGTTGGTGAAGACAGTCCCCACACAACTGCATCTACCTGTAGCCAAGAACCATCTCAGACTAGATAATGAGCAGATTTCTGCTTTTACCAAGACAATGCATGCATCAGACCTGCACGCAGGTAGCATCTCCTAGGTCCAATTATGCTTGTACATCTGGGCAGCACCCGAAAATACGACGCCAGGCAGCTTCATACACACACTCCTCGGCACAGAAGGCTGCCCACAAGTGCCAACTTCACTGCTCACGTGTGCCAAATGTATGAGCAGATTTAACAGTTTCTTTGCTCCTTCTTCATAATGTGCTTACCTCTGCAGAACCGCTGGTGTTCAGACGACCTACTTCCTTGGAGTCATTCATTTCATGCTGTGTCACTGCATGTGTAGTTACTTCTTCACTGGGACTATCTCTCTTCCAAAGCTTCCTGGTTAAGCTATGATGGCCACCGGAAGATACAGTGGGTCTGAGTGGAGCTCTGGATGCACTCTGTCTCCTCCAAGATGTCCTGCTCCAACCTAGCCCCAGAATATGTGGTACATCATCTTCAGGGGGAAAGCCCAAATCATCTGCAGTTTGGAATTTTTTAAAAAACACCAGCATGGAATTGGAAGAGTCGGTCCTGAAAGTGCGGCAGCTCTGGGGCCTGCTGCAGTCTGCCTGAATGCACATCCCTTCTAACCACCAAAAGGCATGACAGGCAGGGTCCTGGCAGCAGGCAGCCCAACACAATTGCAGAGAGGAGGTTCCTTCAAGAAGCTGGAGGTGATTTTCTCCCCCAGATCTCAGGCCAACTCCAAATTCTGTCTTTGCCTGCTGGCACCTGCTTTCACTGGCATCTAAAAACAAGGAATGAAAACATTTTAAGATGTAATAAAAACAGACGACTGCTCTGTAAAGAGCCCTGAACACCAACATTTAAGGCTATTTTGAAGACTGGTTTTTAAGAGAGTGGGAAAGCTGTCTAGCAAGTGGAACAGAAGAAGCAAAATAGAGTGTTTTTTGGCTCAAGATACTTTAGCTTATAGAAGTGCTGTTCCACATTCATCACTGGTTCCCCTTCTCAATGAGTCTGTTCCACATAGACCTTTCCTACAGAACTCCAGTTCATGAAACAGAAAAAAACAAAACAGCTATTCTGGTAGAAGTGTATGGAGGGGTGGGGGGAGTCCCACCACTTAACCTTCCACTCACATCCTGCCACTTCTCAGGGACAGTGTGACCATTATGGGACCAGAAGAACAAGTAGCAAAACTGGATGGAATAACTACCCCCTCCCCCGAACCGGGAGCAACACAAACTGAGTACTCTTAACCTCTTACAGGTTATAGGTTCACCATTTTCTAACTACCCATTTGCCAGAGAAAGGCAGTTCTGCACATCACGGTATCAGCCAAAGCAGTAGTCAGATTACCAAGAAATTTAATCGTGAGCCGGATTCTGCAAGAATGAACTTCCTACTGACAAGTCATGTCATGGTAAGAAATAAAGGAACAGAAGTACAACAGTGACCTACTGTAGTTAACCTAAATAACTTGGTCCAAAATTCTAGCTCATGTTCCTTCTGCATAAACTCTAGGCTACTGAATTACTTCAGGTGTGGCATTAATTTTCCTGAAGTATTACCTCACTTCTGTCTTCTCATATGCAGAAAAGTCAAAGCATGTTCTAAATGAAAACTATTATAGAGTTCATTTTAAGGTCTTAGTTATATAGGTATCTGCACCCAAATACGGTCAAGGTTAGACAGAGCCAGAACCAGGGTGAGGCAAAATAGGTGCCTCAGGCACAAAATTTAAGGAGGTGTGCATTCTCAGACTCATGTAAGCATGGAGCTGGCTTACCCAATCTTGAGAGTCAGTGCCTCCTTAAATTTTGTGCCCTACGTGTCTCCTTCGTCACCCCTGCCCTGGCCCTGGGGTTAGACTGTAGAAGATATTTTAAAATTACATACAGAAAATATGAAGTAGAATCAAAATACTGAAGATACACGGATAATCCTGTCTGCATGTACACAGAACTGAAAGGGGGCTCTGACTAACCAAAGCAACAATGTGATAATCAGCCAAAGCCAACCTGACTCCCAAGAAATACTTACAAAATGTCCAGCAGACTAAATGTGGACACCAGTCAAATGAGAGAGAAAAGGAAAAAAAGGCAGGCTTCTGGATTACTGAGCAGGCGCTGTGGTAGCCAATCTGCCATTGTTCATTAAAAGAAAAGAGAGAGACTGGCACAGACCTAACATCAGACAAGGCAATTTAGAAACCTAGAAAAAATAGAACTTCCTTAAGAAAAAAGAAGAAATAGAAACTACGGGGGAAAAAAATGAAGCTACCAAGAGCTACAGAAATACCCTTCATATCCTTATACACCTTCCCACACAGTGGCCAATGGTATGAATCTTGGGAACAGCTATCTGAGTATACAGACTGTGTTGAAATCAATAAATGGTTACCTCAGTAACTACTGTCAGTCACCTTTATACCAATTTTCCATCATTCTTCTCAGAATAATTCTCTCACATTTAACATAGTGAGGAGGTCCACACAGATGAAAATAACCTGCACTTTTCTGTAAGCCACTATTTCATTTAATTTTTAAAATGTAGCATGATACCCACTTTTGCCCCTGCGGAACAAATTGCCATAGGACTTGCCCTCACATCATGAACAACTAGAAAACTAGACTATATGAAACAACTGTTTCTAGACAATAAGCAACAGGTGGTCCAGGACTGTGATCCCAAAGAGGAAGGAAACAAATAGGTAAGCCCTACGACTGCCCTGGCTTTCTGTATGGAAGTGTGCTCCAAACAGTAGTACAGGGAAAGAGAGCCTAAGCAGACTAGGGCAGACTTGCTGAGTTGAGGAAACAGAATTTCAGGTGACTGTGATGGCTGGAATTTTGGAACGAACAACCAAAAAGGAGGAAACACAGAGAAAAAGCTCCCAATATCTGGATAATGGTCCCTTTTGATCTTTGACTGAATACCAATTTACCCCAATTATGGGTTGAGACAACATGAGGGAAATTAGAAAATATTTTTAACTGAATGAAAGCAAAAACATAACCTATAAAAACTCATGAGATGTAGTTAAAGCAGTGTTTAGAGGGACAGTTATAGTTGTAAATGCTTATTTTAGAAAATAAGAAAAGTCTAAAATTGATGATCTACATAAGATACACAGGGAGAAGGCCATGTGATGACAGAGGCAGAGATTGCTACAAGCCAAGGAATGCCAATGATTGACAGTGACCACCAGACACTAAGAAAGTCAAGGAAGGGATCTACCCAGAGTCTCAGAAGATACCAACCCTTTATTTTGGACTTCTAGACTCTGAAGTCATTGGTTTGTCAGGATTTTCTGCCCTTACCTAAGAGAACAGTTAAGAAGACAGAGGGCTCAAAGACTACTAAGAGTACACATCCAGGGATCACTGACATTTAGGTATGTAGCTGTGATCTTTACCCAGACTGAATGGAGACACCTGGATTCATTCAGTGGACACGCACAGGGATATGATGCTGGAAAACCATGGGAATCTGAGGGGCTTTTCTTTTTTAAACCAAAGTTAATTGCCCAACTGGAGCAAGGGGTAAAGCCCTGGATGAAGGTGTGAAAAGTTCTGCCAGGTTTTTGTACAGTCTAGGAGTACTGGTTTGAAACAAAAGCATCAGTCCTAAAGCAAAATATTTCTGAAGGGTCCACTCCAGAGAGTGTACATAAGGTGTCATCACTGATACAGGCCTGGAATGGGAGAAAAGAAGTTCCCCCAGAGAAGCAGCACTGTAATGTGACAAAATCTTTAAATATAATTCCCCCTATATCAGCCATCAGAAAAATCTTATAGGTGAGATAACTCATTTATGTACAGAATGTGGGATAGCCTTTATGAACAGTTCACTTCCTTTAAATCATCATAAAATTCACATAAGCAAACAACCTTACAGATGTACTCAATGTAGAAATTTCTCAATTTCCACAGAACTCAACAATTATTAATTACCAGAGAACTCATTGTAGAGAGAAACCCCAACAATGCAATGTATGTGGAAAAGCTTTCAAAAAGAACTCTACCCTTTTTTTTTTTAAGATTTTATTTGTTTATTTGACAGAGAAGAGAGAGGAAACACAAGCAGGGGGAATGGGGGAGGGAGAAGCAGGCTCCCCGCTGAGTAGGGAGCCTGATGCGGGGCTCAATCCCAGACCCTGAGATCATGACCTGAGTCAAATGCAGATGCTTAATAACTGAGCCAACCAGGCACAGAACTATCCTTTTAAGCCATCAGAGAAATCATACCAGTCAGAAACCCTATGTACGTAAAGACTAGTAAAAGCCTTTGCTCAGAACCCAGCCCTTACTCATCATGAGAATACATAGTGGAGAAGAGTCTTTCAAATGTAATGAATATGGGAAAGCTTTCAGGGATAATTCCTGGTGGAACATCAGAAAACCCATACTGGTAAGAAACCATACTGGTGTAGCAAACGTGAAAAAGCCTTTAGGAAGAGCTCAACTCTTATTAGTCATCAAAGAACACATACAGGAGGGACACCTACATGGCTCAGTCAGTTAAGCGACCGACTCTTGATTTCAGCTCAGATCTTGATCTCAGGGTTGTGAGATGGAGCCCCGCATCAGGCTCCACAGTGGAGCTTGCTTAAGATTCTCCCTCTTTCTCTGCCCCTCCCTGCCTCTAACAAAAAAAAAAAAAAAAAAAAAAAAAATACATGTAAGAGAGAAACCGTATCACTGAAATAAATGTGGAAAATCTTTTAGGTAGGGGCGCCTGGGTGGCTCAGTTCTTTTTTTTTTTTTTTTTTTATTTTTTTTATTTTTTAAAGATTTTATTTATTTATCAGAGAGAGAGAGGGGGAGAGAGCGAGCACAGGCAGACAGAATGGCAGGCAGAGGCAGAGGGAGAAGCAGGCTCCCCGCCGAGCAAGGAGCCCGATGCGGGACTCGATCCCAGGACTCCGGGATCATGACCTGAGCCGAAGGCAGCTGCTTAACCAACGGAGCCACCCAGGCGTCCCTGGGTGGCTCAGTTCTTAAGTGTCTGGCTTGTGCTCCCTCTCTCGCTGTCGTGTTCTCTGTCAAATAAATGAATAAAATCTTAAAAAAAAAAATCTTTCAGGTATGTATCATTTGCTAGACATCAGAAAACTCACAGTGAAAATAAACCCTATTGGTGTAAATGACTGTGGGAAAGCCTTTGTGAAGAGTTTATTGGATATGAGAGAATTCATACTGGACAAAAATCCTATCACTGCAAGAAATACAGGAGAGTCTTCAGGCACAGGCCCGGCCTTGCTGAACATCAGAGAATCCATATAGAGGAAAACCTCAGAAATGTAATAAATATGGGAAGACTTTTCCCAAAGCTCAATCCTTAAACAACATAAGAAAATTCATAACAAAGAGCCACCAAATGTAGTTAGTGTGGTAAATCACAAAGAAAGGGTTTATTCCTTTGAGTATCAAAGAAGAGACATTCAATAAATTATATATTTAACAAAAATATTCTGTGCACCTCCATGCCAAAGAACTTTTCACTTGTAAAGATTTCATTATAGTATGGTTTGTACTGGTGAAATATTTGAAAAACTTCAAGTCTATCAGTATGAAAATAGTATAGAATACCATGCAGCAACTGAAAACAGTGAGGTAGAATTGTATATGCAAGAAGAGAAATAGCCCCATGAGCGGTGCTGGGATGGCTCAGTCAGTTAAGCGGCCGGCTTTTGGTTTTGGCTTAGATCCTGATCTCAGGGTCCTGGGATCAAGCCCCATATGGGGCTCCACACTCAGTAGGGAGTCTGCTTGAATATTCTTTCTCTCTCCCCATCCCTTTGTCCCTCCCCCAGCTCAAGTGTGTGTGTGCTCTCTCACTCTCAAATTAAATAAATAAATCTTTAAAAAAGAAAAGAAATATTCCCATGATATCTTGAATTAAAAAACCAAGTTGCAGGGGGCACCTGAGTGGCTCATTTGGTTAAGTGTCTGACTTCAGCTTAGGTCATGATCTCTAGGTCCTGGGATCGAGCCCTGCTTCAGGCTCCTCTCTCAGGGGGGACTCTGCTTGTCCCTCTCCTTCTGCCCCATTCCCTGCTCATGCTTACTTGCTCTCTCTCTAATAAATAAAATCTTAAAAAAATTTTTTTTTAATTTAAAAAGCAAGTTCACACAAAATATATATATGATGCTCTTATTTATATTTTTTTAAAACAAACCTTTCTACATATATATTATATACATTCCAAAGGATCTGGAAAAATGAAGACCAAACATTAATAGCCAAAAACAATTTTTTTTCAACAATGATCAGCGCTTTCATCATAAAAACTGGAAAAGAGTAAATTATACCCAAAATAAGTTGAGAAAGGAAAAAATAAAGATAAGAGTAATCAATGAAACAGGAAACAAAAAGTAGAGAAAATCAACGAGACCAAAATCTGGTTGTTTGAAAGATCAACAAAACTGATAAAGCTCTAGTCAGACCAATGACAGAAAAAAAGACAACAGTCACAAATTAACAATATCAGGAATGGAAGAAGATATATCACATCACTACTGATTTAATAAACCATGAGCAGCAAACTATGGCTAACAGGCCAACTCCAACTACTATTATTGTAAATAAAGTTTTATTGGAATATAGTCACACTCATTTATTTATATTGTCTACAGCTCTTTTTGCTCCACAATGGCTAAGTTTTTTTTTAAAGATTTTATTTATTCATTTGAGAGACAGAGTGAGCAGGGAGCCTGATACAGGGCTCAATCCCTGGACCCCGGGTCACAACGCATGCTAAATGGCAGACACCCAATTAAATGAGCCATGCAGGCACCCCCACAATGGCAGAGTTAAGGGGCTGCAACAGACTTTTATCTTAAGACTCACAAAGCCTAGGGGTGCCTGGGTGGCTCAGTGGGTTAAAGCCTCTGCCTTCAGCTCAGGTTATGATTTCAGGGTCCTGGGAAGCTTCCCAAGACCGCTTCCCACCCGCCACCCTGCTGTCTCTGCCTGCCTCTCTGCCTATTTGTGATCTCTGTCTGTCAAATAAATAAATAAAATCTTAAAAAAAAAAAAAAGACTCACAAAGCCTAAAATGTTTACTATCTGGCACTTTAAGAAAGTTTGCTAACCCCTGGTCTAAGAGAATGTACTTTTGTTTGACTTATTATTAATTAATGAGTACAGCCTAAATTTGGGTGCTAACTTATGGAAGACTGATGGGTTACAAATGATTTTGATTTTTACAGAGATGCAAATTATTTCTGTCTAGTAAAAGATAACCTCAAAAGTTTAATTAATTAGGCGCCTTTTCTTCCCACCTAGCTATTATCTTTACTTCTTTATTCATTCATCCATTCAACAAATATTACGGTGCATTTGTTTCACACCAGGCATTGCTTTGATGGAGCTTAGAATTTGGATGGGGAGACAGAAATTAAACAGACACAATAATGAACGTAGAATTGCAAACTAATGTAAGTGCTCTAAAGGAAAGAAATTCAGTCTTGGGGCACCCGACTGGCTCAGTTGTTAAGCATATGCCTTTGGCTCAGGTCATGATCCCAGGGTCCTGGGATCAAGCCCCACATTCAGCTCCCTGCCCAGCGGGAAGCCTGCTTCTCCCTCTCCCACTCCCCCTGCTTGTATTCCCTCTCTAGCTCTGTGTCAAATAAAAAAACCTTTAAAAAAAAAAAAAAGAGAGAGAGAGAGAGAGATTCAGTCTTTACAGAATAAAGGTAGCTAAATTTGGAATTTACTGAACAGATACATTATCACATGTGACATGCTAGCAAAGATATTCACTGTAGGGGCACCTGGGTGGCTCAGTCCGTTAGGCATCCAACTCTTGATTTCGGCTCAAGTCATGATCTCAGGGGCATGATCTCAGGGTTGTGAGAGCAAGCCCCATGTAGGGCTCCACACTCAGAATAAAGTGTGCTTGAGATTTTCTCTCCTCTTCCTCTGCTCCTCCCCCTACCCACACTCACTTGCTCTCTAGCTCTCCTTCTCAAAGAATAAATAAATAAAATCTTTTTTTAAAAGATTTTCTTGGGTGCCTGGGTCAGCTCAGGTCGTGATCTCAGGGTCCTGGGACTGAGTCCCGCATCGGGCTCTCTACTCAGCAGGGAGCTTGTTTCCCTTCCTCTCTCTGCCTGCCTCTCTGTCTACTTGTGATCTCTGTCTGTCAAATAAATAAAGAAAATCTTTTATTTTTTTTTTTAAGATTATTTATTTATTTATTTATTTGAAAGACAGATCACAAGTAGGCAGAGAGGCAGGCAGAGAGAGAGAGAGGAGGAAGCAGGCTCCCCATTCAGCAGAGAGCCCGATGTGGGGCTCGATCCCAGAACCCTGGGATCATGCCCCGAGCCGAAGGCAGAGGCTTTAACCCACTGAGCCACCCAGTCGCCCCAAGAAAATCTTTTTTAGAAAAGAATGTCACATAAGCTACGCAACTATCTGGTAGTGTAAAAGAGAAACATTTTATTTTTTAAATTTTATTTATTTATTTATTTGACAGAGATAGACATAGTGAGAGAGGGAACATAAGCAGGGGGAATGGGAGAGGAAGAAAAGAAAAAAAGATTTTCTTTATTTATTTGAGAAAGAGAGTGAGAGAGAGCATGAGAGGGAAGAAGGTCAGAGGGAGAAGCAGACTCCGCATGGAGCTGGGAGCTCGATGCCAGACTTGATCCCAGGACTCCAGGATCATGACCTGAGCCGAAGGCAGTTGCTTAACCAACTGAGCCACCCAGGCAATAAATAAAATCTTTAAAAAAAAAAAAAGATATTCACTATATGTTGCTTGAAATGAAAAAATACTAGAACTAACTTTTAAACTTCTCAATAGAGACCAATTAAATAAATTAAAGAGGATCCATGCAGTTATGGAGATGAATAAGGCTACTCTATATAGTACTAGTATGCAATGGTATCCAGAATACACTATGTAGAAAAAGAAAAGTTCAGAGCAGTGTGTCTAGTATGCTACAATTTGTGTGTGTGGGGGGAAAGAATATAATGTTTATGCATATATGCATAGACTATTTTTGGAAGAATAGTCGAGAAGTTGGCATGGTTGCCTTTAGCAGGGGAAAGGAGGTAGCTCGAGAGACTGAAGTGAGAGACTTGTTTGTTCGCGAAATACCCTTTTTTACCTTTTGAATTTGTACAATGTACATGTATTATTTTTTGAAAGTTAAATTTTATTTTTTTTTAAGATTTTATTTATTTATTTGACAGACAGAGATCACAAGCAGGCAGAGAGGCAGGCAGAGAGAGAGAGGAGGAAGCAGGCTCCCTGCTGAGCAGAGAGCCAGATGTGGGACTCGATCCCAGGACCCTGAGATCATGACCTGAGCCGAAGGCAGCGGCTTAACCCACTGAGCCACCCAGGCGCCCGAAAGATAAATTTTAAAAATGTAAATAAACAGAAATGTCGATGGCTTCCAAGGGCTTTTAGGGTGACAACCAAAATCCTTAACATAACCTAAGAAGATCCTGTATGATCTAGACCATATCTACCTTTCTGGCCCCACATTGTAGCAGTCTCTCCCTCAGTCATTATGTTCCAACCCACCAGCTTTCTTTCAATCCTCAAATGGACTATGCTCCTTCTCCTAGCTGGGCTCTGCGCGTGCTGCCCGCTCTGCTGGGAACTCTCTTACCTCCCTTCTTTGCTCAGTTAGCTCCACTTATGAGATCTCAGTTCAACCATCATTGCCTCAGAGATGCCTCCATGCCAAGTCAGGTCTCCCCATTTATACACTCTTTAGGCCCAGTCGCCCCTTTCCTTTAAAGCAATTATTGCAGTTATAAAATTACATTTCTTGTGATCATCTGCTCAGTGTTTTCCCCACCACCACACTGTAAGCTCACGGATGACAGAGCCATGTCTGTTTTGTTTTTTTTCTCTCACTACTATACCCCCAATTCTGGCATGGCACTTAGCACATTACACTGTAGGTGCCCCAAAATATCTTTCTGAATGAATGCACAGATAAAAGCATGTATGCATATGGAGGAAACCAGAGGGCCTGATATCAGGTGGGTCACAGTAAAGTTATCCAGGCCGATGACAAGACTTCAAACAGAGATGAGGCCCATATGCCACAATAAATGGGGGATGTGTGTGAGTGAATGATGGTTGGTAGATGAGTAATGACTAGAGGTAGGAAGTGGTATAAACCTCACCGAGCAGAACTTTTACATGACACTGGAGGAGTACTGTTCCAGAAGTGACAGTGAGAAATGATGAGGACATCAGTTCCACCTCCAAACTCAGGGATACATGGGAGATAGAAGAATGAGCAACCATCGCCTGCAGGCTAGAGGGAAAACGAAGTCTTTCTCCAAGAAAAACCAAGGTCTCAGAACATTCTCCCTATCTAGGGAGAATGTCTATTTAGTCCAGAGAGGGCTTAATAACTCAATGGATTCTTGTCACAGTTAAAAAGTTGACAAGGGAGGGGTGGTAAATGTGAGTTGAAAAGCACAAAGTCATACAGGAATGTCAAGTCAGACTCACGCAAATCACAATAGTTAAGGCACTTCCTAGCAAGAAAAAAAGAGGGGATGGAAAGTTATGATGATGAACTGATGACAGGGTTGCTGCCTATCCAGCTTCAGTATAAATGGTAAAAGCTCTGAGGTGAAAGCTCTCTGAGAGAATTTCTGTGGAATTTGGGGGAACAGATTTAGACTCGGGAAATGGTGAAGGAAATTTATGGGAATTACAAGGTTGAAAGGAAAGGAACAAAAAATCCTAATTTCCTGGTTGTTGCTAGCAGCTCTTGTCAAAATCACATCTTTTAAAGAAGAGGAGATAAAAGTGGGAGTGGATGGGGGTTAGCTGTAAGACTGGTTTGCCCTGCAAGGGTCTTTCACTTCCATGGCTCCCTGAAGAATGTCACATAAGCTACGCAACTATCTGGTAGTGTAAAAGAGAAACATTTTATTTTTTAAATTTTATTTATTTATTTATTTGACAGAGATAGACATAGTGAGAGAGGGAACACAAGCAGGGGGAATGGGAGAGGAAGAAACAGGCTTCCCGTTGAGCAGGGAGTCCAATGCAGGGTTCGATCCCAAGACCCTGGAATCATGACCTGAGCTGAAGGCAGATGCTTAATGACTGAGCCACCCAGGTGCCCCAAAACATTTTAGAACCCTAACACTCCCCTGCTTTGTGAGGTGACCTGGAAGCCTCAGTTAGAGATCTTATCCATTACTTTGGGCAAGAGAGAGCTTGTCCAACGACAGAAGGAACAACCTGGGCAATGACACAGGATGTTTCAGACTCTCCCAACTTCACTTGGACTTCTTGATTGCTGTATTCTTAAAATTATTATTAAAGCTTAGTGACGGGTAAGATCTCTAACTCATGTCTCTCTTACCTGACAATTTGATTCTTTACCTTAGCTCAAGGAAATAGAGCCTGGGAGAGGACAAATGGTCAAAAGCACGTATGTCTTTGACAGTGATCAGAAGTAAAAGAAAATGTGAAGTATGGGGCAGGTTAACTGGCTATGACATTGCTAAGAAAATTAATCCCAATAGTTTCCAATAAGGAGAATAGGTACTCTGATCTCTCAGTTCACATATTTACTAAGCGGGATTTTGACTGAGTTATTTATTTTTATTATTAACTGTTATTTTTTAAAAATGTTGCTCTATTATGTGTTCAATAATAAACGCATGGGGGCAAAACAATTCTCTCCCATCCATTCAGTGGATCATAATTCCTCCTCTCAGATGGCTAAAAGACACAGGTTCCAGATTCAGCTGTAGGTCCATCATTTACTATAATTTAACCTTTGAAAAGTCACTTAACCTCTCTAAGATTCAATTTTCATTGTTGTTACTCCCGAGAAAAAGAGTTCATCAGAGGAGGAAGCAGGGGAGCATTGGTAGAGTCAATATTGGATTCTAGAAGTAACTTGGATAAAAGGTAAGATGAAAATAAGCTCCAATTTTAGATCAGTTCCTCTCCTGCCCACGCCGCCATAGCCTGGCTCTGCTCCCAGGGTCTAAGCAAAAGCAATATTAAATCTTTACAAAAGAGGGTTTACATAGAACCTTAGACTGAAAACTCTTTGGGAAAGTCTGGATCTCACTGCTGGTAGGAGCAGGTAGAAAGCTTACCCAGGTAGAGTACAGGAGGACAGAGTCAATCCTTCTAAAGCCAAGACAAAGCAGAGAATACAGAGCTCCCATACGTACTACCTGGAGGATCCCCCAAACTGGGAACTCTGGAGCTAGCAATGCTTACTTATAATTACTACCTCTCAAAATACAGAATTCTAATAAATCTAGCACAAAATCTAGACCTGGTTTCATAATTCCAAGTAGCAGAGTGGAAAAGTCTACAGAATATATAAATTATTGCCGGAGGAAATTCATCAAATGCTTTAGGAAGCCGTGAACAACTCCTGAAACACTGAGAGGCAGTGCTGTTGCCTCTGGCATCTGTAAATCTCAGGTAACAAGCCTGATTTTCCAGGTAATTTGGAAACTGCTCTGGCTGCCAACCAAGAAGGAAGCAGAGACAGAATGCCCACAACCATAGGAACCATAGTGTTAAGGTCATTGGGAATTCATACTTAAGCCAAATTCATCAAATCATATCCCAGTGGAAAGGCTGACATGGTGGGAGTAAGAGTAGAGGGAATGCCCTGCCAGTATGACTTCAAAAAACAAAACAAACAAACAAACAAAACCAGCTGGTACCTTCTTCTGCTGGGGTGAAAGGGGAGCCAAGTTTCTGTAGACAATAATTATATATGCAAAATTTGCACTTACTTTTTTTTTTTTTTAAGATTTTATTTATTTATTTGGCAGACAGAGATCACAAGTAGGCAGGGAAGCAGGCTCTCCGCTGAGCAGAGAGCCCGATGTGGGGCTTGATCCCAGGACCTTGGGATCATGACCTGAGCTAAAGGCAGAGGCTTTAACCCACTGAGCCACCCAGGTGCCCCTGCACTTACTTTTAACATCATTGAAACTAAAATTCCTTTCTAGAAATCTCACTATTTTATAATATGGTTAAGAACCCCATTCAAGGGGTGCTTGGGTGGCTCAGTGGGTTGGGCCTCTGCCTTCAGCTCAGGTCATGATTTCAGGGTCCTGGGATAGAGCCCCGCATTGGGCTTTCTGCTCAGCACGGAGCCTGCTTCCCTGCCACCTCTCTCTGCCGCTTCCTCTCTGTCTACTTGTGATCTATGTTGAATAAATAAAAATTAAAAAAAAAAAAGAATCCATTCAAAACTTTCCTTTGATGATGATACTTGTAAGGAACTATTATCAAGCAGTGAAGCAGCAACCTTAAATCTGGTGAAGTCAGTGACTGAACTCTAGCTCGACCCCGTCTTCCTGCAGCTATAACCAAAAGTATACATTCTCTCAGAAGCAATGGGTCTCAGCCAAGATGGCTGCCATATGAAAATGAGACAAGCAGGCATATTATCAATCCTGAAACAACTTACAGGAACTGTTCAAATACAAACCACCTCAGGGGGCACCCTCCACTTTCCTTTTGACTGTCAGCACGTCTGTTACCTGTACACCCACTAACAAACAAATACAAAAATGGTTCCAGTGACTCCCCACACCAGTTCTCTCCCACGGGGGTTAGCACATTCAGAAAGCAAAGCAGGGGAGGTAACTAAATCCTCTGAAGGGCACAGTCAGGTATTATGAAGTTTGATAATAACTGGTGCCCTTTCTCCCTTCAAAAGGGCCAACACTTTTTCCTCAACTGCGCACAGGTTAGACTGAAAGGTGGCAGCAGCCTCACAAAG
The DNA here is from genome assembly GCF_964662115.1 of Mustela nivalis. NCBI lineage: Eukaryota > Metazoa > Chordata > Mammalia > Carnivora > Mustelidae > Mustela > Mustela nivalis. The sequence continues at coordinate 25,868,294 of NC_139029.1, forward strand.
CAGCCCTTTGAAAAGGAAATAATTACCATTCATTCATTGCCTTTGCTGTGTGCCTAGCTTTGTTAAGAGCACAGTTTGTTAAATGTTGTGGTGTAGGTGATTTGCTGAAACTAAACTAACTGCTAAATAAGAATCAATAGGCTTTGTGTCCATGTTCTGACTCCTTTCCCTTAATGGTATGTAACATTTCCATTTTTCCCAAAGACCATTCTGATGAAAGACAAACTCCCCATGGAACCAGCTGCCCAAAAGATACCTCAAAGTCACTATCCATGTTAACTCTTGATGGTCTGCTAGATGGAAAACAAGCTTCCAGCCATGTGATCACAAAACCTGAGCCCCAGAGCACTTCTCTGATTAAGAGTATTCTGAAGTGGGGCGCCTGGGTGGCTCAGTCCATTATGTGTCTGCCTTTGGCTCAGGTCATGATCCCAGAGTCCTAGGATTGGGTCCCACACTGGGATCATTGCTCAGTAGGGAGCCTCCTTCTCCTTCTGCCTCCCATTCTCTCTGCTTGTGCTCTCTCCGACAAATAAATAAATAAAATCTTAAAAAAAAAAAAAAAAAGAAAAAGCACTCCAAAGAGAAAATCCTCTCTGTAAACACTGTCACTAACGAAGCCTTAAGGTGCTGGATTATGGCAAATTGCTGAAGAGAAAAACCATAACATCTCTATAGAAGATGCCAATATTTATGGGTAAAAGAGGAGGAAATGTTCTTTTAATCTACCTACCTAGGGCATAATACTGATACTTAACAGGTTAAAGGAACTATAAAAACCACCCTCATTTAATCTTGGTTTAATGAAAAAAAAAAATACACCCAGTATCCAAGGTGAGGATCATACAGAACCTTCTGGAAATCTGAGTTAAAAACAAAAACAAAAACCAAGCAAACAAAAACAAACAAAAAAATTGTTTCCAAAAGAAAATCCCATATCAGGATCAATATCATTATTCTATCTCACCCATCTTCTCTACCACACAGGTTGAAGTTGTGGCCCCTGAAATAGGACTGACTGGGTCTGAATCTATGCAGCCAACTTAACTAGCCATGTCATCTTAGCTCATTTTTCTTGGTTTCTTCACGAGTAGAAATAGGAATGATAACAGTACCTAAACTCACAGGGTTGTTATAGACATAAAAAAAGGTAAGCTATGCAAAGTAGTTAACACAATGCCTGACATGTAGTTAAAGCTCAGGATATATATTAGCTGCCATTACTTTTGTTGTTACTACACTTCATTTTAGCACAGGCATCACTTTTTCCAGAAAGCCTTCCTTGAGGAAACTGTTACCCCAGGGTCCCTCCCTGCATATCTTCTATCACAGAATTTTCTTTCACTGGATCATATTTGGCTACCTCATTTACTCTTCCCCGTTTAAGTGCTGGGTTGCTTCTCATATTTCTGTATTAGTAGGCCCAGTAAAATACTTGGCTTATAGAAGGCATTCAAAGAATTGTTTAAACACTTACCCAAAATTTAAATAAATGTATGCAATTTTTTAAACTGACAAAATCTAGCAAAAGATGTCAGCTCCACTACAGATTTACCTGAGTTGTTGTCATTTGAATCAGCTCCTTAATACTAATTAATTTCCTTGGCTAAAATGCAGCAGGGACAGGAAAGAAAAGCAAAGTTCCCAGTTCACTGAGGAATGAGAAAACAGCTTTCTGAATTAGACTGAAGAGAGCACTGAATGGGAGGTTTGAGATGTGCAAAAGAGACACAGAAGAAAAGCCAAATGGACTAAGAAGACATTGTTGAATCGAACATAACCACCTAGAAAAGAGCCTTTCCTGCCTAAACTGAAAAATCCTTTCAAATCATAAAGCAATCTTTACTCATGAAAGGACAAACCAAATTTCCGTTCCCCTAGCTAGTTCAGGTCACTCCACCTCACTCAAAGGAAAAACAGGCTTTCACCACAGAACTTTCTGAACAAAGTGACAGTGGAGAATGGTTTCCAGTTCACCTAGACAAATGGCCATTCATCACAGATGACATCTAGATCCATTCAATTTTCCTTCTTCTGAGCAGTGACGAGAAGGAAAAGAAAAAACTCAAAATTTTGCTCACCTAGGCAGAAAAGATGGAAACTAGTCTATCACAATTCTAATGCCTCCAGTGTCCACCTGATACTCTTAAAAAAATCAAAAGTTTGCATTAACTGGATACAGTTGCTATTAAGTTTCAAAGACCTATCTGTAAGGTTTAGACTAAAGCCATTTTCACAACCAAGCAGCAAGTTAGAGTATTAATCAAAACACTGGTATAGCTGAAAGTAGCTCTCCTGCCATAAAGTCACCAAAAATGATCCAGTCATCAAGGCCCTTACAAAATTTAAAGGCAGATTGGAGCCAAATGATTAAACCATTAAACGATTAAACTTATAATATTTAAAGGCAGATTGGAGCCAAATGATTAAACTATTAAATGATTAAACTTTGTAATATTTTAAGGCAGATGGGAGGCAAATGATTAAAAAAAAAAAAACACCAAAAAACTTGTAACTAGGGTGGTATATGGCTGCATATAATATACTCAGATATACTCAGACTTCGCTTTTTCTCCCACCACCTTATGACTAAAAGACTGAAGAATGCTGTCAGCAAGAAGAGCACGCCTCCAAGCCACAGCATGAAGGAACCCACACCTCTCTAAGTAACACTGGCTTTGTACCTCAAAAAGCACAGGTATCAAATGATAACAGATAAACCCTAGCCTGTACATAAAAGTGGTTCTAAAAAGAAACTGTTTTTCTATTGAGAAAACCCCCAGGTCTGGTGTGATGAACCTAGCAATTCCCTCTATGGACCACTGGCAGATGTTATTGTTAAAAACCTGCAGTTGACTGCCGTCTCTGACTGCAGGGCTGATAAATTATTTGCATTCATCACAATCATACCAACCTTCTCTGGAAACCCACACAGTGAACCTTGAATCAGAGCACTGCTTTGTTTTGGGGGAAGGTTTTTAAAATTTTTTTGCTGGCTGATTTGGTTTTCTAAAGAGAAGGTCATTTAGAGGACTGTGGCAGAGATATGTAAATTAAATAAAATAACAGTAAGCTTGAGAGGAAATAAGAAAATAATGGAGCAAACCATGAAGTGCTATTTCAGCAGATAGGGTCAATAGAGGAAAAGTTTATGTCAATTTATCCATTAAAAATCTCTCTTTTTGGAGAATTATGTAAGTGTCATAAAAAAAAAAAAAACACCCTGCAGTGGGCTGAACTGGGACATGTGAGGACTCAATACAACCAAGCTTCAAATACTTAAATATCTTAAACCACTTTTTGCTTATAGCAAATAAAATGCAGAGCTACAGATGCTTTCTCATCTGTGTGTAAATGAAAGCAAAACTGTGTGAGTAGTTAGTATTCTTAGAATTTTTGAGAGCCAGTTAATTTAAATTAAATCCAAGCCAATCTGTATCTGTACAGAAATAATTTTCTCAGGGCTCTTATTCTCTAGACTTTACAGAGCTATACATACTCCGTCTCTACCTCTCCCTCTGAGATAAAGAACAGAAAAGAGCTCTGCAGGTTAAAAACCACTTCAAATGACTCTGGGAGAAGGAAGTTCAAAGGGATTAGAATATCACTTGTCTCAGCAGCCTGTTATAGAACAGGGTTCAGCTCTTCCCTGCCCGATTCTTTGTGCTCCCATGGCACATCTTGGAATTTATCATGCTTCTATATGTTTCTATATCTATCTCTGCCTCCATAGTGTGAACTCTCTGATGCCAGGAACTAGGTTTTATTTAGCTTGGGACAGTGTCTTTTGACCTGAATTGTATGTATCTACAGTATGTACATAACACCTAGATATAAACTATCATTAGGAGATTTGAATTAAGCAATCTAGAGAAGGTATTAAAAATGCAATAAGCATATTTTAAGGCACTGAATATAAGACAACATATACAAATAACTAGGGATCATAAACATTAGGAGAGTGTAATCTAGTTAAAGCATCAACATAATGCAGCACCAACATTCAGATAATTTGTACGGTTTGGTTTATTTACTGCAGTCGTGGGGCTCCTAACAGACTTCATATTGAAGACATGTACTTACACATATCCTTCTCTTAAACCTCCATTTTCAAATTCATTATAATACCCATTCTACTGACAGAAATAAAAATTGGGGCAAGATGGTCAACACTTCTCACTACCAAATGACACAGTATGGACTCCCTGAAGCCACAGAGATACTGGCCTTTCCTTAGCATCATCTGTAAACCAGCAATATTACTCTGCTGCTTCAAAAGTGACATTAGTTCTGGGCAGGACAGTAAGGATATCTAAATGTGTGTGACTAGCAGACACACACACACACACATTCTCTCTCTCTCTCCACCCCCACCCCCAGACACATAGAAAAACCCTTGAAAACACACCATACACATGGCCTTCGCTCTTCACCTCTTCCTCCCCACTGACAGAGGCAGCCATGCTGCCAAGGCAGCAACCCCCACATGAAATATGAAAAAGTGGAGGCGAAACAGCTCCATCAAAACAGCGTGGAAAGGAAAGGAGGGTGTGCTTGTCAGGGAAAGTCTCTGTGGAAAGGCCAGACAACTTTTGCTTCTGCTCGACCATCCCTGGCAAATGACCCTGCTCAAGGTCCGCTTACCTGAGCTTAGAAGCCAAGCCCTCCCTTTAACCTTTCACAGACGAGGTAACGGGAAAATTCACCCTGTTAGTTGAAAAGTGCATTGTGAGAAATGTCAGCGTGCGACTGATAGGCATACTCTGGAGAGCGCAGCTGAGAGCGGTTTTGAAAAGAAGCAGTTAGAGACTGAGAGAATAGAACGCGCAGGTAGAGAGAGCGAGGCACTGCTTCTGCACTTGGGGCTGCTTTGCTTCCTTCGAAAAGCCACAGACTGACCCAGCAGGACGCAGATTACTCAACTTTCTGAAATGGAATCAGGCTCTTCAGCTTCTCTATTTATTCTGATGAAGACTCACTCATTTTACTGGCTCACTTCCGTAAGCCTCCAGCTGATGCAGGTTGCCCCCAGTTAAAGACAATAAACATGGAGCTGTATCTCTCTCTCACACACACACACATTAACATATACACACAGAGAGAGACGCAAACAGAAGAGCCATTTCTTTTAAAAGCCAGTCCTTTCAAAAATTTAAGCCTGAACCTGAAATTAGAGGAGAGAAGGAAAACCAGATCAATATAAACACGCCATCTCCCAGGCCTGATTATACCAGTCATTCCCTTTATTACCTAAAAGTGAGAGAGAGAGAATCCGTGAGCACACATTTATTTCAAACGCAAATGTGCTGCTGGATTAGAATCAAAGCATAATGTTAAGCCAGTTGGAAGAAAGACAGCATTCCTAAAAATCCTGTCATTCACTGGGAGGGTTTGAGAAGGGGAACAGGATGAGTGACACTGGGCACTCACCACGGCAGCAGCTGTCTGCAGTCGGTGGGGTTTCGAACAGGGCTTGGCCAGCATTCCTCTATGCTTTTGTTTCTCCTAGAAGTGTCTGTAAGGGTTAATGCACTATTCAGGGACATTCTTAACTCTTGCTTATCTTAGGGTATTTTACAGGTTTTTTGTGATTAACCAGAGAAGTTCAGAATTTGTAGGATTCGGTGCTTGCCTGATGCTAGGCATGGGAACCATTCACCAGATGGCCTGAGTAACCACCCTGATGCCAAAAAGACAGGAGCACACTGACACAGAAAAGAGTTTCAAGAGCTGCCTGGCTGGGTATATCTAATATTTATTATGAAGTCACCAGAGGACAAACACTTCCAAGTTAGGGACAAAGGCTGCAGCTGTCACCGTTCCCCAAATCTCGAGATAACCACCCTCACCGCTTATCAGGGGACACTGGTGGAGAGAGTAGCTAGATTGAAAGGAGAGCTGGAAATATACTGTATTGTAGACAGGGGCTTCACCTACACAATTCTTAGCAGAAGATTACTCTATTGAAGCCAGACATCAAATTGCCTAGTCTCCTACATTTCTAGGATTTTGCAAAGAAGACTGGGTCTCCTCGGTCACTGAATTACCCTGGGACCCCAGGGAGACATCAGCCTCTTCCAAGGGACTCTTGATACCAATAATAACATCATCCCTTCCAAAAAGATTTTTCTGTCCCCTAGGAATGGCAAAGGAATCAACACACTGCAAGCTCCAGGAGCACAGAGACCATGTCTGCCTTACTCACCACCGCATTTCTAATGTCTAGGATTATAGGTACGCAATAAATGGGTTTCAAAGGAAGGGACTAACTCTGGCAAGCTACTTCTGACACAAAATCCAAATGTGCTATTGGATCAGCCTCAGTCAAAGCAATAACCAGGCCTATCACAAGGCCTTACCAAGCACGGCACATCATCATTTTGGGGGACAGTGAATCGGGGCTGAGGGCCAGGTGGTGTCATGAGAGCAGAACAGAGTTCTGTTCCAGAGAAAAAGTATCCCTGGCTGAAGGAGGAAATAAATGTCATGTTCCTCAGTGGCGTGTTTTAAATATGGAAAACAGACAACAGAACTCATCCTGTCAACCAACCACAGGTCTATACAGGGATATGAATGATGGTTTCCTTTTCCTAACAGTGCAGAAAGGCTAGCTGCCTACCTGCATTCTACTTCTAAAAATGTAGCAACGGAGATCCACTTGGTGGAGGTTCAAGAAGCTAGCAGAGAACTCAAACCTGCTGCCCACTGAGTCATCTGGGGTTAGACAAGAGTTAAACCAAACAGGATTTTACATTATCATTTTATAATGACTACTGTTAACATTTGCTGAATTGTTATTTATGCACCTGGGTGTAGGTAAAATATTTGTGTGAACATTTTATTTAATCCTCACAACAATCCTCTGAGAGGTACAGTCATTCTCATTTTGTAGATGAGAAACCTGATGAAAGGTGGGTTTCAGTAACACCACCCCATATATAAGAGAACCAGGACTCGGCTGATGACTAGGTAGGTAGTCAAGCCCCATTCTTGCAATTTCTTTCTGAAATTTATCCATGGCTGTCTGAAATCAAAAGTGGCTCAAAGATCTTAACCACATAAGCTGACTTTTCTTAACAAAGCTCTTGGATGAAGGATCAGAAAGAAAGCTAAAAGGCAGGCCCTCAAACCAAGAGCTAAGCATTTTGACCCAAACTTTTCAACACTACTCATCTGAGATGTCTAAACACAAACCACACACACAGTTCTCAATCACATTCCTATCAATTTCACACGATACCGTGAATTGGAAGCCGTTCCAATTAGTAAGATTTTTTTTTTTTTAAAGATTTATTTATTTGACAGAGAGAAATCACAAGTAGGTAGAGAGGCAGGCAGAGAGAGAGAGAGGAGGAAGCAGGCTCCCTGCCGAGCAGAGAGCCCGATGCGGGACTCGATCCCAGGACCCTGAGATCATGACCTGAGCCGAAGGCAGCGGCTTAACCACTGAGCCACCCAGGCGCCCCAATTAGTAAGATTTTTATGCAATTTCCAAAATAAGCCAAAAGGCTTGCTTTGGCCCTGCAATTGTTATTTTGTTTTTATAAATTCCTCCACTTTTATTATTCCCTCCCTTGAGGAATTCCTGAGGCAAGTCCACTTCAGACAGTTTTTAAATCACATTAGATTTACTGCCCAATTATGCCATTTTCTTATCCCTCTTCACTTCACACAAGTTAGGAAATACATTTGTGTTTGCATTATGTTTCTGAAGGGCAAAAAGTACTCACCAAAATTATACTCCAAGATACAGAGCAAGACTTAAGATGATTATCTTTTACTGAAGAGTATCTAAGCAAGACACAATTACTTCTTCATTTCATTGGGAGAAAGGTTAATTTTAGAGGATTTTCACTGGTCTTCAGTCAATTAAATTGTGATATAACAAGATCCCAAAGGCTTGCTTAATGCTCGCTGAATTTTAGAATCAAAAAGCCTGCACGATTTGTGTTAACAACCAAAAAACTCTACCTTTCCCCAGCTGCCATGTACTCAAGTCATTATCCTACAATCTGAGGAGACAGATTTAGGATTAATAATTTATCACCTTCCTGTACTGCAATATAGTTAAGAATATAGGACAGTTTGGCAGGAGAAAGTTCCTGCTGAAGGCTCATCGTTATGAGATCTACTCCATTAGGCATCCACCTTAAATCAGGAACCCAGCAATAAGAGCAGAGATATAATGCCCCCTAAAAAGTCTCCTGAAAACGCTATTCTCCTAAATATCAGACCAATGTGTGGTCAAAATATATTACTCTCTTAAAAGAAAAAGATACCATTTAGTCTGTCTGGTATTACAGCCGTCAAAGTACAACCAAAGAGTAGAGGCAAAGGAGGAAAATGAGTTCAGGTGTTTTCTGTCTGCGAGGGGCAAATGGTGGCAGTTAGGAGAACAGAAAGAGAACGGCAACTAGTGGAGAAAAGACTTTTTGCTAAGCTAGGAGCTGACTTTGTCCCATCCTACCCTGAGTTTGGGACTAAATTAAAAATAAAATATAGCAGGGGTGCCTGGCTGCCTCAGTCAGTATAGCACGCAACTCTTGATCTCAGGATTGTGAGTTCAAGCCCCACGTTGGGTGTAGAGATTACTTAGAAAATAAAAAAAAAAACTTTTAAAAACATGGCTGAGATAAATGGAGATCAAAATATCTTTACAGGGGTGCCAGGGTGGCACAGTCGGTTAAGCATCTGACTTGTTTCAACTCGGGTCATGATCACAGGGTTGTGAGATCAAGCCCAGCATTGGGTTCTATCCTCAGCACAGGCTGTGCTTAAGATTCTCTTCCCCCTCTGCCCCCTACCCCCACATACACTCTTGCTCACATGTGTGCTCCCTAAGATTTAAAAAAAAAAAAAAAAAATATATATATATATATATATATATATATATAATCTCTATAAGTGGTAAGATGATTTATATATACTTATATATATAAGTATATATATAAGTGACATATATATATATATATATATATATATAATCTCTATAAGTGGTAAGGTGACTGGAGAACATAGCTTAGATGTACAGTCACAAATGGGCTTTCCAGTACTTAATTAAGCTTAGCCAAATGGACACATGCAGGCTGTTCGGGCATGGGCAGACCAGTTAGAGCATGGCAGGGAGAGAACGCATGCCAATCCTGAATGCATGCCATTCCATACAACAGGATTCTTTTCCAACCTCACCAATCAGAAAAAAGCACTCCTCTCTTCAGGGAGAGAACCAGAGAAAAGGTAGAAAAAAGAGCAAAAATGACCTTCCAGCTTCTGTTCCCTCCTGGGAAGTGAAGTGCCCATTTAATGAGCCACGATACAAAAACAGAGTAGGAAAGAACAATTCTCCTCAACGTGTATATTCCAACATGGTGCTATTTCCAGCATTATCTTTAGGTTAACCCAACAAACCTTACTGCCACCTACTATGTGCAAAATGCTAGCTATGTAACAATGATTAAGACAGTTTAATGAAGGAGACACGTAAGTGATCAATCATAGTAGCCATCTGCTTCCAGCCACATCTGCTAGGATTACTTAAGCTACTGACTTAGAACAGAGGTTACTCCTTGGCATACCTGGTATCAGACCCAATACCTACCATAAATAATTACAGAACTAGACAGAATATACAAGTGCTTTTCGTCAGGAGATGACAGGCAGTGCAAGGCTGAAATCCCCGAGAGAGGTGAAACTTGACCTGAGGCCTACAACTGCCCAGTTCTCTGTTAAGGGACAACTTCCCAACCACGGCACTGACAGCTGGAACCTGAAGAGAACACAGGGGCCTCACTGAGCCCGGAAGCCGAGTTCTAAATTTGGCTAGAACTGGAGAGGTGAGACACTGGAGAGGAAAGAGCTATGAGAAGAGGGAGCCCCAGAAGTCCTCTGGGAAGGTCCCCTGCCAGCCTGAGGGCTGGAATGTAAAGGCACCGGGCAAGACCTGAGGTTTATTAGATAGTAGATGCTACAGCGCTGAGAGGGAAACAGAATCACCAGAGGTCAGGCAGTGCTGGGGGCAGGAATAAGAGCATCTGGAATTTGACTCTGTCAGAGTGAAGAAATCACACCTCAGACTAGCAGACACCAGAAAGGCCTCACCTTAGGACTAAGGACTACACTTTAGAGCAAGACCTCCTCTGGACCTCTCCTCAACACAGCCTAAAACCCCACAGTATAGCATAGTGTAATAAAGATGTACAGACTCTATGAGAACATTAAAGAGTAAGTTCAAACCAAGGACCTCAGGGAACATGTCAGAAAAGAGCTTATGCTTACCTGAATCAGAATCCATCAGTGAGAACAGTAATGGCATATGCCGAGCAACAGAACGCTCTGCATGGAGGCATGAGATGGGACTCTAGGAACAGTGATTCTAACATGGAGGAGAGAAAGGAGTGTGCAATGACTCAGGGATTTCTACATCGGAACGCAAGTGGAGGTGGTCTCTTCACTGCTGTAGGGAATACAGCAGAAAGAGGGGTAAAGGACCCCAGGTTTGGTCTTGATACATTAAGTTAGAGGTAACTGTGAGACATCCAGTTGGAAAAATGTGACATACAGGTGGCTGTGTGCTCTGGAAAGGAGTAAACGAATAGCTATGAATTTGGGAGTCGAGAGCACAGGGGTTACAGTTATGCGGAAAAAATGAGGTTGCCTAAGGGAAACACACAAGAGTGAGACAAGAAAGAGTAGAAAGAAACAGAACCCTGAAGAATAAAACATTGAAGGAACAAGCTGACAAGGGATGAGGGAAAAATAATTAAGAAGTGCAGTGCATCTTCTGGAAGGGGACAGAGAACAGCACTGCATCCCTCTGCCTTTTCACCTACCACGGCACAGGTCTTTAACATTCATCTCCCTCAGGGAACTGGGAGTTCTTCCAGGGCAGGAAGTGCTGTACTGTGTTGTTCTGATCTTTATTACTCGCATGTCTAACCTAGGACCAGACTACTAGTGAGTTCTCAAAACACTCGTTCTGAACTGAATACTTCTCAGAACTTACTTATTAACTAACTGTGTAGTCTACCTCCCAGCAGCAGGGGAATGGCAGTGAGAGTGTTCAGAGCCAGTTGTTAGCTTTCAGCTTATAGGAGCCTCTGTAACTCTCCATGGCTTAGGTTTCCAATGCTGGTTCAGGCCCTCTCACCTCCCACACACATGCAGACAGAACTCTGGAGATGTACATATTCTTTCTTTAGCTATGTTAACATATTTGTGAATACTTAAATCAGATCTTGTTTCTCTCAAAGGCACTGTATCTCCTTAAGGTACCTTCATGTACCTCTGTTCTGAGTGTGTTAATTTTAAGCTTTACCTCTCAAATGACAGATTATGTTAAAGTTTAATTCTCAAAGGACAATTCCCTTATTTCTAACTTAATAATTTATTCAGTCGACAAACATTTTTATGGTGCACCTACTATCTGCCAAGCGCTTGGTACCTACTGGGAATACCCAGTATAGGTAAAATAGGTAAAATGTCTGCCCTTAAGAAGCTGATATCTATTGCAGGAATTTCCAAATTCTTGGTGTCACCTCACTTTCACCTGCAGATAATCCCCAAGTCCAAAATGCTACTTTTAAGCCATTTAACAATAACATTAAATAGAAAAACAGTGATTCAAAGGTCCCTAATGAAAACATAGAGCAACTTTTGTCAGACAAATTATAATCACTGCTTTTTAGCAGTAGGTTTCAGTACCAAACCCAGAAGTTGAAATTAAAAAGAAGCCCACTATGGGGCGCCTGGGTGGCTTAGTGGGGTAAGCCTCTGCCTACAGCTCAGGTCATGATCTCAGGGTCCTGGGATTGAGCCCCGCATCAGGCTCTCTACTCATCAGGGAGCCTGCTTCCCCCTCTCCACCTACTTGTGATCTCTCTCTCTCTCTGTCAAATAAATAAAAGATTTTTTAAAAAGTCAAATAAATAAATAAAAAGATTTAAAAAAAAGAAGAAGCAGCCCACTATACGTAAGTCAGTGGGTGGCTGGGGTTCTGCTAGTGATGGCATAAACTGCCAAGAGGTAAACAGAAATAACAAGAAAGCTGCCTTATTATGGTTAGTTTTTCAAGAATAATCCATATAACCCATAAGCTAAATGATAACAGCAAACAATAAAGAACGTATTTTATTAGAGAAAACTCAAGAGCTCGGTTAAAAACTGAACAAACTCACAAGGAGATAATACCGACTCAGGTTGTCAACGTCAGGTTTTTGCTGCTATTATTCTGTTGTTGCTTTTTCAGGTTTCAGGTAGGCTTCCCCTGCCCCTTATTAAAAAAAAGTTATACATGTACACAGAAAAAAGATCTGGAAAACACAGAAACTGTATAGAGATAATAATGGTAATTCTACCACTCAAAAAATATACAAACTAATTTATTTAATTTCTGTTTCAGACTTTGTTATATAAAAGTATATTTTCTCTTTTCAAAAATGGGCACCATCATGAATGTGCAGTTGTATATCCTGCTTTTATCACTGAACATTAAGAGCATGGGGCGCCTGGGTTGCTCAGTGGGTTAAAGCCTCTGCCTTCAGCTCAGGTCATGATCTCAGTGTCCTGGGATCCAGCCCCGCATCGGGCTCTCTGCTCAGCAGGAAGCCTGCTTCCTCCTCTATCTCTCTGCCTGCCTCTCTGCCTACTTGTGGTCTTGTGGTCTCTGTCAAATAAATATATAAAATCTTTCAAAAAAAACAAAAACAAAAACAAAAGAGCATCTCCCAGGTACTTATTCTTCTAAACTGTGAATTGTGAAGTTTGATAATATTTCGCATGTGGCGTGACACGCTCCTGACAGGTTGTGGCAATGTTTTCCAGTGCAGAATAAATGACTGTTCTCATTTACAACCATCTAAAATATATCCACAACCATCTAAAATATATCCTTGAGATAAACTCCTAAAAGGGCAATTACCAGGTCAAAAGATACTAACTTTTTAAGGATCTCGATATTTATGTCAAAAGTTCTCTGTTCAAACTTCCCAGCACAGTATGAGGGTAACCACATCACCACTAGGCAGCATTAAATATATTTACTTTTATCCTCATCAATACGATAAGCTAAAAAAAGATCTCTCATTTTAATCTGTGGTTCACTGGGGCACCTGGCTGGCTCAGTTGGTGGAACATAGGACTCCTGATCTTGGGATTGTGAGTTGAACCCGCACACTGGGCACTGTGATTACTCAATTAAAAAAAAAATTAATCTGCAGTTCTTTGGTTAGTAATGAGAATGTACATTTATAAATGCTTATACATCATTTTAATTTCTTATTTTTGGTACTACCTGTATGTATCTTTTTTCTCTCTTTGTATGTCATTTATTCATTTTTTCTATTAAGATACTATGTTTGTTAAGAAACTGATGTGAAAAAGTCCTGATAAATTAAAATACATAACAAATCTGTCTGTCTTGTGTTACCTGCATGTTCCCTCAGTTTGAACACACATGGTTTCTTGGTTCTCCCATGGCAGAAGCTCCAAACATCTCTAAAATGAAAGAGGTACAATCTAATCCCCACCAGAACCACTCCTAATAATACCACTTTTGCACTTCTATACTTGGGCTGCTCACCGTTGCTGTTTTTAAGCACCAAGCCGAGGGGATACTAAAGCCTAGCCCAGTAAGCCCACAGTATTCTGTTTAACCAAGTGCTATTGACTACAAATACAGAAACACTCAGAAATGCTTCTCCCTCCCCTCTAGGTGGAATTCCTCAAATAATAAGCTGCTCATCATGGTTCAGTGTAAAAAACTATCTTTGGTCCTCCAAAAGACTACCTGTGGTTGGAAGGCATAGTAGCAGAAGAAAAAGAGCACAGGCTGCTGAGTGAACAGACCTGGATTTCGATTCCTGGCTCTATAGTGTTTTTGCCGTGTGATCCTGGTCAAGTCATTTTGCCTCTCTGGGCCTCAATTTCTTTATGTATAAAATGAGACTAAAACTACCTGTTTTAGGATTATCGTGAGGATTAAGTGAGATAAGCTATGTAATGTTTATAACCAAGGGCCTGGTATTTGGTAGGTACGCTTCAAAAAATGCAATTTTCCTACTCTGATAGTGCTAAATCAGTTACTTATTTAACTCAAATGTTCTTACATAAAATGTTGGCCTGAAATAGTTAGCTGTCCCAGCAAAGCATCATCTGGGTAAAAAAACATTTAGGTCAACTTTCTGTCAACTGCAATTTCCACTGCTATAATTATGCAATCATCAACCACCACTGCAAGACAACAAAAACCCCAAAGCTGGTGTTACAGTAATTACTTGATGATACAATCATTACTTGATTCTCTAGATCACGACCACCAATTCCTTTGGAAAAGCAACAGAAATCTTTGGAATCACAGGAGCCAAAAGGCTGATCAGCCATCCCAGACAGTGGACTCGACAACACAAAGCTTTGTCACTGCCCAGAATGGCAGCATACTGTGAAGTCTTTCTGAAACTGCTCTTCTCTCACATTCCATACTCTGCAAAGAACAATGTCAAAAGAAGAATTGAAAGGAAAAAAATGACAGAAAGAAAGAGGACTTCTTCACACTCTTTCCTGGCAATAGGTTCTAGCTTGGCGAAATAATCTCTAGGAAGAAAGCATTCTTCTTACAAGTGAAGATTACTTTAGGAAAGGAAAGGAAGCAAAGAATCATTTACTGAGCACCTATTTTCACAGGGCTGTACAACACACTTTAATTACAGTGTCTCTCATATCGAACTATAAGGTAAATCTTATCCTTCTTTACAGATAATAGGTAACTTGCTCAAGTTTTCATAGTAAGTAGAAACATCCAGCTCCAGAACTCCGGTCTTTCCAACTTTCAAATATTTTTCTCTTCATTTACATCTTCTCCAAATCTTAAAACGATCACACCAATCCCCCTTTACAAAAAAGAACCCAATTTTAATTGTGTTTCCAAAACAAATAAACCCAACAAACTAAGTGTCCACCAAAACGATGACCATTCATACTGCTGGGTGGCTCAGTTGGTTAAGCATCTGCCTTTGGCTCAGGTCCTGATCCCAGGGTCCTGGGATTGAGCCCCACATCAAGTCCCCCATTGGGATCCTTGCTCAGTAGGGAGCCTTCTTCTTCCTCTGCCTTCTGCTTCCCCTGCTTGTGCGCTCTCTCTCTCTCTGACACATAAATAAATAAAATCTTAAAACACAAAGGATGACCATTTCTGTCAATTAGCAGATTACTTTTCTGCCTCCTACTTGTCTTTAATATGAACAGAAAGACTCATACAAAGTGCCCTTTTATCTTAAATCTATATAAAGAAAATGGTACCTGTTGACAACCACAGAGCACTGAAGCAGAAGCAAGTATAAAACGGGTATAGGCTTCTCAACCATTTCACGGATATCTGCCAACAAAATCCCAATAAAATCCAGGAAGCAGGGCTTGGCTTGACTCCCAGCCTCTTCTCCATGGCCTTCCAGACAGGCGGAACCAATTCACTATAAAGACAGAAAGAGAAGAAATTATATGCCAAGTAATTAATAATTGATTCCTGGAAATGAAGAGTGCTAGAGAATGTGACAGATTAGGGGGAAGAGAAATTTCAAGTTTGTCTTTCACTGTTCATACCTGCCTGTAAATTTTAAACCTGAGCCTTGACAAAGCCTGTAATTATCAGGATAAAAACATAGCAAGGGATATGAAATGAATCCACTGTAAAACTGAAACATTTTACATTCTATTATTTTCTAAGCTAACAGTAAATCACCCGTGAGGAAGAATGGAAAACACCAGCCTAAAGAGTTTCAGTTCCAGTTCTGCCACTAAGAGCTTTCTCACTTTGACCAAACACACCTTCTTATCTATGAAGAGTTTGGACTACCAGATTTGAGCACCTGAGAGTTTTGTCTAGCTGTGCTTTAAAAAAAATTTTCATGTGACTGTCTTTAGGAAACGCATGCACTCTCCCATTTACTACTGCCCCACCACTATGATCTTAAAAATCTATCCACGTTATACTTCGATGTCACCTCCCTGATCTCTAGAATCATTTGCAATTCCTGACTTGATTTCATAGGTACACTCAACAGATATTTGCACAGCCCTGACTATGTGCTAGATATTATTCTGGCTATTCCAGAATCTAGGAGCCAATAATTTAGGTCCCTTCCAGAGAAAAAATAATTTTCATCTGTTTCATCTATCTTATACAACTTTTTAAATTATTATATAAATCTTCGGAATATCATGAAGATTGGTTGAGTTCTGAAAAAGCAATTCAAATTCTTCTGTCCTAAATGTGCACCTGTCACCCACATGTGGCAAATGACTCCAACCCCCAACCGCAGCCAGCATACAAGGATACTGGCATCACAAAGGCTGGGTATCAATACTGACTAAGACCAGAAAATAAACACATGCACACACACACATGCACAGACAGCTGCAAAACTGACAAAGAGCCCACCCAAGAAAAGGTGTTCACCTAGCCTCAAGCATCTGAAGGACTTCTTCCTCATTCACTTCCATCCATTCAGATTTCTAGTAGTTTTGAAGTTGTATGTTAGGGAGCAGGGAGCTGAAAGATGTGTGGGCCAGTGACATGTTCAAGAGATTATGAAATGGAGCCGAAGTTAGAAAGTCTATCCAGCAACTTCTCTAGCCTTCCAAGATGGAACAGGGGGAGAGAGAGAGAGAGAGTGAGAGAGAGAGAGAGTGTGTGTGTGTGTGTGTGTGTACGGATCTTACCCAACACATTTCTGCCTACCACAAAAGGATTTTAAACTCAAAGTGACTCAACACCTGTCATCAATAGCGTGACAGGTGGGCGATAGAAGCATAAAAGAAATGAATAGGTTTTGAAAATGGGAGTAATAAACACCATTGAATTAGCAAGCAGATTAGAAGTGCAATGTCTTACAAGCCATGCATAAGAGAGAGGCAGAGCTCTTTTCACGTGAACTCCCAACCAGCCATGCCTCTGAAATCTACAATTGCCTAAGGGCACAAATCACTGCTAGAGTCCTCAAAGCCTTGCTGACCAGAGGCAAGAACAACACATCACCAAGATCCAAAGGGTTTGTTATAGAATCAAAGGGTAAAAACCCAGGGAGAGAAAACACACCCCCACAATACTTGACAAACGAAAATCTAGAAAAGCTTGCAATAGTTTTGGCATTTAGGGCGTTACAAGTACACCCGAAATAAAAGCACTCTCTGTTGCAGCAGCTGTTCAGACAGAGCAGGGGGTAATGTTTACTTAATACTTCAGGTTGATGGGGGATGTATCATAGTTCAGTCTGTCAGCTACATACGTGGAACTCCATTTATGTACACAGCGATAAGATATGTTTGAACAACGACAGAGCAAGTCTGAAACAGCCTATTCAGCTGGTATGAGTAATCAAGAATAAAGCTCTTAAAAAAAAAAAAAAAGTCTCAAGATATTTGGGAAAGTTACAGAACAGACTGCCATGAATAACTCTGCTTATATTTGCAGACATTGTTTTCCAAATAGCTGGAAAAATGAACAGATTGTTCTGGGAGGCCGTCTTTCCAGTTTGTTCCCAGCTCCCAGGCTGTTAATCACAGAAGAAAGCACAAGGACAGTCAGCTAATGCTCTACACTAACTGCATCTATGGTCGGTTGAGCACAAGCACCAGGAGGCGAGAGAAGGAAAAGCATTCCTAGAATCGCCTGAGGTTTTCTCTTTTGACTTCCTGCTTTTCACCTTTGTGCTCAATGCAGACACCACAGAACCCCTCCGTGGGGAATAATTTTCTAAATCCGGAATAAGGCAGGTTTCGCAGGGTAATTTACCCGCCGTGCTCAGCCCCGCCCCCCTTATTCCGCGTCAACTTTCTATCTTGGTGAGGAGACCAAACACAAGAGACTAAGGCTAAGGGCGAGGCTGCTGAAGTCGAGGGAGGAAGGACAGCGGTGCCCCGAGACCGGTCAGTCTGTCAAGGGATGAAGGATGCTGCGTGACCAGGCCCGGGCCCGAGAGAAGCGGGGTTTGGCCTGGGACTCCAGCTCCGCACCTGCAAAAAGCCAGAAGCAGCTGGCTGCCCTAGCCCGGCCAGGAGCGCCACCTCCGGGTCCCAACACCCGGCCAGCGCACCCTCAGAAATAGCCCGACCCGCTTGCCCCTCCCCTGAGCTCGTGGTCCTTGGCCTGGCAGCCAGCCGCCCCCGGCCACCTACCGGGGCTCAGGGCCACACAGCAGGGCCCCGGCTCTCGGCGGCCTCCGCCTCCTCCCGGTCCATGGGGTCGGGGCCCCAACCTTCGCTCCCCTCACCCGGAGGCGGAGGAAAAGGAAGAAGGTAGTGCGGGCTCCCCACCCGGACAGCTCCCTCTCGCCTCAGCCTCCCTGGACAGCGACCGCGGCCGGAAACGCCGCCTCCTCCCACCTCCCGGGCTCAACCCGGAAACACACTCTTCAGGCTAACCAGCCCTCCCGAGCACCCCCCTCCCCGGAAGCTCAAGTCCAGCCGCGAGCCGGAGGGGGAGGAGGGGCAGTGCTGAGGGACAGAACTACGCACGAGCGAAGGAACCTGGACCCCCCAGGTAGTCTCCTCCCGCTCTCCACAGGAAGTCTGCTCCTTCGCCTGCCCTCCGCGAGCCCCAGGCCCTGGACTCGGGCAATACCCACAACCAAGATGGCGGCAACGGCAGCACCCCCTACGGCTTAGCGCCCAGGCGTGCCATTGGCCAGAGCCTGAAGTGAAGCCGCCGAGGATTGGTCGAGAGCGCTGCGGGGGTGGGGGTGGAGCTGCAGCCGCCTGGAGCCGGAGTGGGCAAAGCGGCGTGAGCAGCGGCCCCAGGCTCCCGGAGCATCGGGCTCGGAGAAGATTTCGCCGCTCCGGGCCGCAGCCTGGTGAGCTCAGCCCCCTTCAGGCCCTCCCCTACATCCCAGCCGGGGCCTCGCCGAGCCGGCGCTGATCGATGCCGACACACCCCGGGGACCCTATCGCGACTCCATCGCGCCATATCGCGACATCATCGTGCCCTGTCGAGACTCCATTTTGTCACAGCCCTTTTCAATATATACCTATATATATATTTTTTTAATTTGCCCTGTCATCTTTGGGGGCTGTCCATGTCGTGATTTTTGCCGTGATCTCTTCGTGACATCACCGCGCCATCGTGAAGTGTGATCTCATCGCCGCCCTGTCGTGACTTCATCAATGTCGTGTTGTGACCTGGCTGCGGCGGGACAGGTGGTGACCGCCAGGAACCCTCTTCCCCTTCTCATCTCCCCATCTCAGCAGCCCTGCTTCGATTATCCGGCTTTTGGATTCTCCGTTGTCCTGGGAGCTACCCGGGACCCCTTCTTGCTTCTCCAGCAGCCCCTGCCGGCATCTACAGGCTGGTAGCGGGGCGGGGAGGGCGAGAAGAGGGAACGCGAAGGGTTAATTCTACCGCTGCTTCTGCTGCTGCCGCTGCCGCTGCCGCTGCTGCAGCTTCTGCCCGAGGGAGGGAAAGGAGAGGAGGCAAGGAGCCTGCGGGGGCGATTGAGAGCCCTGGCTGGAGGGGTGGGGTCCCCAGAGGGGCCTCCAAGCCTTCCCTCGTCAGCACCCTGCATCCGCACTTCTGCTGAAGCTTGTCTCCTGCCTGTTCTGGAGAAGGGAGGGGAAGGGAAACCTAGGATGCCCTTTTCCCTCATGTCAGTCTGAGTCCGGATAATCGAACTTCACCCATGTATGTCTCCATTCCTTCCTGTCTGTCCTCACCTCTCCCTCCTGGTATATGCCTGGGTGGAGGGAGATTAAACCAGGCCTCTGGTGCCAGGGGACAGCTGAACAGTGGGGCCAGCCCCCTCCCACTCCTGGGAAATTGGTAAGGAGAGCTGTCCAGCTGAGCAGCAGGATGCATGGCCCTTCCTTCCCGCTTTCTGGAGGTGACCTTGGACCAGGGTCCCTTCTTCATCCCTAAGGACTTGAGGGTCCACTGCCTTTAAGGGGCTGCCACAAGGGAGGTCAGTCTTGTGCAACCCATCCCTCCTGATCCCTCCCTCTGTGCTAATCCCTCCCTCCATCCTCCACTCCCACCCCCACCCCTCCTCTGCAGAGGGATGCTCAGTCCCTCTTGTGTTCACAGTTGGGCAAGGCGGGCATCATGGCCTCGGATTGCGAGCCAGCTCTGAACCAGGCAGAGAGCCGGAACCCCACCCTGGAGCGCTACCTGGGAGCCCTCCGTGAGGCCAAGAATGACAGCGAGCAGTTTGCAGCCCTGCTGCTAGTAAGGCACTGACTGAAAATTGGGAGGTGGGAAGGGCTGGGTGGTTGGGACCCCTTTGAATGGAGACAAAAAGTCCCCAAGGATACATAGGTGATTGCTGGCATTCCTGGAGGCACCAAAGAAGGCCCCAGAAGCCTACCTTTGGACTATTCTTTGCTCCCCTGAGTATGGGGCTAAAGGGGAGAAGGGGGGTGAATAAGACTTGGGTCCCTAGGAGCCTCGGAGGAGGCTGCCTGGGTCTGCTCTCTGGGGCGTCCCGGAGCAGATGGGAGCTGACTCATAGGGTGACAGCAGCAGGTAGTAACTAGTGCAGAGTACTTGAGGGCTGGAGATGATTGCTCTGGGGGTGGAGAGAACAGCAGAGCTAGAAGTAACTGGGAAGGGGTCTCAGGGGATGGCCGGGAGGCAGTAGGTAGGTTGAGGGTGAGGATGCTGGTTTGGGGCTTAGCCCTGTTGGAGGAACCACGCTGGGGCCAGCCGAGCAGGAGCTGCAGTGCTGGGAAGGGGGGGTTGGTGTGTGGGGGGTGAAGGGAGGAGGGAGTACAGTCGCTGCTTGTTTGCCATGGCAACAGGAAGAAGGCTCCAGAGTCAAGGGCTCACACTGCAGCAGAGGAGGTGTTGAGGTGAAATGTAAGGGGAAATGTTTTGACAGGCAGAGTGGAGAGACACAGGAGCCATTTCCCCTGAGAAGGTGGCGGGAATGGATCAGAGGCTTCTCTGGGGGGGGAGCAATTAAGGAGAGACCCTAAACCCATGGGAGATTTTAAAGTGAGATCGAAGCCCAACTCAGGTTGTTGGCATCTAGATGAAATATCAGGAAGAACTTCTCAAATGGCCAGGCGATGAAACGGCAGCATGAGTAGTTGAGGAGGCTTGGACCTCCCTTTTGTGGAGGTAATCACAGATGAGGGATCCCAGAGGTCACAACCCAGGGGAGGGAAGGAGCTGGATGAAATGACCTCTGGATCCTCGCATGAGTCCCCTTCCATGACCTAACCTTGCTAACTGTCAGCGCCCCCAGGGTGCAAGGGGGCAGTCTTCCTTTCATCCCGCTGATAGCACATACCCCCCTTAGGTGACCAAGGCAGTCAAAGCAGGTGACATCGATGCCAAAACTCGGCGGCGGATCTTCGATGCTGTAGGCTTCACCTTCCCCAATCGTCTTCTGACCACCAAGGAGGCACCAGATGGCTGCCCCGACCATGTTCTCCGAGCCCTGGGTGTGGCCCTGCTGGCCTGCTTCTGCAGTGACCCTGAACTGGCCGCCCATCCCCAGGTGCTGAACAAGATCCCCATCCTTAGCACCTTCCTCACTGCCCGGGGGGACCCGGATGATGCTGCTCGCCGTTCCATGATCGATGACACCTACCAGTGCCTGACAGCTGTGGCAGGCACACCCCGTGGGCCCCGGCACCTCATTGCTGGTGGCACCGTGTCTGCCCTGTGTCAAGCATACCTGGGCCACGGCTATGGCTTTGACCAGGCCCTGGCACTTCTGGTGGGGCTGCTGGCAGCTGCGGAGACCCAGTGCTGGAAGGAGGCGGAGCCTGACCTCCTAGCTGTGTTACGGGGCCTCAGTGAAGATTTCCAGAAAGCCGAGGATGCCAGCAAGTTTGAGCTCTGCCAGCTGCTGCCCCTCTTTCTGCCCCCGACAACCGTGCCCTCTGAGTGCCTCCGGGATCTGCAGGCCGGGCTGGCACGCATCCTGGGCAGCAAGCTGAGCTCCTGGCAGCGCAACCCCGCCCTAAAGCTGGCCGCCCGCCTGGCGCACGCCTGCGGCTCCGACTGGATCCCAGTGGGCAACTCCGGGAGCAAGTTCCTGGCCTTGTTGGTGAATCTGGCATGTGTGGAGGTACGGCTGGCGCTGGAGGAGACCGGCACAGAAGTCAAAGAGGATGTGGTGACCGCCTGCTACGCCCTCATGGAGTTGGGGATCCAGGAGTGCACCCGATGTGAGCAGTCGCTGCTCAAGGAGCCTCAGAAGGTGCAGCTCGTGAGCATCATGAAGGAGGCCATTGGGGCTGTCATCCACTACCTGCTGCAGGTGAGGGCACAGCAGCCCCGCACAGGGAGCCTAGTGTGGCGGGGTGGGGGGAGTGGGGCGGGGGCTGGAAGGCAAGGCAAAGAGGAACGTGAATTTATGTCTGGAGTAATGGGGAGAGGGCAAGATGCCACTCTGAGGGCTGATCCTGCAGCACTCCCGGGAGTAGTGTGGCCGAGCCTCCCTCTCCCTCCCCCCTGAGCCTCCACACAAGCACCATACCACACACCATATGTGCACTCACATCACAATACACACACACGCACACACACACACAACACGGTGACTTCCCACTCACTACCCTCCCCCCCAGTACACACGCACACCAAATCGAAGCAGTCTGTTCGGCTCAACGTCTCGCATTGTTTCATGCACCTGCACGTACAGACCTGTGCCAGAGCCGGGCAAAGGAGCGGGGCTGCTGGTTCCTGGCCTCTGGAGAGGTTCAGCTAACTCCTCCCAGGTCAGAGCTGCTATAGAGGGAGGGTCTAATTAGCTTTGGACCTGTGAGTTGTGTTGGAGCCTTGAGGTACTTTAGAGGTGGGGGGGGTTGAGCCCCAGCGAGTGTGGGGACATGTTGTCTGAAGTCCAGTTCCCCCAGCAGACATGCCCTGAGGGCCTGCTCTATGCCAGGCCCCTGCTGGGTGCGTCTTTAACCGTGTGCCAGGTGCTGGGTACACTGGGCTTCCCTCTGAGGGGCTCCCCAGCCAGAATTCCCTTCTAGTTGTGTTATTCCTAGGCTGGCTGGCATGCTGTCCCGGCCGGGGAGGGTCTCTGGTCCTGCTCCATCTCACGGGGGTCCCATGGCAACAGGTGGGGCCAGAGAAGCAGAAGGAGCCCTTTGTGTTTGCTTCGGTGCGGATCCTGGGGGCCTGGCTGGCCGAGGAGACCTCATCCCTGCGCAAGGAGGTCTGCCAGCTGCTGCCCTTCCTTGTGCGCTATGCCAAGACCCTCTACGAGGAGGCCGAGGAGGCGAATGACCTCTCCCAGCAGGTGGCCACCCTGGCCATCTCCCCCACCGCCCCAGGGCCCACCTGGCCGGGGGATGCTCTCCGGTGAGTTTGTAGTTAGAGTCTGTCCAGCCAGACTGTTCTAAAGAAAAGTGTAACAGGGGGACACCTCCTCCCCCCCACTCCCCCGAACTGCTCTGTGCCAGGCTTCCTGATTGGGTCATGAGATTTCCTTTAGGATTATTTCTGGGTTTTGGGGGGGCTTGTTCACGCAGGACTCCTGCTCAGCCAAGTCTTACTTGCCCGGTCCAGATTTGTCTGTAAAGAGAGAACTCGTGCTTATCGAGCAGTTACTACACGCCAGGCATTTTGCTCTACCTTTTACCAAAACAATCTCATTTGGTCCACACAGCAGATCTATGACAAGTCTCATCTGTGTGTTCAGGATGAGCAAACCGAGACTCAGGGTTAAAGTAACTGGCCCACCCGTGCACCACAAGGCAGAGCCCAAGTTTGAGCCCAGGCCCGTGAAGGACCACAGCGTATGTTCTCTGCGGGACCTACAAAGCTGGGTCCTTCCCCCCTGCTTTCATTTCTCTCAGGTGGGATGCCCCAAAAGAGGGACTCCTTGTGCCTTCATCTCTCCCCGCCCCTTACACGTCTGTTCCTTCCACGCCCCTAGGCTCCTTCTGCCCGGCTGGTGCCACCTGACTGTCGAAGATGGGCCCCGGGAGATCCTGATCAAGGAGGGAGCCCCCTCACTTCTCTGCAAGTATTTCTTGCAGCAGTGGGAGCTCACGTCCCCGGGCCATGATACCTCAGTGCTGCCTGACAGCGTGGAGATCGGCCTGCAGACCTGCTGTCACATCTTCCTCAACCTCGTGGTCACCGCACCGGGGCTGATCAAGTGAGGCCGGGGAGGAGGTGGGAGGAAGCAAGGGGGGCTGCTCAGACTCCCCTCGGATCTCCATCTCGACTTTGCTTCCCTGTGCCCGTGGGTTCCTGTTACGGTTAGAATGAAAGGCTCCCAGGACAGACAGAGACACCCCACGTGAGGATTTGGCATGTCCAGAAGCCCTCTGGGCCTGTCTTTCTGCTCCAGCCGTGACCCGTCCCTGCTCCCCAGAGGTCATGAATGGGCCCAAAGTTAACTCTTGACCCTGCTGCCTCATTTCTTGCCAAACCCTAACTGGTGAAGCTGGGAGCCCAGAATCCCAGGTTTTCCTGGGCCTTG
Organism: Mustela nivalis; assembly: GCF_964662115.1. NCBI lineage: Eukaryota > Metazoa > Chordata > Mammalia > Carnivora > Mustelidae > Mustela > Mustela nivalis. The sequence continues at coordinate 25,892,722 of NC_139029.1, forward strand.
GTCTAGCTCCACCAACCACTCCTCCCCCATCTTTCCCTCCCTTTCTCCGCAGGCGAGATGCCTGCTTCACATCTCTCATGAACACCCTGATGACGTCGCTGCCCTCACTGGTGCAGCAGCCCGGGAGATTGCTTCTGGCTGCCAATGTGGCCACCCTGGGCCTTCTCATGGCCCGGCTCCTCAGCACCTCTCCAGGTAAGGCCCTGGGGACCCAGTCCTAAAGGGTAGGGGCAAAGGACCTGGGTGGACCTGTTGTCTTCTGGGCGTAAGTCCCCATTTGCAAGGAACGGTTTGAACAGAATTTTCCAGTCGAGAGGCAGTCTCTGAAGTGTGTCTCCATCCCCCACCCTACCCCACCCTTCTTCGCCAAACGATAACATTCTCTTCCTTCTGAAGACTTTTAAGGCAAGGTCTGGTGGGTGTAAGAACAGTGCTCGAAGGCACAGGCATAAGCACCTGGAATTCCCAGCAGCCCAAGGAGTCTGAATCCAGTGTTTTCAAGGTGGAGCCTCCCCCACCCAGGCCTTGAGTCAGAAAGCTTATTCCTCCCATTGAGGTTTTTCTCTGCTCAGCACCTCACCTCCCTCGTGACCGGCTTCAGTACTTTGGTGCTCCTGTGCACAGACCTCTGCAACCCTGCCTCCCCCTGGCTCTGTGCAGGGGGAGGGAGGACATCCCCTCCCGCCCCTGCCAGCCCTCCGTGTCTCCCACTTTGGCCGTGGGTGTCTGCTTAGGTCCCTCTGTCCCCGCCTGTTCCCTGTGCCCCATCTGTCAGGTTGGAGGAGCTGAGCAGATGCCCGGGAACAGGGCGTAACGAGCCTGTACCCTCAGCTGCCTCTCTGTTCCCTGTGTGGGGATCCCAGCAGGGTCCCCCAGCAGTGGGAAGGGAACATGTCCCAGTGGACCCCAAGCCGCCCGTGTGCTCTAGCCCCGTGCTCCCGCAGTCCCAGGCTGCCTCATCTCAGCCCCTGAGTAGAGCCCCAGTGCTGTTCACCCACAAGTGCCACCAGGTTGCACTGACAGCCTCCCTGAGAGGGTCTGCAGTATGGGGGTGAGCCCCGCTTCTTGGCAGGTAAGCCAAGCCCTGGGGCCCCCTCTGGCGCCCTCTTCTGGCCCAAAAATCAATTGGCGTGAGCGGTGCCGCCGGGAGCTTTCTAGGCCCAGAGGTTCTCCCATCACCACCCCGACTACAGGAAGGCCTGACCCTGAGCTTGAGTGTACCAAGATTATTACATTTAATTCTCACAACGGATTGCTAAGATTAGCACTGTTGGCCCCGTTTCACAAGTAAGGAAATGAGAGCCAGGAAAGTGGATTAGCCAAGGTCACACAGTGGAGTCGCGGGTAGGGCTTGAGCCCAGGCAGGCTGATGGCAGGGCGCGCTTGGGCTCCTGGAGTGTATCCGCCACGAGAGGGGAAAGTAAGGGTCTGGGCAAGCAGCCGGCCCGCCAGCCTCATGTGCCCTCCACCCCCTTGCCTTCCAGCTCTCCAGGGAACGCCGGCCTCCCGAGGTTTCTTCGCAGCCGCCATCCTCTTCCTGTCACAGTCCCACGTGGCGCGGGCCACGCCGGGCTCAGACCAGGCAGTGCTGGTCCTGTCCCCTGACTACGAGGGCATCTGGGCCGACCTGCAGGAGCTCTGGTTCCTGGGCATGCAGGCCTTCACGGGCTGCGTGCCCCTGCTGCCCTGGCTGGCCCCCGCCGCCCTGCGCTCCCGCTGGCCACAAGAGCTGCTCCAGCTGCTTGCCAGCGTCAGCCCCAACTCCGTCAAGCCCGAGATGGTCGCTGCCTATCAGGGCGTCCTGGTGGAGCTGGCACGGGCCAACCGGCTGTGCCGGGAGGCCATGCGGCTGCAGGCGGGTGAGGAGACGGCCAGCCACTACCGCATGGCCGCCCTGGAGCAGTGCCTGTCGGAGCCCTGAGCGGGTGTCCGCTGGGGACAGACCCAGGGGTGGGCAGTGAGGGAAGGAGGGAGGAGGCATCTTCCCTGAAGCTCCCAGACTGGACCCCCTTCCCCAAACTCCCCCCCCAAACATCCCAGCTTTCTGGCTTTTCTGAGGGCAAGGGCACGGTGCCCACCCCTTATACAGGAACTGCATCCCGCCCCCCTCCCCCGGGTCCCCATGGGGGCAGGGATTGGCTTGGAAATCAATGTGGCTGTCCCTGCCAGGCCTGGGAAGGTTGGAGCAGCCCCCTAGGGAAGGGGGTGGGCACTGGTTGTCATTGTGCCCTCTGTCAGGCTCCTCCACGGGAGGGAGGCCCCAGGGTGGTGTAGGGCTGGCAGGAGCTGGCTGCCTCAGCCCATGTACCCTGCCGGCCAGGGCGTGGGCTCCCCTAGGCTGTGGTGTCCCCTCTAGCCTCCCAGGTCCACGTCCTTCAAATTGGCCATTTGGCTCTTGCCTTCAGCCCCTTGGGCGGAAAGCAGACTCAGGCCACCATCGCAGTTCTTCCTATCAAATTCAATGACCCAGGATCTGAGCTGCCCTATCCTTCCAGGGAATCTTGGGGCAGACAGGCCTGGCATGGGGGTATGGAAACCTCCTTCTTCCACCTGAGCTTCCTTGAGGGGACCCAGGAGTCCTTAGGCCCTGGCCTCTAAGCTTTTGTGTCATGTTGCAGCAGAGTGACAATGGGGGTTGAGGGTTTATTTATTTTGCCTGCCCTTATCGCTGCTTGGACACCTGAGCATCGAATCCCTGTCCCCCTTGTGCCATCTGGCTTGGCTGGAGCCAGAAACAGGAGGGACACTTACCCAGAATCCGCATGTTTCCTTAGTGGTTGCCCCTCATCGCCATCGTGGTGCCTGGCTTTAATTCCCACCCCTGCTTATGATTCCTCTCTGCAGAGAGATGCGACTTGCGGCTCCGGCAGGGACTACCTTTCTTATGAACCCCGGGGGACCCTCCCCCAAACCTCACCCCTTGCTTCTCTCTCCCCTTCCCTCCCCAGTGCGTTCTGTGATCTCCAAGTTCAAAGCTGTGCACATGCGGACACTCAATAAATGTTCATTGGTGACCTGCTGGTCCTTGTGTGGTCTGTCCTGCACCTTCTCTCTTCCTTCTAGACTCCAGCAGCTCACAACTACCATTTGCTGAGCCGAGGCCCTGCCACACACACTTCCACAGGTGTTCTCTCATTGAGCCTGCCCCAGAATCCTGTGACACAGGCATTATCCTGATTTTACAGGTGAAGACCCTTTGGCATGGGTAGGTGGTTGGCTCAAGATGGTGTGCCAGTGTCAGAGCCAAGAAGGGGCTGGCCGCTGACTCCTTAGCTCACACCCGGCACCTGTAGAGCAGGATGGCAAACTGGTGCCAAGGGGGCCCAGTCTAGTGGGGCTTTGGGGCTCTTGTGTACAAATGAAGTGCTGACATGAAGGGCCACCAAGTAGTAGTAGTGCCACATCTTCCAGTTTTTAAAAACAAGTCAAAAACCCTCATTTTTATTCAAACTCTGATTTTGGAATGTTGATTTTTTTTTTTTTTTTTTTTAACAAAATCACTGCTGCCCCAACAATACCTCCAGGCCAAAATGGCTTTTAGGCAACCAGCTCTTCACCTCTTTTTTTTTTTTTCTTTTTTCAGATTATTTATTTGACAGCACAAGCAGGGGGAATAGCAGAGGGAGAGGGAGAAGCAGGCTGTGGGGCTCAATCCCAGGACTCTAGGATCATAACCTCAGCTGAAGGCAGACACTTAACCGACCAAGCCACCCAGGTTGCCCTGTTCAGCTCTGTCCTATGCCACATGAGAAGAGGGGGAAGGGGACTGAGAGCTTCAGCAAGAGGTGGGAGCCAAGCACCTACTGCTTCACCAGGCCTGAGCCAAAGCTGTCAGACTGGAGCCAGACCAGCACCCAGCCCACACTAGGCAGACATCTCTCCCTAGGCCCTCAAGCCAACATTCACTAAGCATGTCTCCTGTGTCTGTCTGTGGTGGGCTATGCATAGAGGAAATTTATTTATTAGATGTACAGAAAGTCATGTTCTTAGCATGGATTCCCTGGGGAAAATATGAAAAGACAGACCCTGCCATCAAGCAGCTTAAAATCTAGAGAGGAAACAGACGAGGCATCAGACACTACAAGTATAATCAGTTGCTTCTCTGGGGGTCTGAGGAAAGTATGGCTGGAGCATGAGGAGCCCCTCAGCCTGGCTGAGTAAGTCTGAGAAAGCTCAGGAAGCAGTTGCTGAGACCTGAGGGTGAGGAATGACTTGCCAGGTAGACAAGCAGAAGAACAGCAGGTATAAACGCATGCGAGCTTTGGAACCGCAAGTAGCTTGTTGTTGCTACAATAGAGAGTGTGAAGTGCGATGAGGTTGGACCTGTGGGCATGGACCAGATCTTCCAAGTCCTGGCATGCCATGCTCAGAAGCTTAAATGTGTGATCATGCTGAGATTTTTTTTTTTTTAACAGACTATGATCCAGTTTGCATTTTTAAAGATGACTGGCTGTGAGGGGGACAACTGAGGCAGGGAACTCAGAGAGGAAGTACTAAGTCTGAACTAAATGCCCGCGGCGGTGAAGATGGAGAAAATATAGGTAGGAGTTAGTTAATAGGGCTTGGTGATTAACTGGAAGTGAGGAGGGATAAAGAGCCCTCCTGGATACCTGATCTGGGCCACTAAGTGGATAATGGGGCCATTCACTGTCACCGGGAACACTGGGAAACAGGTTAATGCAAAATATAAACTCAATATGGTAAATGGTGAGTTTGTGCTGCGTGTGGAACAGCCAGGCATCAGTTGCTTTCTGCAGTCGAGCTCAGAGCGGTCTGGGTGAGTGACAGATTTGGGAGTTGGCAGTGTAGAGTCTTAAAGTCATGGGAGTGACCGAGATCATCTAGGGAAGTAGTAAGAGAAGGGAAGGGCCCAGAGCAAGTGGCCACCTATGGTCCCAGCTCTCGAAATACTCTCCCTCCCGAGATGGAGGAGCCAAACCCTGCAGAAAGGCTTATAACAAAAGGCAGACTGAGCTCTGTACTTTAGCGAGGGATGGTCAGAGAGTTCTGGGCTCCTGAATGGGGGGAGGGGCTAGGCTAACTTTGTAACAAGACGAAGCTTGCTTTTGGTAATTCAGGTGCGAGAAAGGGCGACCTGAGCTGCAGTTGTGAGATAGAACCACCAGGTGGCGCCTCAGCATCTCCTTGTGCCAGATGCTCCCCCACTCGGCAAACACCCAGCCAGGCGCAGAGCAGATTGCCAAAGGCGGGGAGGAGGGTGGCTGTGTCAATAAAGGAGGCAGGCCTGAGTTTTTTCTTAATGTCGAATCCAAATGCAAGCTTGCTTTTTGAAAAGAGAGGGAAAGACTTGAGACCGGGGGAAGAGCAATAGGCAAAGACTGCCAAATGGAAATCTAGGATGTGTCTGAACATGAGGACCTATGGGTCAATACATGCCCTGTGTTCCCATGTGTATGTATGTTTCCCAAGAGTGTCTCTAGGCATGTCGTATGCCCCACGTGCCCAGGAGAGTCTGCATGTGTATCCCTGTGCACATCCCAGGCCTCCACGTGTGCATTCCTGTCCCAGAGAGAGCGCAAGCTGCAATGCCCACTTCCATGCCTCAGAAAGTGAGGAGTCCCTTGGCCCTGAAAGAGAAGAGCAACAGAGTCTGCAGCCATAAGACCCTGTAGGTTTTAGAAGCCCCCAAAGCAGTCGCAGGTCACGAACACCCATCTCCTCAGTAGCCATAAGGAAAATCATTTATCAGATGATCTCAGAGTGTACATGGTTTCTCTGTCTACCTACCCGGGGTCATGCTCACATGGAAGCTTCCAAAAAAGACCCCTCAGTCAGCTGAGGAATTCACAAACTCATGCATTCATCATTTTTTTAATAAGTTTCCACTGAGCACCTGCCATGCTCCCAAGCCAGTGCAGGACACACTCTCTGTTTCTCCTTGCATCTTCTTACAGAATACTTCGTGAGGCAGAAAGGAAAAACCAGTTGCAGCTGGAATGCTGGTTAGGGTGCTGACACTTTTTTTCCCCTGAAGATGGGCCATGAGGAGCCTCAGGAGAGTTTTCAGCAGGAAGGTTACATGGTTCCCTCCCTTTTACCGCTAAGTAGCATGGGAAGTGCGTCATCAGGATACTGAACGAAGGCAGGAGACCAGCTAGGGGGTTGTTGTCATGGTCTAGACAGTAGTTCTCAAACCTTACTGAGCTTCTGAGTCATCTGATGAGTATTGAAACAGACTTTCAGTCCCCACATTCAGCGTCCTCCAGGGTGAGGCCCAAGGAGTAGCACTTGTAACAAGGTTGCGGAGTCTATAGGTGATACTGGCCCAGGAAACACACTTCGAGAACCACTGGTCTATGAGAAAGACTATGGGACCCTAAAAAGGGCTGACAGGGGACGGGGAGAGATGTGTAAGGGTTAGAAATGACAACACTCCATGACGACTGGTTTACGAAGGTGAAGGGAAGGCCAGAGTCTGGGATGACTCTGTTTTCCATTTGAGGGACAGGGTATCATGTACGGAGCCCGGAGAAGAAGCAGGTTGAGGTGGGTGGCGGGGGTGGAGGGGATGTCGAGTTCACTTGTGGACTTAGAAAGTTTCAGATGGCTACAACGAGATGCCCGAAGGAAATACTCCCCGGCAATTGCATTTGTGGGTCTGAATATTTAGGGAGGGATGCAGACTGGATAGAACAAAGTTGAGAGATAGAACAAAGTTGAGCAGACTGTCCTTGGGAGGACTCCCAAGGACAGTCTGGTCGTCTGCTAGCTGACTAGCAGACACTAAAGTCGTAAGGAATGAACTCACTCACTCGTGAAGAGTGCAGACAGGAAGAAAAGGCTGAAACTTCAACCCTGAGGAAGAAAAACCAACATGAAGGATGTGGCTGAACAATGAGCTAGAAAAGTAAGCTGAGGAGAGTCAGGGTAAAAAGGAGGAGAACCAGGCAAGAAGGGAGTGTCTCAAGCTGCAGCAGGGTAGAGTGAGAAAATCCACAAAAGCCACTGGACAGGCAGCCTGTCCTGTCATTCTGGCCTTCCCCAGCCAGAATCCTGCTGGAGAGAGAAAGGGATCCCCAGAGCTGGGCACAGGCAACGCTGGCCTTGCCACTCCTGGACTTCCCCCAAAGGGTCCACCAACCTGCATGCCATGTACTAACCCACATACACCTGTCCTAGAGCCCCACTTCTGAATTTGAGGATGGAGGAGAAGGGGTCTCGTCACTCACACATCTACATATCCAGACACACACAAACACACTCCGGACCTCTGGTCTGTCCTGGGCACAGAGGCAGCAGCTCTACCCAGCTCTGCTTCTTTCCCCACCCTAGCTGGTGGTTCCAGCCTCCAAAAAGTTCTTAGTGATGTTGCTGCTTCCAGCCTCCTCCCTTTTTCCCCATGGTCCCCCAGACTGAGATGACTCAGACCTGAGTTCTGCCACTGCCTCTGGGATACCCCCACTCAAGTCCCCTCCACATACATACCATGGGTCAATCCCCCTCTCTTCTTAACCTACCTGTGCATCTCCACCTTTCTTTTCTCATCATCTGCTTCCCCAGAAAGGGGCCTCAGAAAACATCCAGTCCTCTCTGAGTCACCCTGCTTTGTTGCCACTGTTGTTGAAGTTGCAGAAACTGAGGTCAGAGGCGAGGAAGGACTCGCCCAGGGGCACAGGTTGGTCAGAGTGAGAACTACATCTGTAGGCTCCTGAGGGGTAGGCAGTACAGCACAGAGAGAGGCTGTAGGCAGACCACCCTGGCTCTGCCACTTCTCTGGCTGCTGGCTTCTCCATGATGATGTTGGCCAAATCCACTCACCTACCTCCCCGTGCCACATCTTCCTCACCAGAGAGCATGACGGTGAAGCAACCCAGTACTCACCAGGTACTTAAGACAGAACACCGCACACTCTGTAATAAGTACTTGCTGTGATTATTTCAGAATTCTATGTTTTTTGGTCTGAGCATCTTCTCGCCTTTTTTTTTTTTTTAAACATCTTCCTTCTGCTTTTTAAATTCCTATTCTTCTTAGTATTCCTCTCATTCCCTTTCTTTAATCCTTGATCCTGCTTCTGCGGCAGGGGGGCAGAAGAGGAGAGGGTTGGGTTTTGGGAGAAAGGTGGATGACTGAAGGGACGGGAATGTCCTTGGGAGACAGCCAAGCCTGCCATGGTAACCCGCAAACACACAGCCTGCACATGTCAGGGTGCTGACTGCACACCATCCATATGGGGCATTTAGACATACCTTCACCCAACAGTCTCTCGTGTGTGTGTGTGTGTGTGTGTGTGTGTGTGTGTGTGTGAGACAGACCTCCACTCAGTCAGCCCAGGCTCTCCTGGCTTCAAAAACATCTGGAGTCCTTTTCTGGTGGAACCCTTGCCCAATTCCCAGCTGGACAACCCTCTTTGTTGGTGTGTCCAGCTACCTCAGACCCTTGCTTAGCACTGGGAGTTATCAGCCCCTGGAGAAGGCTGAGTGAAATGGGCACCTTTAGAGGGTCTTTGATCCAGAAACATTCAGAAAGACTGTAATGGCTCTCTATGTGTGTATGGCGCGTACACACATCACACGCTGACACATGTGTGCACATGAGCCAGTGGGCTTGGGTCGGCAGCTCTCAAACTTCTTCCACATTGACGATGGCCCATCCACAGTCCGGTGAGGGGGTCAGTGAAAGGACTGATACCCATTTTACAGACTAGGAAACTGAGGATGAGAAAGAGTAGTGCCTTGCTCAAAGGCAAATAAAGGCGGTAGCGCTGAGATTCAAAACCACCATCCCTACATCCTAGCCTCCAATCCTTCTCTGTTTCACCGCAGCTGGAGCTTTGAGCCCAGAAGGCGGCTCAGACCAGCGGGGGTTGGATTCACGCCCCGCTACCCACCCCACGGGGTCGCGCCAATGCCACGCCTCCCCTTGAACCGTCGCTGGAGAGAAGGGAGAAAGCGGCCACAGCGTGTCTCTTTAATGCGCGCCCCGGAGGCCCAGCGCGCCCCCGCCACTATAACTGGAGTGCATGGAGAGGGCTGCGCTCAGAGGAAGGAGGGCGGGCGCTGGGCACCCGTTGACCGACTTTCCCAAGTGCGATCTGCGCCCGTCCGGCCCACGTCCCGCCCCCATGGACCTGCCCCGGGGCGCCTACAGCTGAGGACCCGACGCCCGCCGGGCTGCGGGCCGGGCTGCACCCCGCCGCCCCAAATAGCACCCGCGTGCTGTACAGGATCCCCGCGCCTCTTCCCGCGGCGCTCGCCGTCGGGCGAGGGCTCAGCCGCCGCCACGCCCCGCGCCCCGCGCCACCCGCCCCATGCTGGTGCACACTTACTCCGCCATGGTGAGTAGTCTAGGGGCGCGGGATCGGGGAACCCGAGCGCCCGGACCTGCCGAACCTCCACCTCCAACGAAATCTCGGCAGGAGGGGGCCGCAGGGACTCCGCCAGCTGCGAACCGTGAGGGTGCGCGCGGGACACCTCTATCCTAGCTCGAGGCTCCCGCGCCCGCGGGCTCCTCCGAGCTAGACCTCAGGCCCGGGCAGGACGGCAGCCGGATCCCCGAGAGCTGAGGACGGTCCTCTCGGGGACCGGGGTCGTTCAGCTACCAGCGGGTCGCCTAACGCGCCCCTCTCCTTCCCCAGGAGCGCCCCGACGGGCTGGGCGCAGCGGCTGGCGCGGCCCGCCTGTCGTCTCTGCCCCAGGCGGCCTATGGGCCGGCACCACCGCTCTGCCACACGCCAGCCGCCACCGACTTCCAACCACCCTACTTCCCGCCGCCCTACCCGCAGCCGCCACTGCCCTACGGCCAGGCGCCCGACGCCGCTGCCGCCTTCCCGCACCTGGCCGGGGACCCGTATGGCGGCCTCGCGCCCCTGGGACAGCCGCAGCCTCCACAGGCTGCCTGGGCCGCGCCCCGCGCCGCCGCCCGCGCCCATGACGAGCCACCGGGTCTGCTGGCGCCGCCTGCCCGCGCCCTGGGCCTCGACCCGCGCCGCGACTACGCCGCCGCGGTTCCCCGGCTCCTGCACGGCCTAGCCGACGGCGCGCACGGCCTGGCAGACGCACCCCTCGGCCTCCCTGGGCTGGCGGCGCCGCCCGGCCTAGACGACCTGCAGGTGAGGCCCGAACGGTCCGGGATGGGCCAGGACCGGCCGCGGGGATTTAGGACTCTGGCTGGAGGCACGGTGACGAAGGCGGGCGTCCCACTCGTCTCTCACCCTGCCACCTCTCACTCATGACTCCGAGGAGGAGCCCAAATCTGGGTTACATGCTGCCTGTCCATTCAGGCGGCCTGGCACTGAGTCAGTGCGCGGTGCCTGGAGGGCGGCAACCCCTGGTGGAGTCCTGGCCCTGCCTGTGGCTGCCTCAAGGGTAGGTGGAGAGCACTGGGCCTAGCGGACAGGACCAGGATCAGCGACTGCAGGGACTTGGGAAGTGACAGGGGACTAGGTCCATAAGCCCCCTTACCACTGCCTCTCCTATTTTCAGGCCATGGATGAGATGGGAATGAGTCTTCTGGACCAGTCCGTAATCAAGAAAGGTAAGGAACAGCGTGCATCAGCCAGGGCAGAACTGGGGGAGATGGTGCAGGCTCCCCTCACACGGACCTGTTTTCTTCCCTGTGGAGCTTGCTTCCTCTGTGTCGCTGTCTTCTAGCCATTAGAGGGGCAGCAGAGGCTGGGGTCCTGGCCAGAGCTTGAGCAGAGGGGCAGGTTGGTGGGTTGGCCCTAGGGCCTGCTGTCTGGGGTGGGCTGAGCCCATCGGACTCATTCTGCAGCAGACCCTCTGTGTGGCTTGGCCTTTTCCTACCAAGGGGAGGGTGTTCTTGTAGATCTGGAAATAATTTGCAGAACGAGTTAAACTACTTTCCTGTTTTCTAAGAGGTGGGAAAGGGTGTGCAGTTCCCATGGGTTTCCTTAAATGATTTCCACATTACGGTGCCTTACCATTTCTTAAACAGGCAAGATTTCCTTCCCTGAATGACCTTGGGGTCAATTAATGGGGGGGGGGAGATAAAGTTTCCCCCAGGGAATTTTCTATCCTTGCAGGAGCCTCTTTCCACATTTAGGGTTGCAGGAGTTGGTATGTGGATATCGTGTGTTAGTCTGAGTATAGGAGGGTCAGGACCTGCCGGATCCTGGATGTCCTGTGTGAGTTCAGGGTCCATACATGTCTGGTATGTTCCTTTCCTGGGTGTCTATCTGGTATTTCTTGGCGTGTAAGTGTGGTCCTGTTGCTGGGCGTGCAATGCATGTCCACTATGTTGGTGTATATTTCTGAGTGTTTGGGAGTCTGTGTGAGTGAGTGTGTGTGTGTGTGTGTGTGGGTCAGGGTCTTTGTGTCCTGGAATTTGTTCTCTGGTTCTGAGGATCTCTGAGTATGCAAGGATCAGTTCCTGTGTGTTTTGGGAGGGTGTTTGTGTCTCTGCACTAGTAGGAGCCACGGGTTTGAGACCTGCCCTCCACTGGATTTTCCAGCTGGAGGACCAAATTCTAGACATGCCAGGAAAAGGTGAGAAGGAGAGAGATTGAGATACAGAGGCAGAGGGGTCCAGGCTTTGGGTGGGCTCCTTAGATTTGGGGCCAGTGCCCCAGGAGGAACTTGGTGACACACACAAGCTTGTGGTGCCTGAGGCAGGCACAGCTCCTGCAGGATTTGGCTCCAGCCATTTTTCAAGAGTGAACTCAAGCCCAGGCACTGTTTGGACTCCACGCGATCTCACAGCGTTCTCACTGGAGACTGGGACTGAGGCTGGGGTGTGGGGGCGGGCTGGGGGCTGGACTTCTAGGAGTGGGACTGGGTTACCAGGGCCTGAGAGTTAGTCGGACAGCCTAGAATGTGTGGGGAGTAAGAAGAAGGGACAAGCTTCCCGGAATTTAGGGGAGAGCCTCCAGGTGTTGGGCTGTGTCACCTGGGGATGTGGATGTGGAGAGGAAGCCCAGAACTGGCCTCCTGGAGTAGTCACTGCTGCCTTGGCTTAGTGGACTTTTTGGACCCCGTGGGAAAGCAGAGCTCTGTCTGCGGTTGGCAAGAGCCTGCCCCTGGACTGCGTCCACCAGGAGATATAATCATGGTCCCCGCCCCCAGTTCCGGACTCCTGCCCACGCTGGCTGGGGCTGGGGCGGGTTGCGGGATCTGCTAGGCTCACTGACTCCCTGGAGGAGGCCGGACTCCCGCCTTCGGGGTAGGAGCTTGGGAACCTCTGCCCGGGGGAAGAGTGAAGGATCAGCTGGGGCTCTGAGCACCTTAAATTCCAATCCCCAGGCCAGAGCCAGCACTGGGAACTGGCTGCGAGGAGGCGCTGGAATTGCCCTGAGTTGGTTTCTCTCAAAGGACATCAGCTGTCATAAGTTCTGGGTCCCAGGTGTGCGCCGGAATCCCCAACAGCGGTCCCAGGACCACAGTGAGGGCAGTCGGGGGTGTCGCGAGTGCGGCCCGCGGGGCCCCGCGGGGCTGATGTGGGCGCTGGCGCTGCGCTGGGCGTCCCGGGCGCGGGCGCGGGGGCGCACACCGGCCGTACCGCGGTACCAGCCTGTCGGTGGCCGAGCGCCGCGAGATGGAGCGCGGGGACCTGGGTGCGCCACCCTGGACGACGAGTCACAACCTGGAGCGCGGCGGCAAAGGACCAGGGGTGCAAGCTCCAGGCTTCCTGCGGAGGGAAGCGCCTGGTTCGCTAGCCGCGAGCTCGGCCTTCCACCCGCGCGCCGCGCCTTCGGGAGGAGAGAGGGTCAGTACTGGCGCTTTCGAGCTTCGCAAACGCCGAGGCAGAGCTGATCCCCGAAGGTCCTCGCCTAAGAGGCCGCATGGACGAGCGACAGCGCCGAGCCGCTGCGGCTAAGCAGCTGCGCCGGCCGGAACCCGGCGCGCAGCGGGCAGTTTTCGCCTGGGATTTGCGCCGTCACTGCGGGACTCGGTGTCGTGGATTAGCGTCCTTCTTCGGCCTCAGGCCCTTCCGATGACATCGAGAGCCCCTGTAAGATCCTGAAGCCCTCTGGCGCCCGCCGGAGGTAGTAGGGGACCCAGCGGCCCCCGTGGACCCTGGAATGATAGGAAGTCATTTTGGGCTCGCTGAAGCATCCGATTCCTCCAGCAGCTCCAGGCCCTGGCGGGAGGGACAGCTGAGGTTGAGGCCGGGCAGTCGAGGCCCTGGGTGCGAAATCGCAGCCACCCCGGCCCTACCCCTGAAGCGGTCTTCCTATCGCAGATGTATCGCCAAAGAGGGAAGCCTGGGAGCTCTCGAGGGTCCCGACCTTGCTTATAAAACTTCCATATTCCGGGCACTTACTTGTCCTGGGGAGAAGGGAAGCGAAGCCTCTGCCCCGCTGTACACTTCCCTGTCGGCTGCCCCTTGCAGCCACGGAGTGAGGCCGGAGGCGGCAGATGGAGCCGAGGCGGACCCAAGGAGAGGCCCGGAACCCTCCATTTTCTGCCCACGTTTGTTACCTCCAGTTTCATAACCTGCCCCAGGAGCACGGAAAGCAAGCGGGACTGGTGGGGGACACACACCTGGATGGGAATATTTTCTAGCCGAGAAATGTGGTGAGGGGGATCGGTACTGGTCGTGTGAGAGCTCAGAGGAGGATAGCAGAGTGCCTGAGTCTGGGGGCTTCCTACAGGAGAGGTTAGGACGGTCTCCGCAGGTGTTCCATGGGTGCTGGTTGAATAAATGAGTGATGGTTTTTGAGGTCTGAGCGCACGGGGAGAGAGGTTGTAGAAAGGTTGTAGAAAGGGCAGAGCTATTTTCACCGCCCTAGGCACAGCATGTGCAAACGCCCTCCACTGCGGAAAAGCCAGCTACCTTACAAAGGTTAAAATCTGCCTGGATTTCAAGTTCTGCAGCCACAGCTGGAGGGAAGGGGTTTGGGGATGAGAACTGAGATCAGTCACTCCTCCTCTCGGGGAGAGTGGGTGGTTGCCTCGTTGGGGGCGGGAACATCCCCTTTGTGGAGCCCTGTGGTCCAACCTCAGGGTCTCCAGGGCACCCTCTCACTGCTCAGCTTGGCTCTAGGGAAAGAAAGGGAGATGGGGAGGGTCTGGGCTTCCCAGTGAATCCCTGCAGGCCAGGCCTCTGGTGAGTGAATGAAGTACTCACCTCTGAGACAAAGATTATATAAATAATATCTATATATTTTAAAGATTTATTTATTTACTTTAGAGAGGGAGGGAGAGAGAGAGAGAGAGAACGTTCATATAGCAGGAGGGAGGGGCAGGGGAAAGGGAGAGAATCCTCAAGCGGACTCATGGCTGAGCACAGCACCCCCGCAGGGCAGAATCCCAGGAAATCATGACCTGAGCTGAAATCAAGAGTCAGACACTTAACCAACTGAACCACCCAGGCACCCCAGGTAAATAATGTATCTGTTTTTTGTGGGTTTTTAAAAGATTTTATTTATTTATTTGACAGAGATCACAAGTAGGCAGAGAGGCAGGCAGAGAGAGAGGGGGAAACCAGCTCCCCACTGAGCAGAGAGCCTGATGCAGGGCTCGATCCCAGGACCCTGGGATCATGACCTGAGCCAAAGACAGAGGCTTTAACCCACTGAGCCACGCAGGTGCCCTGTAAATAATGTATCTTAGTGCAATACTTTAGTATAAGAAGTACTGCCAAAAATCCACAAGAAACAAAAATCAAGGTTTTACATAATGAGAGGATCTGACCCAGCACTTCTACATGCCTCCCCAGAGACTGAAAACCCAGTACCCAAGCAGATAGGGTTTGGATGATAGCTGAGGGCCACATAGGACAGGAGAGTGAAGGTTAGTTAGTGGGAAGGAAACTTCGCCAGCAGGCCCCAGGAAGGGCGACAGAGAGGCTCAAGTGGGCTGGGAAGGTCTGCCTTCCTCCAGCCGCTCCCCTCCCCCACTCTGGGCCAGCGTACCCCAAGTGTAGGCTAAAAACACCATGTGCATCAGAATCCCTTGGAGGTGCTTATTTAGAAAATGCCAGATTTGGGGCGCCTGGGTGGCTCAGTGGGTTAAAGCCTCTGCCTTCGCCTCGGGTCGTGATCCCAGGGTCCTGGGATCAAGCCCCACATCAGGCTCTCTGCTCAGCAGGGAGCCTGCTCCCTCCTCTCCCTCTCTTTCTCTGCCTGCCTCTCTGCCTACTTGTGATCTCTGTCTGTCAAATAAATAAATAAAATCTTTAAAAAAAAAAAAAAGAAAAAAGAAAAGAAAAAGAAAATGCCAGATTTCATGGGCACCACTCCACATCTACTGAATGAGAGTCCCTGAAGTATGGCCCTGGAACTTGCATTTCTTAACAAATTTATTGAATTAAAATGTACAGATCTTAAAAAATCACCCATTTAAGAGTATGATTCAACGATTTTTAGTAATTTATAGTTGTGTAGTCATTACCACAATCAGTCTTTTTTTTTTTTTTAAGATTTCATGTATTTATTTGACAGAGAGAGAGAGCACACAAGCAGGGAGAGCAGGAGACGGAGAAGCAGGCTCCCAGCTGAGCAGAGAGCCTGACATAGGGTTCGATCCCAGAACCTTGGGATCATGACCTGAGCTGAAGGCAGACGCTTAACAGACTGAGCCATTCAGGTGCCCCTACCACAATCATCATCCCCTAAAATTCCTCCATTCCTATTTGTAGTTAATTCTCATTCCCACCCCCAGCCTTAGGCAACCACTGATCTGCTTTCTTTCTATATATTTGCATAATCCGGACATGTTATATCAATGGAATAAATAAAGATGCCCACAGGTGCATCTCTCCTTTTACTCAGCATAATGTTTTTGAGGTTCATCTGTGTCGTAGCAGGTGTGAGTAGCCCCCTTTCTTCGTGTTGCTGAGTAGGCCTCCACTGTGCGCTTGAAACACATTTTGTGTATCCGTTCGTCAGCTGATGGACACCTGGGTGGTGCCCACTTTTTGGCTCCTGTGAATAATGCTGCTCCAATCATTCGCATACATGTCTTTGCGTGGACGTGGGTCCTCATGGCTCTTAGGTCAATTCTGGGGGATGAAATTGCTGGATGTTATGGTAAGTTTGTGTTTAATTTCTTAAGAGCCTGGCATGCGGTTTTCTAATGGGACTGTTCTGTTTTACATTTCTACTAGCAACAGCACGAGAGGGTTCTTCACCTACTCTTGATGATGTCTTATCTTTTTTTTTTTTTTTAAGATTTATTTATTTATCTTAGAGAGAGGGAACCAAGGAGCACGAGTGAGAGGGGCAGAGAGAGAGAATCAGATGCCCCTCTGAGCGCGGAGCCTCACTTGGGGCTCCATCCCAGGGCCCATGAGATCACGACCCAAGCCAAAACCAAGAGTCGGACGCTTAACCGACTGTGCCACCCAGGCGCCCCAGTATTGTCTGTCTTTTTTACGATAGCCCTTGTGGTAGTACCTCAGTATGTTTTGATTTGCATTTCCCTAATAACTAATGATGTTGAGCACTTTTTCACGTGCTTATTACCCACCCATTTGTCATTTTTAGTGAGCTATCTATTCACATATTTTGACCTTTTTCCAGTTGGGCTGTTTATCTTATGATAGAATTACAAGAATTCTTTACATATTCTGGACATGCATCCTTGATCAGACATGTGATTGTCAAATGTTTTCTTCAAGCTGATGGTTTGTCTTTCAGCTTTTTTGGTAGTACCTTTGAGGTGCAAGGATGTTTAATTTTCCTGAAGTCCACTTTATCATTATTTTCTTTTGTGGATCATGCTTTTAGGGTTGAATCCAGGAACTCCTTCCCCAGCCCAAGAGCACAGAGATTTTTCTCCTATGTTTTCTTCTAGACAGAATTGAAATTATAGTCAGTTTTCTGGGAGAATCTTTTGTACTCTCGCCAGATTCTGTAGTCAGACCGTATCTACCACCTGTGGACAGAGTGTGTAGACAAGTGTGTGGGTTTGTCTGACAGGTTGGACAACTAGGAGCTCTTGCATCTGTAGTGTCTTGGCTTCTGCTTGTGTAATGGAGGGGGACAGGGGGAGGCAGTGGGGACACCATGAGTAGACCATTCAGCCCCAGGCATTCAGTCCCCCACTGGTGTGGGAGACAAACACCAGTGTCCCTGCTTTGCAGACTGTGCTAGTTTAATTCCTGCCTCCATGACTGTCCCTTTCTTGCACCATCCACTTCTCTAACTTTGGGTCCCATTGCTCTTGCCATTGAGGGAAGAGGCTCTGAGGAAAAGGGGAAGGACAAGTGGGGCATGGGGAGTGAGGAGGGAGCAGCAGAGTCTGTCCCTCCATATCCAGACATACGTCCACCTGTCATACACCTACACTTAGCAGCACCTATATTTGCATACCTTGGGCAAACACTCCGTGTTTAACTATATGGACAGGAGC
Organism: Mustela nivalis; assembly: GCF_964662115.1. NCBI lineage: Eukaryota > Metazoa > Chordata > Mammalia > Carnivora > Mustelidae > Mustela > Mustela nivalis. The sequence continues at coordinate 25,909,995 of NC_139029.1, forward strand.
AGGAGCCCTTGCAGGTACCCGTATGCATGTGGCCACATCCCTGCAAAACTCAGGGGGGCAGAAACTCTGTCTGCATGTATAGCTGGGGCCCAGTCTTGTTCAGTGAGTAAGTGTGCACATGCACAGTCTGGCCCTCAGTGCTCTGTCCATGACAGTCATTTTTGTGACTCGCATTGATCTCTGTTTGCATGTGCACAAACAGCCTCATGCAGCCTTGGTCTCCCTCCCCTCATACAGAGCCTGGCCTCAGGGAGCACCTGGTTTGGGATGGAGGAGGCTGCTGGAGGAGAGAATTTTCTGTTCCTTCTGACTGCTTTATCTGGCTAGGGGGTCATGGGAAGGAGAATGGTCATTCTGCCCTTCTTTTTATTTACTTATTTTTTGAAAAAAGATTTTATTTATTCATTTGACAGAGAGAGAGCACAAGCAGGGGGCGTGGCAGCCAGAGGGAGAGGGGGAAGCAGGCTCCCTGCTGAGCAAGGAGCCATGTGGGGCTCTATCCCAGAACCCTGGGATCATGACCTGAGCCAGAGACAGATGCTTAACTGACTGAGCCATCCAGGCACCACCCCCCCCTTTTTAAAGGCTTCTTTTTAGTTTTTTAATTCATCAATTTGTAGTTGTTTTTTTTTTTTTAAAGTCAAGCTTGAGGTATAAATAATGTTACGCCTGCATTTATTTACATTTTGACAAATCCAAACATACGGTCATGTAACCACTACGATATAGAGTAGTCCCATCACCCCAAAGAAGTGCCCTCCAGAGAGAGGGACAAGGGTGAAGAGGGAACCACATACAGGCCTGGGAGACAAGGAGCAGGAGGTGGGCATGGCTCCCGTTGTCTGTCTGTCTCGTGTCCGTGTGTCTGTTGAGTTAGGACGTCTCTGCTCCTCACTCTGGGAGGGGGCTGGGACTAAGAAACGGGCAGCGAGGCAGGGTGGAGCCGAGAGCAGCATCAGAGACTGTTTCTAATTAAAACGTTGATTTTTGTCACCAGGTCTTTTTTACATTAATTTTTATTTTTCAAGATACTGCATTAAAGGAGCACCTTGGTTGTGTAGTCGGTTAAGCGTCCGACTCTTGTTTTCAGCTCAGGTCCTGATCTCCGGGTCGTGAGATTGAGCCCAGAGCAGGGCTCTGTGCTGAGCGTGGAGTTGGCTTAAGGTTCTCTCTCTCTCTGCCCCTCCCCTCCTCATTGTATATTGCATTAAAATACTGTTTATCTTGCTTGCTGAGTTTTTGGTGCCTCCTTAGATTTTTGCCCCCAAAGCAAGTGCCTCACTTGCCTCCCCCTCGTTGGTCCTGCTCTGGGGACAGAGACTTGCCTGGGGTAGAATGTGTGCTCTTCATTCCCTCCACATTCTGCCCTTTTCCTCTTCTTCCACTCGCCCCATCTGTGACCTCTTGGCCCCTCTCTGGTACCCGAACGGGGACCCAGGGAGGAAGGGCTGTTTTACTACCCATCACTAAGACAGGGACGAGGTTCTCCCAATGCCCACCCTCTCCCCCAGTCTGGGCTGTGGGCCATCACTCTTCTGTCCATTTCAGGTCTCTACTCATTTATCCCACATGCACTGAGGCCCACTTGCGCTGAGTCCCTGCCCTCAAGGCCCACTCCTCGTTAATGGGGAAGACAGCGGTGGAATCAGACGTAAAGTGCGATGGGGTCAGGGCTAGAGGGTGAGAGGGGCTGGGGTCGTGGGTCTGGAAAGCAGCCAGGAAGCTTTGCACCAGTGCCCGGTGCCCAAGCTGCGGCTTGGGGAGGAGGGGCCTGCTCAGGAATACGGAGACAGTGAGCCCTTCTGTGGGGCCCAAAGAGCTAGCGCCCTGGCATCCCCCACCCCTGGAGGCAAGGCATAGGTGTGGCCTATGCTGACTTTTTAAATTTTTTTGAATCGGTTGCCAAGGTTTAAAAATCCTGAGTTCACAGAGAAATCCAGGATCCTGGTTTCATCAGCAAACAAATAACACGGGAGTTCTGGCAATGTTGGTGTGTCCTGCATGGTAACCCCCAGCCAAGCAGCCGCCTCCTGTAGGGTGGCGCCTGCCGTCCACAGGCTTCCTCGTTACCCCTCTTAGAGGTCTAGAGCTGTGCTGTCCACGGTGGGAGCCACCAGGCACGTGTGGCTGTTGGGCACCTGAAATGTGGCAAGTCTGAATTTAGATGGGCTGGAGATGTAAAATAAGCATTGGATTTTGAAGGCTAAGTACAAGGGAAGAATGTAAAATAGCTAATTAATAATCTTTAAAATATTGATGACATGTTTCCGCAATAGTATTTTTTGACACACTGGGGTAAATAAAATATGTTAAAATTAACCTCACGTTTCTTTTTACTTTTTTAAAATGGAGCTACCAGAACATTTAAATTTAAATTTATATTCTATTTATATATATAATGTGTGTGTGTATATATATACTATATATATAGTACATAGTATATATATAATATAGTATATTTCTGTTCATCAGAGCCTAAAGGACAGATGGGGGACCAGGCAAGAGGGGTAGGCAGCAGCCAGAACACAAAGTGGGCAAAGGAGAGCATTCCATGGACAGCGCTAGGATGACTAAGGATGTGAACTTCGGAGTCTGTGATCAGAGTTCATGACCCATTTCCGCTTCCTGCTTGCTGTGCCATCCCTCTGAACCTCTCTGAACTTTTAGCTTCTCCAATTTGAAATGGGGATGGAGAACAGCATCTGCCTCACAGAGCTGTTTGTGTAAAACACTTGGTGTACAGTTGGCACTCGCTGAAGGTTAGGCCACCTCGTCCTGTCCAGCTCTGACGCTGGGATCTGATTCGAGGGACATTGAGGGCCACGGATGGGTGTCAGTGTGGAGAGTGACGTGTTTTAGAAAGATCCTTTGGGGCGGGGCCAGGGAGACCAGCACAGAGCTGCCCCGAATTTCAGATGGGAAGTGAGTGTCTGTGTACGTGTAGAGAGAAGTGGCTGTAACATCTGGGGCCTGTGGAGAAAGGAGAGCTGCAGGACACAGTGACAGAAGGGATGTGACGGGAGGGGGCAGCGTGGAGGGCATCACTGAGGTTTCCAGCCGGGAGGGTGGGATTCCACACATCCAGAGAAATCCAGGAAAAGCAGAGGGGCTCTGCCTGGCTGGGAACTGCAGGCCTTAGCTAACCTCTGCATTCCCGGCACACAGGGCTCAGCGAGTAATGGCTGAATGGCTGGAGGGCTCCTGCCTTTGAGACCGCAGTCCAGGGCTTGTTACAGGTTCTCCGTCTAGCAGCTGTGTGATCTCAGGCACACTATTTCACCTCTCTGGGCTTCAGTCTCCCCATCTGTAAAATGGGAATAGTAAACCCTCCCGGGTTGTTCCGTGGACTCAGTGACATGATCCGTGTAAAGTACATAGCACAGTAAGTGCCCAGTTAACTGCTGGTCTCTGGCTTCCCACTTAGTCCCTCCCGGTACAGACACACAAGGACTGCCTTCTCTCCTGCTCTCCCAAGGCTCTCACTTCCTTGTAGGAAGAGAAGCCCAGGTGGAAGCAAGTACCTCGATTATTCTCTACTCCCTTTGAAGCCAGGCAGGAGGATGGAGGTTAGACCACAGAAAGAACTTTCTTTTAGGGCCAAGAGTATCCAAGTGGGGTTGTTTTGTTTGTTTGTTTGTTTTCAAGTAGGCTCCACGACCAGCGTGGAGTCCAACACGGGGCTTGAACTCACAACCCTGAGATCAAGATCTGAGCTGAGATCAAGCGTCGGACACTTTACCGACGGAGCCATCCAGGCACCCCTCCAAGTGGGTTTTAGAAAATTAACTTCTCAGAGTCCCTTCCCTGTCCTACACAGATTAGCGGACTGAGAGCTCTTGAGCAGGGGCCTGTGGGGGTGTATCTCTTTATTCCTGTCTCTTTGAGCATCCCATAGTGACTTGGCATCCAGGGGGCCAGGGCCAGAAGCCTAATGGGGCCATAACCTTCCTGCACCCAGGATGTGGGATCCCAAAGTCCCCAGGCCTTCACTGATCCGGGGGGGTGGCACGTGGGGGGTCATAAGCAGGCAAGGGGGGCTGAGGACTCCTTGCGTTTGTGCAGACCTAGCTGGGCCCTGCGGCAGTGACCCAGAGCTCCTGCCTCCGCATTTGTGGCTCTCTCTTGGATTGCACTTGCCCAGACTCCAGGACTCTGCAGAGGCTGTTTGAGTTCACAGCGCACCAGCCTGACTCAGAAAAGGGAACCCAGGTGCAGGAGCCAGACTCCGGGTTGTTTCCACCACCCTGTTGGCTGAGTGGACTTGGGTGAGTCACGATAAACTCCGCGTGCCTCAGTCTCTTCCTCTGTAAAGCAGGGACAATAGAACTGTCCTCTGAGAGGCGCTGGGATGGTTCGATGTGGCTGCGTGCCCAGCATGGGGCCCGGTGCCCAGGACACAGTCAGCGCTTCCTCAATGCTCCCGCTCCACAGCTGGCCAGCGTCCGCGTCCTGCGGTCCCCGGCTCAGTGTCGTCTCTCTCCCCCTTGCCCTTGCTTCCATTCTGCAGTCCCCATCCCCTCCAAAGCCAGCAGCCTCTCGGCCCTCTCACTGGCCAAAGACAGCCTGGTTGGTGGCATCACGAACCCCAGTGAGGTCTTCTGCTCCGTGCCAGGCCGGCTCTCGCTGCTCAGCTCAACGTCCAAGTACAAGGTGACCGTGGGGGAGGTCCAGCGGCGACTCTCACCTCCCGAGTGCCTCAATGCTTCCCTGCTAGGCGGTGTCCTTCGCAGGTAGGACGGCCAGCCCACACAGTTTTCTGCCCAAATCCGTGTGATCATTTCAGACCTTCTCCGGGGCGCAGAGAGGGGCCCGCCTCACGCCAGGCCACAGCCTCCTCTCCATCTCTGTCTCCTTAGGGAATTGTGCATGTTCTGGGGGCAGGCCCTGGTCTCCAGCAGCTCCCACAGGTGTGTGGGCTTGGGGGTGGGGGTGGACAAAGAAGGCCGATCACAGAGAAGGGACGGAGGACTGACCTGTGCTGGGCTGGATGGACCAGGCTGGGGCTGGTGAAGAGAAGGGGCCATCTTCCTCCTTTGCCCCAAGAACAGGACCCCAGGACCCAAGGCCCACTCCCTGCAGAACACAGGCCTCTCTGGTGTGTGTGTGTTTTGAGGTCTGTGGTTTGTCTTCATAGCTGGGTGTGCGTCTCTCTCTGTGCAAGTCCTAATGCCCTGGTGGGTATTTGCACTTCAGGGCTAGGAGTCTTGATGTGTGTGAGGAGGGAGTGCGCGCGTGTGTGTGTGTGTGTGGTATAGGGGACAGTCAGGCGTATATATGTCTCCGTGAATGTGAGTTTCTTTTGTTGCCTTGGCTAGAGTGTGTCCTCCTCTGTGTGACGGCGTGCACTTCTAGGGATAGACATATGTGTGTTTACACGTCTGCAGCTCCGTGTCGAGGCTGCATTTGTGCAGGGGTGAGGTTGTCTCTATTCCTGGTCTCTTTGAACACCCCAGAGGGGCTTGTGTGAGTCCGCAAGTGTCTGTACATCTGTCCCTGGGATCCTGGCTCGGTGTGACCTGGGCTTCTGCACCCGTGTGTCCCTCGGAGCCTGAGTCTGCGTGTCTCTGTGTGCGTCTGACGATTGTGGTGTGTGTGTGTGTGTGTGTGTGTGTGTGTGTCCTTATCGCTCTCGGTGTGTGTTCGTCTGTGTGCCTCTTTATCTGTGTGTCCCTGGGTGTCTGTGTGTGTCCCTGTGTATCTCTGCATGTGAGGCTCTGTGTGTCCCTGGGTAGCTGTGTATGGCTCGGCTGGAGTGCTAAGGCACCTCAAGATTCTGGCCTATCCTTCCCTACCCAGGCTGTCCTTGCTGCTGTTGAGAGGATTAGAGGCAATTGAGTGGCTCTGAGAGCTGGGTGCTAGGCCCCCCAACCCCACCTTGGCTACGAAGTCAGTGAGGTTAGAAGGAGATTGAGACGAGGCTGAAAGAGGCCCCAGAGCATCCCCAGGGCCAGACCCCAGCTTCAGCAGGGGCAGGTGGGGCAGCAAGGACCTGTTGGGGCCACTTAGCCATAGGCTTCTTTCTTGTCTTCATAGTGTGTGTCTGTCTCTCTCTGTGCACGTCAAGGGCCAAGTCCAAGAATGGGGGCCGCTGTCTGCGGGAACGGCTGGAGAAGATTGGGCTCAACCTGCCAGCTGGCCGTCGCAAGGCTGCCAATGTGACACTTCTGACGTCGCTGGTGGAGGGTGAGTGAGGCCTGAGGGTGGGTGTGAGTGTGAGTATGCGGGGACCTGTGTCACCCAGTGGGGCTGTGTGACTGTCCCTAACACTGTCATGTATAAGGAAGGGGTGTATGTGATACACGTGTATAGTCTTCATGTGTCTGGGCATGCGCACTCGCTTGTGTGTGTGGGTTTGTGGAGGGTTGGAGAGGAGTGGCCAGTGTTTGGGTGGGGTGAAAGGAAGAGGGGGTGAGAGTCTCTTCCCTGGAGGCTGGGGACTCTGGGCCTGTTCATGTCGAGCCCAGGCTCTGGGATACACGGTGGGCTCAGCAGCCACCCATGAGCTTAGAGCTCATCCCCTAGGGTCCCAATGGAGGGCAGCGGGCTTGGGGCTGAGGCTGCGCTGGGAGGGAAACCAGAGGAAGGTATCTATAGGAGGGGGTGGGGTAGAATGACTCCCAGCCAGGGGGAGGGAGGTTCAAGGCCAGGCTCCAGACTCAAAGGTATTCAAGGCTCTGCCTCTCCATTCCGGCAGGAGAGGCCGTGCACCTGGCCCGAGACTTCGGCTACGTCTGCGAGACTGAGTTCCCAGCCAAGGCAGCTGCTGAGTACCTGTGCCGCCAGCACGCGGACCCCGGGGAGCTTCACAGCCGCAAGAGCATGCTGCTGGCCGCCAAGTGAGTGAGGGAGCCCCGCGGGGGTGACCTGGGGCACCGTGCACTAGGCACACGGAGGGGCAGCGTGGATGCACACACCGGGCAGGGGCACTGTGGACACCACTCAAGAGCACATGTGATGTACGAGAGGCACTGCATGTGCGCACAGCAAGGCACCACGCGGGGCCCACCATGGGGCACACGAGGACACGCGAACATACCTGGGTTCTGTGCATCAGCAAAACCGGAGTCATTGCCCCATGGCATCACCACCCCCATTCCCACCACGGTGGTCTTGCCCCCCCCCGCCCCCTCGCCTGAGCCTTGCCCCTCAGCCCTTCTGCTCCGGCCACTTCCATCAGGGCACCAGTGCTCACCCAGCTACAAGTTGGCCCTCCCTTGTCCTTACTTCACAAGTGACCCCCTTCAAGTCCTGCTGAGGGCTCCCCCACTGCCCCTCCCACGCTGCTGCCTCAGCTCTGGCCTGATGATCTCACTCCTGGACTTCATCCCAGGGCTCCCCTGTTCCCCCTGCCTTCCTGCACGTGTCCTTCTCCCCTGCCCAAGAATCTTCAGTGACTCCCCACCTGCCACATTGATTTTCAAGCTAGGTTCGCTGGGGATGCTTTGGGGCCTGTTTAATGAACTGGTATTCCATTCAGATTTAGTTTTTTTTTTCTTTTTAAAGATTTTATTTATTTATTTGACAGACAGAGATCACAAGTAGGCAGAGAGGCAGACAGAGAGAGAGGAGGAAGCAGGCTCCCTGCAGAGCAGAGAGCCCGATGCGGGACTCGATCCCAGGACCCTGAGATCATGACCTGAGCCGAAGGCAGCAGCTTAACCCACTGAGCCACCCAGGCGCCCCCAGATTTAGTTTTTAGAAGGGTTCATTGCAAGAAAAGACAGAGAGAGGGAAGAAGAGGAAGTCTAGACTCCTTGGAGGGCCCCACAATCTGGCGAGCACAAACCCCACCCACTGCGACTGACCTTCTTGCTGTCCCCCGCCCTCATGTCTGCTGCTTAGAACACCATCTGGTCCCCCATCTAAAGCAGTCCTAATGCAGTCAGATCCCACCTCCGCCCTCGTCCTCTGGGACTTTCTCAGGCTCCTGAGGCAGCAGAAGTGGAATTACAAACTCAAGGGACGGCCCTGTCTCATGGGACCTTTGAGGCTGTTCTTATCATTGCTGGAGAAACATATCCAAGGCAGGGCTCCCCTCACCCATGAGTCCTCTAACTCGTCAAGACGTCCTGCGGCTCAGTCATGTGTAAAATGCTGACTGGGTTCCATGGCGATGCACAGGTGAGACAAGGGTACATCCTCCCGCCTGAGCCCCATGCAGGATGCAAAGAAACGGGTAATGGCCACAGACTGGAAGGAGAGCTCCCAGCTTCATCACCTGCACAGGCCGGCCGACCTATCTGAAACCAACTTTCGTATGTGATGAGGATGACGATGATTATGTAGGTTTGTTGTGAGGACTCAGATGAGGTGGCCAGTGCTTGGCACAGCCTCTAGGCCTCACTTCACGGTCACTGCCAGCATTGGTTCAGCAGGTCATTGTTCCCTAATTACTTCAAAGGCAAAGCTCTGTGAAGAATTGGGTGTTTGGGATGGGAGCAGCTGAGGGGATCAAGGCAAGTTTCCTGGATAATGTAGGAGAGCTGGACTTTGAACGTGGTCAGGACATCCACAGGAAGAGACTATAGGGTATTGGCAAAGCCCGTTCACTAGCTGTGTGATATTGGGCAAGTCAGTCAGTGTCTCTGAATCAGCTTCCTTTTCTGTAGAATGGGTATGATCATCATTTGCAGACTGTTGACAGGGTGAGCAATCATAAATACATAAACATTGTCACACACACAATAGGTCCTTCTCTAGGCTCAGACTTTTGTCCTCTAACCCCCACCCTCCTTTCTCCCACCAGGCAGATCTGCAAAGAGTTTGCAGACTTGATGGCTCAAGACCGCTCCCCATTGGGCAACAGCCGCCCAGCACTCATCCTGGAACCTGGAGTACAGAGCTGCCTGACACACTTTAGCCTCATCACCCATGGCTTTGGTGGGCCCGCCATCTGTGCTGCCCTTACTGCCTTCCAGAACTACTTGCTGGAGTCACTCAAGGGCCTGGACAAGATGTTTCTAAGCGGTACGGGCAGTGGGCACGGTGACACCAAGGCTTCAGAGAAGGATGCCAAGCACCGGAAGTAACTGTCTCCGCTACCTCATCCCAAAGAGGTTGCCAAGGCCTGAAGTGAGGCCTTAGTTCCTGGGAGTGGGCCCGAAAGGATTAAAAGGCAGAGCTTGTGTCAGGCCAGAAAGAGAACATTCATCCCAAGACCCCTGAGTGAGAGGTTGGAGAAGGGGAGGTGGCTTCTCTGTGGCTGTTTGTCGAGAAGGGCCCAGAGCTCTGCCGCGTGTGTGCAGTTTTCTGACCCTTAATTGCTGGTAAGTGCTTGGACAGGAATGGCATGGAGAAGCCTGGTCTTGAGCTCCGTGCATCAGGGTGCCTGGGCAGAGGTAGATTCTCCTAGAGGCTAAGGCCTTGATGTTTTTACTTATGGCTGGGGGGAAATTGTTAACAAACCAGACGTGTTGAGGAGATGGCATCCCTCACCCCAGCATCTCCGACCCCCAGAAAAGGGGTACTGGTGAGAGGCCCCCGTGGGTCCTGGAACCATCCCACTTGGGGAGAAGTGGGCAGGGGAAGCCCTCAAGGGGCAAAGATAAAGCACACATTGCAGAACTTGAATCCAGGCTGCATGTCACAGTCCTCTTGCTGTCTGTCCTATTTATTTATGTATGTTGTAATTAAATTTGAAAGTCTAAAAATGTCGAATGCAACTTATTTATACTGATTTGAGGATTCTTGTTTCATTGTTTTCTGCTTTACGCACCAAGATGTCCAGCTGGACCAAGACGGAGAGGGTGTGTTTGCTCACAAAGGGCTGGGGGAGGGCCAGGGGGCTTGGGGAAGAAAGATTATGTCAGAGATCATGAGGTTTTCACGAAGATTTTGTATTTGCTGTTGTTTCTCTTGACCCTATAATCGATGTACCTCTTTGGCTCTCCGACTTTTTCATTCTCTTAATAAAATTTTTTCACTGGATATAAAACCTCCCTGTCCTTCTTCAGCCCAGGCCTAGATTTGCCTCTCAAGTGGGGAGGGGCCTCTGAGGGAGAAATCATAGGAGGGGGCTGTGGGTACCGGGGTGTGTTGCGGAGGCTGCAGAGAGTGTATCTATCTGCTTCATCAGTGTGGCTGTCATCTCTGTGTGTGTGTGTGTGTGTGTGTGTGTGTGTGTGTCTGTGTGTGTGTTTAAGAGAAGTGGATCCCAGGTGTGTATGTGTACTCTTGGACTCGGCGGGCCTGTGTCTAAAAGTGTCCATCTAGCTGTAGGTCTATGTGATGTATTACCATGACTGTTGGTGTTGGGTCTGTATGTGTCAGTATGGATGCTGGTGACTGTGAATGTCCAGTGCTAGTCTGGCTGTCTTCTTAAGGATTTCATTCTTCAGGCAGCCTTTCCTGGATCCATCAGTGTCTCCTTCTCTACACAGCCATCTACTACATCACTCCCCGAAGCATTCCTGTTCTAGGGTTTGTCACCTTACAAAACATAAACCTTCCCCCATTTATCTTCCTCAGTTCAAGTTTGTGAAAGATCAATACCCCTCTGCCTCCACGTCCTCCCCCCCCATTCACTCTTCAACCCACTTCACTCTGGCTTCCATCCCCACTAGTCTATTTAAATTCACTCAGCAAGGTCACCAATGGCCACAATGTCAAACCCGAAGGCCTTTTTTGTGGGGTTAGCAGGCTCTGACATGACAGAAAACTTTCTTTTCTGAAACACTCTTCTCTGGCTCCCAACATCCGGTTTTTCTGACCTCTCTGGTTCCAACTCTGGCTTCCTTCTCTACTTGACCTCTAAGTGTTGCCCTTCCTTGGGGGTGCCTCCCTGATCTCCAGGCTTGTGTGTGCGTTAGCCTGTCTGTCCGATGTCTCCACTGGACTAACAGGCATCTCAACTGTACGTCCAAAATGCAGTATGACTCAGATTCTCCCATCTCGACCTCCTCCACACTTTCCCTCTGAGAACATGGCACCATCCTCCCCCAGCTGCTCAAGCCAGAAAGTGGGGGGTCATATTTCTTTCCCTACATCCAATTCATCAGCAGACCCATTTTCATCTGTCACCTCTGCCATGAACCTAGTCCTCGGGACTACTGCAATAGCCTTCCAACCGCTCTCGGTTTTGACCGTACACCCTCATACTAAGCCCTGCAATGACCCAGGCTTTGCCTACCTCCAACCTTATCTTAAACTATTCTCTTTCTGATTCCCTTTGAGCAAATCTCACTAGCTTCCTGCTTGTACCTGCAATTACCACTTAGTCTTATGCTTCCGGGCAGAAGCACTCACTGTGCTCTTTGCCAGGAATGCTCTTCGGCCAGTTGCTTGCAGGTGTGTTGTCCAAGATGTTGAGTGTTTTGCAGAAGCGAAGGGAACAAAAGGCCTAGCAATCATCTCCAGGGTAAAGGTCCAAAGATGTGACCTCTTTTCCCAAGAAGGTTCACTCCCTCATACTACCCATATAGAAGACAGAAGAGAGGGATGGCAGGAAGCATGTATGCTCTGCTTTGACCAAAGTCCTGGGCCTGGAAAGAGACACTCAACCACTAAAATTGAGACCTTGGGAAGTTGAGGGGATTAAATGAGATGACACATACAGCACTTAAACAATGCCCCACACATAGCAACAAGTCAATATAAGGCTGTAGGTATCGCTAAGGTGAGCAAGGAGGAAATTAGTTTATTACAAATGACTCGGTGGACAACTTTCCCTATTAACCATGTAATCTTAACCAAGTCCTATTTTAGAGATAAGAAAATTCTAGTCCAGAGTAACTTGACTAAGGTCACAGAGCGACCAAGAGGAACGCATGCAGGTCTGTCTGATCCACCCCTCCATTCCCACTGCTCCCCATGCCCTCTGCAGAAGGGCTCCCAGATCGGAGTCCAGAGAGGGAAAGCAGGTCCTGCAGTCCGTTGGGCCCCAATGCTCTGGTCCTCCAGTCTACGGTCAAGATGGTAGCAGGAGAGGCAGGAGTTAGTGTGGGGAATATAAGTGGCATAAGAAGCTTCAAATGAGGTCTCAGCATTTGATTCTTCCCAGTAAGGTTTGTTTGTTACTCCACAGGGGGAAAAATTGTGTGTTAGCCTCTGACAAACTGGGTCTAGCCCTAAAGAACAGTAGATGATGATTAAGGGAAAAGCATATACGGACGGATTACGTGGCTTCTTTTTTGTAAAGCAAGGAGCTGTGAATTAAATGGAGAGTGTTTAGACTGGGTGAGCATCAGTTTTTGGAGTTTATATTCATTTAAAGAAAAGACTTTCCTGTTCTATTTTAAAGGCTCATGGGGCTCCAGGAAGAGTAAGAGTAGCCTTTGAATACCTGTCCCACTTTCAAACCTCACGACGTTTGGTGAGTGAGGCTGAGTGGCAGGCCTTTCTTTTTCTACGTCAAACACGTATTCCTAACCCACAGGCCGGAGCTAAGGGAGCAGCAGACAGTTCGAATCCCAAGAAGGCCCCCCACTTCTGCTTCTACATGGCTGCTGCTTCGGGCCAAGGGCCATGCCGAGGAGACAGCGAAAGGACTCGAGCTCCAGGCATTAGCCAGGATTCAGGCAGAGCAGGCTCAGCCACTGTTCCTGAGCTGGGAAGCCAAGCACTTCTCAAGCTATTTCAGTGCCCTCCTCCACTGTTCCTCATCACTTCCCCAACCTCTTCACCAGTTGGGGCTGCGCTTCCCTACCCTGAGGCAAACCAGCTGTTCTCTTCTCCAGCCTATCTCCTCTCACCTCAGGTCTGGAAAGGAATACACTGTTTTCTGTGTATTAATCACCTAAACGCAGATGGGAACCAATCAGAAGACCGTTCTGAGGAGCCTGGGCAGGAGTGTTAAAGAATCAGTGAATTCCCAGTGTTTTCAAACTTCAGGAAATCAATTTAAGAGGGACACAGTTGACATTAAAAAAAAGACAAAATCTGGGGGTGCCTGTGTGGCTCAGTCGATTGGGTGTCTGACTCCTGGTTTCAGTTCGGGTGGTGATGTCATGGGTTGTGAGATCAGGCCCCTGCATCACTGGACTCCGCCACTCAGTGGAGAGTCTGTTTGAAAGATTCTCTCCCTCTGCCCTCCCCCTGCTCTCTCTCTCATAGATAAGTCTTTAAAATAAATAAATAAATAAATAATCTAGTAGACTGCAGATTAGAAAACCTCAGAGTATACCACACTATGACTCAATCACATACATATACATCATTTGTAAGAAAAGCTTCTTGAAGCAATGTTCACCCTTCGTCTAGTAGGTACAAACAGGTGTGGAGTAAAAACGCATGCTGAGTCCATAGAAATTCATCTGAATCAAGGGCTTTACTGGGTATAGAAGAGGGAAAGGAAATTGGGGAGCTAGCATGGAGATTAGGAAATGCCCAGCATGTCAAACTAAAGAACTGTAAGTTCCACTACTGCAAGTAGTGGAAAACCATCAGAAAGTTTTTGTTTGTTTTGTTAAAGATTTTATTTATTTATTTGACAGAGACAGCCAGAGAGGGAACACAAGCAAGGGCAGTGAGAGAGGGAGAAGCAGGCTCCCCGCCGAGCAGGGAGCCCAATGTGGGACTCGATCCCAGGACCCCGGGACCATGACTTGAGCCGAAGGCAGACGCCCAATGACTGAGCCACCCAGGCGCCCCCCATCATAAAGTTTTAAGTGAAAAGAGGTATGAATGATCAAACTTGTAGAGTACAGAGGAAGAACTAGAGAGGAAAGTAGAGAGGGTAGAGGCTGTTAAAATAGTCCAGGAAAGAGGCACCTGGGTGGCTCAGTTTTTAAGCATCTGCCTTTGGCTCAGGTCATGATCCCAGGATCCTGGGATTGAGCCCTACATCGGGCTCCCTGCTCAGTGGGAAGCCTGCTTCTCCCTCTCCCACTCCCTCTGCTTATGTTCCCTTTCTTGCTGTGTCTCTCTCAAATGAATAAATAAAATCTTTTTAAAAAACAATCCAGGAAAAATTATGAGGGAATAAATCAGAATACTGGGGTACAGATTTTTACTAAAAGAGATTCAGGAACTAATACTGTTAGAACTTGGTGACTATGTGAAGGTAGGAGAAAAAGAAGGCACCAAAAATGGTGCTTAGCTGAGTACAATGTGGTATCCTGGCCTATATTCCATAACAGAAAAAGGATATTAGTGGGCAAACTGGTAAAATCTGAATAAAACCTGGAGTTTAGTTAATACTAACGTACCAACCAATTATGGTTTCTTAGTTTTGACAAATGCACAGTGACTATGTAATATGTTAACTTAGGGAAAAACATGTGAGAGGTATAGGGAAACTCTGTATTATCTTTGCAACTTTTCTGTAAAACCAAATTTATTTTATTTTATACTCCATTTATTCATGAGAGAGAGAGAGAGAAGTAGTCTCCCCATGGAGCAGGGAGCCCAATGCAGGACATGGTCATGATCCCAGGACTCCTGGGATCATGACCAGAGCCAAAGGCAGATGCTTAACCAACTGAGCCATCCAGGCACCAATTAGATTACATTTATTAAAAATAAATGGTTATGAGTTCAAGCCCCACATTGTATACAGAAATTACTTAAAAAAAAAAAAAAAAGATGCCTAGGTTTCTGGTTTGGGTACTTGGGAGCTAGGTGACCATTATTATCTAAGATGGAATGCTGCAGAGGTCTTCTGGATGGAGTAGATGGTAAAGCCCAGCTTTAGACATGATAGTTCCTATGGCAGGAGGGTAAGGTACTTAGGAATAAGTGGATCTGGAACTCAGGAAAGAGATCTGGATTGGAGAAAAGAGACTGGGAATCAGGGTGGGCTGGTGGGCTTACCTAGATTGTCCTGGGGACACTTAACATTCAGAGGCAGAGAACCATTTCATTCCTAGTGAGGCATGGATACAAAATTCCAAGTTTACCAACAATTATATCCTTACTGAGCACATACCACATGCCAGGCCCTGTTCAAAATGCCTTACATTAATTACCTCATGGAATCCTCCTAACTATCCCCCATGGAATAGATACAATTTTGACCATTTCACGGTTGGGAAAAAAACAGGAAGCAGGACCGCCTATATTTTAGTAGTGGTCCTCTACTGGGGCAAGTACCAGAATCAACTCTGGAGCTTTAAAAATAGATGCCCTAGGGACGCCTGGGTGGCTCAGTTGGTTAAGCGGCTGCCTTCAGCTCAGGTCATGATCCCAGCATCCTGGGATCCAGTCCCACATCGGGCTCCTTGCTCAGCGGGGAGCCTGTTTCTCCCTCTGCCTCTGCTGCCACTCTGCCTGCCTGTGTTCGCTCTTTCTCTCTCTCTCTGGCAAATAAATAAATAAACAAAATCTTAAAAAAAAAAAAATGCCCTAGAAAAAGGCTCAGAAATCCAGTCAAAAGCCCAAACCTATGCATATTCATAGTTGCACTAGCAGCTGAGCCAGCTGTGGCGATATGAACCATCTCTTTCCCCCACTTAGCCAATGATTAACTTCCTTCTTAAGGTATAAAGCATTTACCAGTGGCTTATCAAAGTGTATGATATTCTAAGCTGATGTTAACACAATACTGTTAGTACAAATGCTCTGATCTGTAGAGAGATGGTATTTTACTTCAGATAAACAAAAAACCTATCTGTATTTGATGTTAAGAGTTGCACAGAACGAGATAAAGTAGGTCTTATCTTAGTCTGAGATCAAATGGGGTTTGAAGTTTGGTTGCTGGACCAGCAGCGGCAGCTTCAACTGGAAATGTTAGAAATGCAAGATCTCAGGCCACACCCCAAACATGTAGAAGCTACAGGAGAAACTTCTACCCAGTGGTTCTCTATCATGGTTGAAAATAAAAATAAGTTGGGAAGCTTTAAAAAATATTCCTATGTCTAAGACCCAAACCTACTTAGAATCTGGGAGTGAGGGGTGCCTGGGTGGCTCAGTCGGTTAAGCATCTACTTTCGGCTTAGGTCATGATCCTGGGGTCCTGGGATCGAGCCCCACGGCAAGTTCCCTACTCAGGGGGAGTGTGTTTCTCCCTCTCCCTCCCCACGCGCTCCCACCACTTATTTGTGTTCTCTCTCAAATAAAGGAATAAAATATTTTTTTAAAAAAAGAAGAAGAAGAAGAATCTGGGCAAACAGCCTAATCATGTACCCCAGAAAAAGAAAACTCCCCAGGTGATTCTGATACAAACATCCAGTTAGGAACCACTGTTTCAATGGCACTAGTCAAAAAACACCTACATTATTCATGTAATCACCCAAAAAGCTAGATTAGGAAGTAAAACAGGATCTGGTTAGCTGCCTATAGTACATCAATTGAATAGAATATTACAAAACTGTCAACAAGAATATGTGTACACACACACACACACACACACGGAGAGATATAGAACAATCTCCAGTATAATGTTAAATGAAAAAAACAATATGCAGAACATCTAAAAATATTTTTCAGAGGGGATATGTGTGTGCATGCACACATAAATGTGCATGCTTTTTATAGGAACAACTTAGATCTTAAAGGATAGATAAGAAATTAGTAGCTGAAGTTTCCTCTGGGAAGGGAAGCAGGTGATCAAATTATAGGAAAGGAGAAATATTTTTTATTATGTAATTACTTTGTAATTTCTTCTTTATAATTTCCTTACTATGTAACATTTTACTTTGCATCCTTTGCATTTTTTAATTAAGTGTATGCATCACCTATTCAAATTAATTAATTTTTAAAATGTTAAGCTTAGGGGCAAAAAGAACCACTGCTTTAGGGGAATGAGACATTGGCGAGCAAAATATATGAAGAGCCTGATGGGCAGTGAAACAGAACGTGAGGCTGTCTGCTACTAAAGGGCAATTAGAGCATTAATGAAGGGAAAGGGGCAGAGGGAGAAACAGTCCTGGCAAAAAGTCCAATACAGATAATCCTCTCTCCGTTTCTGTCTTGAGGTGATACTAGGTAAACTGAGACTCAAACCAGAGAGCTCAATTTATCCAGATTAAGCTTTATTCTGAATTAACCATCTGTCAAGGATGCACGTCAAAAGAGTAGAAAAGATGAAAGAGCCCATCAAAAAAAAGTCCCTTGGCAAGTGGGAGGGACAGCATAAGGTTAGGAGCCTTGTTTAGGGAAGGAAATGTTGTCCAGGTCATGGATGCCATTTTTGTCAATGATTCGAACACTGAAGGTTGGCAGATTCAGGATGAAGCGTTTCTGGAGCTGCAGAGAGACATGAAGAAAATCAGTCAATGATCTTTACTTAGCACTACCTATAGGCCAGGCTCTCTTTGAGGCACTGGGCATACTGGCAGATAGAAATTCCTGCTTTTGTGGAGCTTATTTTCTACCGGGGGCAGTCAGTACTCAGTGAAGAAAGCCCAAACTGCAGCTGGAGGCTGGGGGGCAGTGAGCAAGAACTGGGAGAGGCAGCTGGGTGCTCGTCTCTGGTCACTCAGCTGATACAAGAATAAGACAAGTCAAGGCTCTATTCCCCACAGTCAGCTACCAATCAGTCTGGCAAACGCAGATTTCTTTTTTTAAAATTCTCAAGGTAGTAAGCCAACAAAGGAGTGACTGCCCTAGGAATAAGCTTTCGACCAAAGCAATGTACTCCTACGTCCCAAGAATTTGCTCCAGTCAACTCCCCCACCCCAACATTATATAAGGCCCAGGTGTGTGCAGCTAGAGGAATGGGGGGGAGGAGGTTGGCAGAACTGCTCTTGGAACAACCCCTGCTTGACTCCTGCAATCCAAGCTGACCTGTGATTAAAGTAACATCTCTGCACTTTCTTAAGATTCTCTGCTTAAGAGACTGTTCCAAAGGAGATGTAGTCTAGGTGCATGGAAGCACACAGCCCCCACTAACCTGGCTAGAGATACAGCTGAGGAACACAGCTGGAGGAAACCTATGCTTCTGCAGCCACCCTTCCCAGATACCTCACTTAGTCTTCAGAGAGAAGGCAGAAAGCTCTCTACTTGCTCCCTTAGGAGCATATCCCAGAGATGCCCACCTCCCCAGGCCTAAATCCACCCTCCCATATTTCCCATCTCCTCTTACAACTGAGGACTAGGCATCGACAACAACCCATTCCATTTCCTGAGACCCCTCTAGCTGATGGCTCCTATGTCCAGAAACAAACTGCAAAATCAAGAAAAGGTGACAACAAGGAAATGTGGGTTTCTAAATGATCAACCTGAGACTCCATGGTGAATAAAGTCTCAAAGCACTCGATATGCCAGTGACTTCTCCCTAGCGGCCCCTTCTAACACTTAGGACAGCTGGACTAATAACAGCCTCTTAGCTGAATGACTGAAGAAAGCACATGAGTTTATTCTCAGCTTCTGCTTTGGAAAGGGGATTCACAAACAAGAGGAAGAAGGGGGCACCGTGGACTGAAAATGACAGGGCCGTATAAGAGGCAAATTGACATCATGCTCAATGCTCCCACCTGGCTCTCACCCTACTATTCTCTCACCAGACCACAAATTCAAGTTCATCCTTAGGCCACAGAAACAGAGAAAGAATTCAAATGCCTATGGGAGCTGCTTTCTCTTCCTCCTCATCCTCCATATGTACCCCAAAGACTCTTAGGAGTAGTACTGGAATGGGTGGTGTCCATGTGTCTGGCCTCATAAACTAAAGGCTTCCCTTCTCTTCTGCTTTAAGCGTCCTAGTTGCTTTCTGTGGCCTCCCGAATTCTCAGGGAAGGCTTTCTCTCAGGACCACTGCACTATGAGAGAGCAGACAGTATGGCAACTCCAGGTGGCACAAGAATAGAGCAGGTATAAAGTCTAGGGCAGTAGTATAAAGTCTAGGGCAGTAGTAGTTCTTACAGTATGTTCCAGTTACCACCTGCAACAAAATCACTTGACACTGCCAATTACTCAGGCTCCACACCAGGACAAATGAATCAGAATGGGGCGCCTGGGTGGCTCAGTAGGTTAAAAGCCTCTGCCTTCGACTCAGGTCATGATCCCAGGGTCTTGGAATCGAGCCCCACATCGGGCTCTATGGTCAGCGGGGAGCCTGCTTCCTCCTCTCTCTCTCTGCCTGCCTCTCTGACTACTTGTGATCTCTGTCTATCAAATAAATAAATAAATTTTTTAAAAGAAAAAAAAAGCGGGTGGAGGTGGAGGTCATGAATCTGCTTAAAAACAAAACGAAAAACAAACAAACAAACAAAAAAACCCCACAGGTCCCTTGATTATACACACCAAAATCTAAGAGCCACTAGGCTGGATGAACCTGTCCACCCCCACTTAACAAGTATCTAAACTGTAAAACTGACATTGATGAGAGGAAACCCAGGAGAGGAAAAACTAAGCTTGTTACCCACCAAACTCTATACCTGGTAGGAACTTCACATCTGGTTAGTGGGTATGTATTACACCTTCTGGCAAAGATCAGAAAAAAATGCAACCAAGGAACGGAACAATATTGGCAAACAGAGATAAACATTCCTTTCAGGATCCTGTGGGAGCTACTCACCTCCTCTAGACATTTCCTAAGAAGCTCCACTGCCCTCTCACGAGAGATAGCTGAAAGAGAACACAAGAGACCATGCACTCAAGGCGATGCCATTAAGTCTATCTGCCACAACTTTTACCTTTCAAACTTCTTCAGGTCAGTATGCCAGACAAATGGAAATGGGAAAAAAAAAAAAAAAAAAAAAAAAAAGCCTAGCCTTCTAGTTTCCAATAAACTTATTCCATATGCAGTGGAAGGTGCCCCAGACCCAGTGCTCTGGCAGCCACAAGCCATTGCAAATTGATTTGCTACAGAGAAGGGTAAGCATGACGGAATTCTGCCTCCCATGGCCAGGGCCTGCCTCTAGAGAAGTCCAGCGGCTTGCCTCTTTTTTACAGCCCATCCCCCTCACCCCTACACGCACCCCAACCCCCCCTTTTAGACCAGGGCTTAAATCAGTTCCATCTGCCCTAGCCAGCTGCAAGTCAGGGAAAGGGAGGACAGGGCCCGAGTTTTAGCCTCACTTTCCCAGCTGGGTCTCCCTTTAACAATGGAAAGAGAATTCATGGGATAGGGCTGAGACTCTCATAAAATCAGAGCCAAAGGAACTGTCCAGAAGCATGGCAAACTGGGATGACATATTATGCAGTTTGGCTTCAGGGGTGGTTAGTGGTGATTTTGGTGGGCAAGTCAGCTGGATTACTGACAGATGCCAAATCAAGAAACAGTCACTAGGAGGCCAGGCTAATTCTTTTCAGGATGTGGCCTAGAGCTCTGGCATGGCTAAGGTTGAATGAGAGGGCAGCACCAAAAAAAGAGTGGAGGAGCCAGATTTTTCCTGTACTGACAGGGAAGAATGGAATTTAAGGAGAGAAGTGGCTATCTGTGCTGCATCTACAGCCTGTAAAAAGGGAAAAATCCCAAGTGCCTGTTGCTCATGGTGGTGAAAATCAAGGTTGGGATTGGAGTCAGAAGATAGAACTTAGCACAAAAGCATTCCTGTGCTGAAAGCTTGGCCAAGCTAACAGTTTATCGACAAGGAGAGAGCCAGCTCCTTCTTATAGGAGGGTCAGCCATCAGGTGATAAGAACCAAGGGAAGGGCCTAGACTTGTGGCCTTCAAAAGCTTTAACATTTAAGCAAAAAATATCCTCAGTTGTCATGCTAGGGACCTGTTCAACCTCACAAGTTCAAAACAAACACACAAACCACTTGGTTTATTTGCTCGTTCTTTATAGCTGAGATGCTAATAAGCATCCAGGCAGAGCAAAGTGAGTTAAAAAACTGAAAAATTAGTCTTATTCACTACTCCCACACCCCTCAAAACAAAACAAAACCCAGCTCTGGACATAGGCAGTATCTCCTTTTGTCCGGCAGAAAGGGACTACTTTTATTAGCTCTTCAACAGCCTTGACCTGCAGGGAGAGCAGCTTCCACAAGGTACCTGGATGTGCTTCCCAGGCTCCATCCATCCTCTACTCAAGCCCTGACCACACAAGCCCAAGGGGTGGTGTACAAAATGGGGAAGCAGCTCAGGATGGGGCTCTGCTACTACTCCCTACCTAGTGCACTAGAACTTACTTGGTGTATAGTATCGGTCCAGGATACTGAGAGTCAGGAAGGCACCATAGCCATGGGCTGCAAAAGGGGCCTTGGCCAAGGCTGCCAGGTAGTCCATGTAGTAGAGCGCTGGACCCTCATGCTCATCATAGCCAGCCAGGAGGAGGTTGACATGATACGGGGTCTGCAAAAGAAAGACATGGTCAAAGCAGGAACATCAACATCTCTTCCCATGACAAATGGGAACACACCAAATTCAAATTTTTTTTAAAGATTTTATTTTTATTTATTTGACAGATCACAAGTAGGCAGAGAGGCAGTCAGAGGGGGGCGGGGGGAAGCAGGCTCCCCACTAAGCACAGAGCCCGAAGTGGGGCTCGATTCCAGGACCCTCAGATCACGACCTGAGCTGAAGGCAGAGGCTTAATCCACTGAGCCACCCAGGTGCCCTGAAACATTCCAATTCTTGATGAATAAGAAAATAGCACCAGCTAAGGAATCATGATGAAAGTAAAAACTGAGAAAAATTTAAAGGTCCAAGAGTGTGGTAAGAGGTAAAGGGAGGTTGGCTTCTTTTCTCTGAACAGAAGAGCATTGGGACTCTTTAAGGTATTAAAACAAACAAACAAAAACTGCTTTCTTCTTAAAGACTATGGACAAGAACTTGTTACAAAAGCATTTCAAAGGCAGAGAAAGCATCGGTGCTCTTCTGTCTTTCCTAATCGCTGAAGCCAACAAACACAATTCTAAGAGTGTCATGCCACAGAATAAAGCAAGCAGCAGCCCCAACCACTTCCTCCAAAATAAATAGTTTCAGTTTGGGCACCGGGACCAAACTCTCAAGCGGTAGATCGTATGCCCCAGTATTAAAGAAACAACTCGTGGGTTGCAGAAGGATAGCAGTCTCAAAAATTTAAGTCAAATCACTAAACTTTTTTTTTAATTCTTCATTTTAAGTAGGCTCCATGCCCAATGTGGGGCTCAAACTCACAACTCCTAGATCAAGAGTTGCATGTTCTCCTCAACTGAGCCAGCCAGGCACCCCTCAAAGCACTAAACTTTTAGTGCAGACAGTAATAATGGAAGTCCAAAAATATGCTAGAACTGTGGAAACATAGTAAATACTAGAAGAACTGTAGATTTAAGTGAAATGTTAATAATATTTTCCTTATATAACAAGGCTCTCCTAAGATAACTGAAAAATAATTTATATCAATGAGACAAATGTGAAGTAATTAACAGGTGTCTTTTCTTTGCATTACCAGCAAATCTAGACATGCAAGTTTCTTTTTTTAAAGATTTTATTTATATATTTGACAGAGAGTGCGAGAGAACAGGCACACAGCTGGGGAAGAGAGAGAGGGAAAGCAGGCTTCCTGCCAAGCAGGGAGCCTGATATGGGGCTCGATCCCAGGACCCTGGGATCATGACCCAAGCCGAAGATAGACCCTTAATGACTGAGCGACCCAGGTGCCCCTAAATATGCAAGTTTCTACAAAGAACCTTGACTAAGTCTGCCTTGCTCTTCATCTCCAAAGGGATGCTTTTTTCTTTTACACCAGCTGGGCCATTTACCATGTCACATTCAGCCTGTCTATGCCCCTAGGCATCAGT
The DNA here is from genome assembly GCF_964662115.1 of Mustela nivalis. Lineage (NCBI taxonomy): Eukaryota > Metazoa > Chordata > Mammalia > Carnivora > Mustelidae > Mustela > Mustela nivalis. The sequence continues at coordinate 25,932,537 of NC_139029.1, forward strand.
GGTGAGACTCCCCATTTTACATAGCTTCGTTTTTCACTGCAAAATGTGTTTTTCATCTTACATTTGCCTCTGTGGGTAGTGAGCAAGCTTTGCTCAAGATTATGTGCCCATCCTTAAAGTTACATATTCAATTAAATGCACGTTAAATGAAACTGAATATATTTACACACCCTTCTATAGAGCATCAAGTAGTAACAGCTAGTGGTCTTAAAACTGACATCTCACATTCTTGGAACAATGGTTAACATGGGCTCTTGGAAACTTGAAGAAACTCATGTTAGAAGAACACATGAAAATATTATATACTTAACTGGAACTCCAAGCCAGCTGTCCTAGTAACATTTTTCAAATACTACAGAGTAGCTCTAAACTGCAAACAAGGTTCTGCCTTAGGGATAAGATGGTGGATGGTCTGAGAGGAGTAGGAACTGACCAGCAGTAGTCAAGTCTTCTGAGAAAATAATTACCTGCCTGTCACATTTCCTGGTGGGCAGTATGCTATACTCTGCCAGGCTCCAGAACTCTCTGCCACATTCTGCAACTAAGTTCTTAGTAAGTCTGACTTTAGGCAAGACACTTAAGCCCTAGGAGCTTCTGTTTCCGTATAAACTGGGTTAGTTAATCCTTCCCCTTTCTATCTTCCAGGAAGTACGGTGAGAAAAAATAACAGAGGTGAGCATCCCAAACTCTGGAAGATGCTACTGAAATTTCTTAGTATATTAGCCATACCCCAGTCTCCTTTCAGTAGTTTACCACTTTAAACAACAAAGACAAAACTGTTTAAATTGGCTAGAGATAAAAATATATATCTAATAGAATTTTTTTCCAAGTGTGAAAACAGTACTGTAAAATCAGGCAGACACAGAATACCTTCAGGTTGTTATGGTTAAAAGTGAAATAGCAAAGAGGAAACAGAGAAGAACAAGGGGCAAAGGGAGAGAGACAGAGATGGCAGAGATGGGGATTCTAGGAGGTTTTCCTCCCCAAGAGATTTCATAATAAATTCTCTCACCTATCACAAAAAAAGTTCATCTTTTCACTAAGAGGTTAAGTTTACTATTCTTTGTTCACAGGCCAAAACGCCCACCATCTGGTCAACTAGAACAATTTTATCAAGTTGTAATGGTAAGTTAAGGATCCACTCTGCTACCCCAAGAAGGCTAAGCATCAGAACCCGGATTATGTTCTATCTCCAGGGATGATCTTGTCTACACTATGAGAGATTACGCTGTGTTTAAAACACGTGATTTTAAAAGCCACCACCAAAAGATTTTTACATGAAACTGTATCAATGAACTTCAAAAGCAAACTGTATTGCTTAACTGGTCTATATAACATCATTTATTTATGCTGAAGCATCTGATACATGTACTCGTCGAAGTCGGTATTCAGAAGCCACAATACGTGGTAGAGAAGATAACTCACAAATTCTTGTGTGACTTTGAATTACCAACTTTTGCAAGTGTGAGATGCTTAAGCATAAATAAATGGTGTTATCTAGACTAATTAAATCAATACATCTGTGTAACAACTTGGCAGTTTCTGAAATTCTTCTGACAATGCTCCATCGAAGATCTCTGGCTCACACTAGTTTTTTAAAATTTCAAATAAAGTCTTGTATACTGTCACTCCTGCTCCTCTGAGAATCATGGTGTTCAAAGTGACAAAGCCATTGTTATGGGTTTCTTGACTGTTACAGCCCCTCATATTCTCGAATCCTTACCACTGTCCCGGAATGAGACAAATTCCAAGCCCTTCAATTTTGTGTTATTCTGACCACATACACATGTGTGACTGCTAGTGGTGTGTTTAGGGAAATACTTACGTGTAAGCTACAAATACAATATAATTTATATTGGATACAAATATTCAAATATTTATGCCAATTAAAAGCTCCATGAAGGCAGGATTATGTATGGTTTGTTCAATGATATATAAGCACATAGTACACACTCAATATAATATTTGCTGACTGAGTAATAATCATACCAGAAAGCATTACACATTTTAACTTACATGTGGCTAATGCCTAGTATCCCAAGATGAGGAAAATCACTAAACAAATGTCAGAAAGTGATAGGTCCTACTTCCAAGAATTCACTCAAGTCTAAACAGACTGCCAGCATCTCTCTGAATGTCCACACACTGTTGCTTTTTGCTAGATTCCTAGGTCCTTCTCTTTCTACCTCCCTTCAGACATGGGTTGCTAAGTAAAGAAAAACTAAGGCTACAGGTCAGGCATTTAGATGAACAAAGGGAAAATAATAGCATAAGTTAAGTATCTTACAAAAAAATTGCTGGGTTACGCTATACAGTTAGACTTGAGTTCAAAATCTGGCTCTCTTACCAATGTGTGGCCTTAGAAAGGCTTGTCACTTTAACTTCTCTGAACTTTAGTTTTCTCATTAAAAACATGGGCTAATACCTACACAAAAGAGCTACAGTGAAGATTCAAAGAGATAATGCATATAAACAGTAAGCACAGTGCCTAAGACACAGTAAAGACTTGATAAATGCTAAAATTATCACTAGAGAAACACAATCATCTATGCAGTTCACAGTGCCCATGAAATACACAGAACAAGAACTCAGGAGAAGTCCACCCACTCCTAGCATATGTGTATTCATAAAGAGACATGGAGGTATATTATGTGCCTAGCACACTGCCTGACACATGGGAGAAATGCAGTAAATGACAGTTTCCTCCTTTCCCCTTACCAGACTCTTTTCAGGGGCCTCATGGTCATTGTATTCACTGCCAAAGACATTCACAAGTATCTTAACTTAGAGCATACCCACTTCACAGTGAACCTACCCTAACCTGTCTTGAGATTGATCACAGACCTGGAGGCCTAGAGATTTTCTGGAAGTCTGAAAAAATACAAACAAAAACAAACCTTACACGTAGACTTGGAGAATAAATAAAAGTACTTTATTTATTAAGTACTTTCATGCTGTTTCCGCTGCTATAGATATGTGCACCTGAGTGCCAGGCCTCACTTTCTAGCTACTTTTTTTTTTGGTAAGATGATACACACACACACACACGTGTAAATATATATATGGTACATATATATTCATTTATTTGAGAGATTGAGAGAGAGCACAAGTAGGCAGAGTGGCAGGCAGAGGGAGGGGAAGAAGCAGGCTCTCTGCTAAGCAGGAAACCTGACATAGAGCTTGATCCTAGGACCGTGGAATCATGACCTGAGCTGAAGGCAGCTGCTTAACCGACTGAGCCACCCAGGTGCCCCTCCAGCTTTTTCATCAGTTCCATTCTACCTCATGATCAGCATTCCCTGTGAGAATCTGCAAATTATTCTAGCAAAATGGAATCCTTTACAAAGTAATCCTTGTTCTGTCATGATATAATCTAGTCTTTGGCTGTTACCATTATTCTAATTATTTAGATAGCAAGTCTAGGTAATGAAACAAAGTTACGAAGTCCCCAAGGCAAGAACTGTATCTTGTATGTCAAGGCACCCTTCACAATACAGGCTGGGACTGAATATTAAACACAATTTTGAACTTATCTAAACATCCAAATGACCAATAAATGAATCCAAACATTTAGATGAGACACTCTCTGCCCAACAGCCTAGCAAACACCACAAACACCATATCTAATTGATAGACAAAGAAAAAATTTAAATGCACCATTCTGGTAACACGAAATGAATTTTAGCTTCTAAAACAAGGTACCACCAAAATTTTGCTTCTTTGGGGACTGGGCAATGCTAGACAAATGACAAATGTGCTATCTTTTCCTCCCTTTAAAAAAATACACAATGGAGTGCCTGGGTGGCTCGGTCAGCTAAGCATCTGACTTTTGATTTCAGCTCAGGTAATGATCCCAGGGTCTTGGTATCGAGCTCAGCGGGAAGTCTACTTGTTCTTCTCTCTCCGCCCCTCCCCCTGCTTGTGCTCTCTCTCTTTCTCAAATAAATAAATAAAATATTTTTAAAAAAATCTATGAGAGGAGCCTGGGTGGCTCAGATGGTTAAGTGTCTGACTCTTGATCTCAGCTCAGGTCATGATCTCAGGAGCCTACTTAAGATTCACTCTCCCTCTTCTGCTCCCCTTGCCCCTAATACATGACATAAGGTTATTTTAAAGTGGAAAGCTTTAAGTCATTTTGAGATTTCTTCATCTATACAACAGGGATAATAACAGTAAATGTAAAGTGTCCAATGTAAATGCCTGTTAGACAGTAAAAATACAGATTAGTTATTATAACCATAATCACCACTACGACTGGTACTTTTAGGATCTGACTGTATTATTAACAGATCTGACTAGATAAATAATATTGAGATGTCCCACTAAGAACCAATAAAATCACCCCCGTTTTTGCTTGCAAAAAGGGATAAAATTTAAGTCAGGGAAATTAGCCAATAAGCACATCTCCAGTGCACTTCTTCCTGGGATTGAAATGGACTTCCTAATACCTGTGCCCTGTAGAACTGAACTTGGTTCCACTTTGTGTATTTGGGCGTGAGATGGTACACACATACAAACTTTCCTCAAGTTAAGTAGAACATTTCGCCCCTTCCAACTCTTACACACACAACTCCTTGTATATTCCCTCTCTCATGAAAAAGAAACACTGTAGTGATTAAGAAGAGTGTGAAATTCCATAAATTTTACAGCTAAAGAGAACAGTTGTGATAAATACACTGAAACAACAAAATCAGCGACGAGAGTCTGGGCGGTGACAAGCAGCGGTGTGACATCTGGCGGAAGCCAAAGTCACAGCAAGGGGGAGAGAGGTGGGCGTGAGGAAGCATCCTGCCGAGCGTGGACACAGAAAAAAAGAGGAATTGACAGTCTTCCTTTGGAGCCAGGCCAGCCTTTGCCACCTCTAATTGAATAGGACGATGTTGCTGGGAGTGAGGTGCTCTGGAGGTGCAGCTGCTTTTGCCTGTGCTGTACCTTGGAACATTAAGCAGTGCATGAAGCATACTCCCATTCCCGGGGTAATGGAAGGAGATGCAGAACCACTAATAGGACAAAGGAGTTTATCTAGCGATACAGTGTTTTAATAAACAGACTTCTAAATGCACTAAACAGAGACGGGGCTTGGAAGGGCAGTGTGAGCTATTTTTTTCACCCCAGCTGACTGTCAAAGCTTCCTAAAATCTCACCTTTGGCACCAAGAGTATTTCACAAAAATGCAGTTTACAGAATTAGAAGAAAGCTCAACTAGTTTGTCCAACATCCCTTTTACAAATGTGGGGACTCAATCAAAGAAGGGACAATGATGTGCCCTAAGCCACGCAGCTAATTAGTGGTTAGAATTTAGGTTAGCCACACAGAATTTAGGTTTCTGATTCCGAGTCTTGTGTGCTTTTCTAGGAAACCACGCTGCCTCCACAAAATGGAAATCAGTGTGAAAATATGATCCCGTATGTAAATGTCAGTTTCACACTCAAATATTTCAGGATATACTATTTTGCATACCAGTATCTATTGTTCTCTATTTCATGTATCACATCTTACATGACCAATAATATTTTAAGTTTTAAAAAGGCAGATTTAATGTCCGACCACATGACTCCCCCGAAGTGTCTAAAACTATATAAAACATGTAGTAAGTACTTAATAAATACCTGTGATGATGAGCAGATACCAATACCGTAACTGCTTTGCCAATGCCCAATTTTATAAATTCATTAATAAACAAAATGGATTAGTTATCATTTCCTTATACTGATACTCTGAACTCTGAATCAAGAGCTTGTTTCCAATAATCAATAGAATTCACTAGATACTAGATACCTGCTTTGCATGGGTTTGATGGCATAACTTTAAAATTTCAATGCAGGGCACTTGGGTGGCTCAGTTGGTTGAGTGTCTGACTTGATTTCAGCTCCAGTCATGATCTCAGAGTCCCTATGTCAGACTCTGTGCTCAATGGGGAGTCTGCTTGAGATTTCTTCTCTCTCCTTCTGTCCCCTATTCCCCACAGCACGCTTGTGCTCTCGCTCTCTAACAAATAAATAAATTTAAAATTTCAATGTCAATTTTGCCATTTTAATGAACGGACTTTGTATCTATATTAGAATTGCAAGGTTCACTATATCAAACACTTAAAAAAATCTCAAGAGACTTCAGCAACTTCCAACTAAGCCACTGACTAAGCCAGCCAGGCGCCCCTTTATTTTAAATTCAACAGATGTTACTTAGCATTTACAGTGGGTGCTGGTGAATATGGGAACATGTATAGCTAGTGAATTAGGTGATTTTGTCAGGAAGCAGAGGAACTGGGATGATACTGTCATTGACTTCCTAAAGAAAATGAACTTCACTATGTAAACCGAAGAGGAGCCAGTGAAAACCACTCCTATTCCCCTGCTGAGCCAAGCCTTTTCCATGTCATAGGATACTACAGAAGCAGTAGGGATGGAAGGGGAGAAATGGAATATGAGATCTATTTGGAACGTAGAATTGACAGGAATTAATAACTAGTAGAATAGAAGATGAGAAAGAAAGAGGAGTTAAGGCTCTCAATAAGGGAAAAGATGGTAGAGCAAATGTAATCCCATGAGCTGTCGAGAGGCAGCTGGAAAGAGAAAAGAGTTTACAACCCAAATTAGGAGTCTGAATGAAGAGCCAGCCAGTTAGGAGGTTTCATTTCTACAAATACTCATTCCTGTACATGTGGAAGATAGTGAAAAGTTCACATGTGTAAGAAAGATAGTGAACAATTACAAAAGGACACTGGCAGAGCTATCCCTAGGTTGCCATGAGACCACAAAGAAACCGAGGGTGACACGTGTGTGTGTTTGGGGGGGGGTGAAGTAATATAGAGAAAATTTCCCCCGGAAAATGCTTAACTGAGTCTTAAATGGCAATTAAAAGTCAGCCAGTTGGGAGACGTCAAAGTACATTCAGGCATGAATGACTAGTAAAGTGGCCTGGTCAGCAAAAACAGAGAGACGAGAAAGAACACACAGCAGGCTGGGGAGTGCGAGTGACTGGGCAAGAAGTGGAGAAAGCCAGGGTGACAAGGGTGAGGCAGGTCAGCAGTGGAAGGTGAAAGATGAAAAACAGAGGATGATTGTGAAGACTGCACGGACTTCTAAGTTTAAGAGAGACGTTCTGGGGAGCTGAGAAGAAACTGGACATTCTTCATGATCACAAGCTAGGACCAGCTCTGTTACCCACTGTTTCCACTTACAGGGTAAAAAAAAGGAAGTATGAAGTTGGAAGTTGGAATGAGTTTCCTCCTAATCCTCTAACTGAAAAAAACTAAGAGTTTAAACCAATCTGAGCTTCACAACAAGGAAGTTAGATTAAAATGACCGCCTGATTTGCCTTTTCTCCTGTTTGGGATACATTCGTCTTTGTAGTGCTAAAAAAACAAACTGGCCCATATTTATAGATTCTCACACCAACTTGAGAAATAGAGAAACAAACAAACCTTTGATTTTTTAGAGGCCCAAGACAAAATAAAAGCATTACCCTGAAAATGAGAGTGTCTAGCCAAGTTTTTTCTTTCTCTTTTCTCTCCCATAGGTCCTTCTCTGAAAGTCTGTTTGGTGTACCTGTTTGATGCTGGCAGATGTGAAATCATCATCATGTAAGAACTGTCCTCACTTTCCTTTATAATGAGTAGCTCATGTCAAATGTTTTAACACACTGGCAACATTCTTACAACGGCTGAGTTCTCTAAGTTCAGCAATCTCTAAATTACTGCAACTACCACCATTTTAAAAATTAAAAGCAAACAACTTTTAAATTATTATTTGAATAAACTATGATTTTAAATGCTGTAAGTCAGAAGATAGGGATGTATTTTTGTGAAAAAAAGCAATGATGACCTAAGATCAACGGTAGCTTTGTCATTTTACATTTGTTACTTGAGAGAGTCATTTGGCCCTGGAGGGGCAAGTGCCCCATCTAAATATGGGGATGGTATTGCCTGTCTGCCAGCTGTGAGGAATAGAGTGCTGTTCTGTGTTAAAGTTTCTGAAAGAAGGCCTAGTAAGTAGTAGGTGCCCAATAAATGTCAACTGAATCTGAATTTTAGGAGCAAAAAACCTGAATATTGTGCATATTTCAATTTTTAGCAAAATTAAGTTTTAAAGTTCTCCTTCAATAATTCCAAAATTTCTGTAAATTTTACTTCTCTAAAGCCATCACTAACTTCAAGTTTGAAGAGTTCTCCCATTAAAGTTGTAATCTTATCGTAATTAGAAGTTTAGAAATTTAATGAGTTGAAATGCAGCATGGCACAGATGCCTTATTATACCAACTAGTTAACACGGTATTTGTTTTCTACATTAATTTTACTTGCTAATCAAAAATACTGCTTTCTCCCAAATAACATCAAAATAAAATTGCTGATCGTGCAATGGTAAAACCAACACCATCATTGTCTGCAACAAGACCACTTGAATTTTTTTCATGAGCTAGCAGTTTCCAGGGAAAATTCAAGATTCTATATACCTTTAAGTCAGTGCTCAAAAAGTTAAGTGCAGAAGCCATGCTTTGTACACTACAAGGCAAATATTAGGTTGTACATACTAAGCATGCCCATGAATATCAACAGATATTGAACATCAAAGCTGATTCACCTTCCCGAGTTAATAAATAAGTCTGCTGGGAAAGACATTTAGGACCATATATGATTATGTATGTTTCTGGACGGCCACAGCAACCACAAATGTTCAGGAGCCCTTCTATTAGAATATAGTGCTCCCCATTAACAGCCTAGGTTTAACACAATTTACTCTTACCTCTTCAACTGACATGGAAGCTTCTCATTGTTCTCCCTGCTTCTCTTTTCTTTCCCCAAACACTTCACCAAAAAGGAGCCAATGGTCTAGCCAAATCTCATCTGATCATGCTATCCCCCTCCTAGTCAACAAGCTTCCAGAGAGCTCCACTGCTTTAGCATAAAGCTTTTTCATCAAAGTCTTCATAACATGGACTACCTCTCTAGTTTCAATCTCTTCCATTCCCCTAAAAATCTCAGCCATATTTAACAAACTATTTAGATTGTGGATTTTACATATGTAGGATACATAGTAAAAACTACATAGAGGTATGTATTTATATTTGTTTTTTTTCAATCAGTAGAGCCCTGGTTAACCCAACTGGTTAAAACAGCTAAAAAATTAGGAGTAGGAGGCTCAGAGAACTATCTGCCCCCACTCCAAACTCATTAGAAAACCCCTATGCCTGACTTAACACACTCTCACACACCTCTTTGGTCTGTGCTTCTGGTTTTCCTTTTGGCTCACTTTTGCTTTAATGACAGTGGGTCCTTTAAGGCTCAGGTTAGGTTCTGTTCCCAGAGCACCCATCTATCTCTGTATGGCCAATGTGCCACCTGTCACTCTGCAGTGCAATTTCTCCATCTAAAGGCACTCACTGAGCTCTACACTTGTTTCTCCAGCCCCAAGGACAATGCAAGCTGTAGATTTACTGAATGAATGCTATCAGCAACTGCAGAACTTCTCACCTATAAAAAACTGCACACATTAGGAGGCATCAGAAAGGCAATGAAGAGTTTGGCAGGTTACTTCAATTTGCAAAGACTCAGAGATCATTATTTCCTCTCCCTGCCTTTTTTCTTTCCAAACTAATTAATCCTATTTGCTCTATGGCTTACACTCAAAAGCAATGGTAAATCTGACCTCATTTTCTTCAACTTATCAAAATACGTGTTATGCTTTCTTGCCCTTCCACCCTTTTTATTTGCTTAAACTTTTTTGGTGAAGTAACATACACATATAAAGCTGCATAAAATATACACAAACAGGTTAATGAATAAAATGAGTATACACGTTAACTACTTTCTAGGTTAAGAAATACTACAGTGAACTCCTTCCCTCTTCAAAAGCTTCCCACTGTCCTGGGTGCCTGGGTAGCTCGGTCAGTTAAGTGTCTGCCTTTAAGATCCAGGTCATGATCTCAGGGTCCTAGGATTGAGACCCATGTGGGGCTCCCTGCTCAGCACTCTACCTCTATCCCTGCTCCTGCACGTGCTCTCTCTCAAACAGATAAACAAAATCTTAAAGAACAAACAAACAAAAACTTCCCATTGTCCTTTGCTTTAGATAACCGGAGTACAGGAAAACCCCATGGAATTTTTGGGACCAGCCACTGAATTCATAGGCCTGCATGATCCTGGGTTAGGCCAAAAAAAAAAAAGAGAGACATCAAGTTGAATCACATATTGTATACCTGAAACGAATTTAACACTGTATGCTAACTATACTGGAATTAAAATTTAAGAAATAAAAATAAAGGCATTAGCAACTGCAGGTGGCTAGGGGGCATGGGAAGAGGCAGAGTATTTGCATATTTTTATCTGTGTGTATGTCTGAAGAGTGCCCACACAGGCCAGGGTTAAAGCAATCCTAAAAGGCAGGGTAAACCTGTACTTCTGATGGTACACATTTTCAAATTAAAAGCATGTTTTTACTAAGCAGACACAGTACTCTGCTGCTCCAAGCTTTTTTAGTAGGAAACAGCATAATTTTCAGGACATAAGTTTCAAAACAGTATGAATTTAGACCAATTACCTTCAACCCCATTGTGGGTAGGAAAGATTCTTTAAGTGAAAAGTTGGCATTATGGGGTTGCACAATCCCAGCTACCCAATAAGCTCATTCCATTCAACCAGAACAGGGGTTCTTTCTGCTCACAGCAGGCATCCAACAGGGTAGCACATATATGCTCTCTGAGTGAGAAAGCAACACCTTCTCACATACAACCCCCTGGAGAGAGATGGGGAAGGGGAGGGAGGAGGACTTTACACCTGCAAACTCCTAACTCTATCAGCACTAAGGCTGGGAAAAACAGCACATATTTAAAAAAAAACACAAAAAACAAAAAAAAAAAGGATTCCTGATAAAGCCAGTAACTTTCAAAGAAGGATCTTCTTAAGCCATTTTTTCCTTAGAAGATGAGTAAGTATAATGATTCAACATTCAAGTCTTTGTCTTCTTAATGGACTTAGTCAAGCCCTAATGACTATGTAAGGAAACTGTGTTAAAGGGCCACTGTCAGAATTCTTATTCTTCTTGGGAGGAAAACACTATAAGCACCAAGTGTTATCGTGTTATCATATTAATTAAGGCATCTCAACTTGAAGGCATATCTGTGGCTGGGCCCTTGGATAATCAAAATGACCACTAAAAATAGAACAGCACTATCTCTAATGGGGCAGACATGAGCCACCCCAATCTTAAGAGACTCCTGTGAGATGCGACCTGAGATGCACATGTGTTTTGCAGTACCACTAAATATCCATCTAAATGTAATCATATGTTTTCAGTTTTTACTGTATGTCCTACTCAGGCTAGGAAACCAGATAATAAACGAATATAAAACTCTTGGCCCATCTAGTTAGCTGACTAGTTGACTGAGGTCTGGTGGGAAAGAACTGTTCTCCAGGTCTAGAAGAGCTGCTGCTTGCACTGAAATGCCATGAGTTTCATGATGAACATCTTGATTTTTTTTTTTCCAATTTCCTCATCACCAAAAGTAAGCCAGCTCTGTCTGTCGAGATGCCCAGGCTGTGTGGCAGTGGTGTCAAAGGCTGCCATTTGCTCGAAGGCGCTGCCATCTGTGGCAGCAAAACATTTTGTCTCCGGAAAATAAACACATCTGCCTTTGCCAGTGTCCTCCCACTGTGCCGCCCATCTGGAGCAGGTAAGCTAGAAGGCAAGCCTGGGCATGGGTGAGACGGGAGTGTGCAGGGGAGACAAGGCCTCAAGGGAGGTGGCACATGGAGGAAGAAGGTAGTGCTGTGTCATGTCACATCCTGCTAACCACATTCGCCAAAAAGCATGTGAAATTATCCTTGTTAGTGGTATTTTAATCATATGTAACAAACGGCTGGTCTGGTCGTGTTTAGAGGACAAGACCTGCAAAGTCAAGGTTTCACCAGGGCCATCTGCTCACCATGTCACATGACCTCACTGATAACAACAAACAGATGATATCTTTGTGCCAGCCAAGAGGACAGTAACTCTATTGGTCAGATTAGAGGCTCAAAGCAACCAAGATTCTTCTAGGACAAGACCACATATCCACGCCTACTATAAGCCAGATGAAATACACTCAAAGTCAGGCCAGGGTGTTGGAATAAGTCACGGTCACTTCCAAAAATGACTAATACCTGAAATTCTTTCCAACACATTCTTTACCTTTCCCTGAAAAAAATAAATTCAAGTCTGGTCATGGTCTTGACATCAGATCTTTAACTTATACTATTTGAGGGCTAGAAGAAACCATAAAAAATATTCAAACAAATTCTCTCTTTCTCCCAGGGTTTTTTCAACTACCTCACAAGAAAGATGGGAAAACTTCCTAAAGCAGGGCCCTTTCAATTACACTACTGGTTTCCAAACTCTGGCAGAAAGGGGACCGTGAAGCTGCTTTTTTCAAATAAAATCCTACAGGGAACCCCAATAGATAAAATAGAATAGAAGCAGAGCTAAAGTTTCACCACAGTGGTCTTCCTTGGTGACTTTCCTGAGGCAGCTTCATGGAACAGAGTTTGAAAACCACCACACCAGCCTGGCTGATAATTTTTCCAACTCGTTATTTCCAATTTTTAGGTGCTAAGCAATAGCAAGTATAGTGCTATAAAAAGATAAATTACCAAAAGCTCACCAAGTGCTTGGCAGAAAAGGTTCTATGAGAACACTTTGGCCAGTGAGTGGCAGCAGTAAAGCCCTAAAGATTACATACCATGGAGGGCAGCATTCTACTCTAAGCCTTGCCATGCCACAGTCCCTAAGGATATCAGATTTGGCTGGCTCATACCTTGGCCTCTGCATATGTGAAATGAAGATCTGGGTGGATGATAACAGATAATTTTAGGGCATCCAAATATGCCACCTAATTCATTTCAAGCAAGAAACAGCCCCATTACTTATCACTCTCTCTTCTATAGCCTATTAATCAAATCATAAGGAGACTTGAAATAAGCATCGTGCCAACTATGCCTATAAGCCATTACGAAATTTTCCAAAATAATCCTATTAAAAATCCAAATAGCATGTTCTTAATAATAAAGTCATTATTAAATACTTGCTGTTTTCAGGGATGTATCATTCACTCATCCAAATATATTTTATTAAGCCAATGGCTAATTCTTAGTTCTTGTAATTCGCCATTTTTGATCACTCCTTTCTTCATAACAGATGAAGAAAGTGAGGCTTAGCAAACATAAGTGATTTAGTAAAGATCACAGAAACTAGAACATATGAGAGAACAGATTAGAACTCTGATATATGTGACTCCAAAACCCATGCTCAAAGAAGCCTCATAAATAATCAAAAAATGGAGAGACAAACCCATAGCAAAAAGCCTAATAAGCCTTTTCCTGCTCCCTAGGGTATAATAAGGGGGAGCTCAACTTAAATATACACATGCATTTAAGTAAAAACTAGAACGAAGCCTTTGATTTTTTTCTCCCATTCTGTGTTTTTTTTTTTCCATCTCTTCCTGCTGATTTCATCTTTAATTTCATAGTACATGGCAAAGCAACATCAATTAATTAAAAATATTTTAATAAGGGGTGCCTGGGTGGCTCAGTCAGTTAAGCACCTGACTTTGGCTCAGGTCATGATTCCCAGGGTCCTGGGACTGAGCCCTACCATACTCCCAGCTCAGTGGGAAGTCTGCATCTCCCTTTCCCTCTGCCCTTCCCCCAGACTTGTGCTCTCTCACTCTAATAAATAAATAAAATCTTTTAAAAAATATTTTAATAAAATTCCCTTCCAATAAATGGGTGACATTTATTCAGCAAATACATATATATTTTTAAGGTTGTACTGACTTATTTGAGAGAACAGTGAGAGGGAGAGCACAAGCAGTGGGAGCTGCAGAGAAAGAGGGGGAAGCAGGCTCCCCACTGAGCAGGGAGCCCGATGCGATGCGGGGCTTGATTCCAGGATCCTGAGATTAGGACCTGAGCGAAAGGCAGACGCTTACCTGACTGAGCCACGCAGGCGCCTCGATTCAGCAAATATTTACTGAACGCCTACAATGGGCACATATTTACATCTTATCTATATAATCCTACATGGAGATCTTTTAAAAGATTTTATTACTTGAGAGAGAGAAAACACATGTGCATGCATGCACTGGAGCTGGGGGAGGGGCAAAGGGAGAGACGAGAGAGAACCCCAAGTAGACCCCATGCTGAGCATGAAGCTGGACGCAGGCCTGGCCCTCACAACCCCAACATCAACAACCTGAGCCAAAATCAAGAGGCAGACACTCACCAGACTGAGCTACCCAGGTGCCCTCTTATTTGGAGATCTAAACACTTGAACAGAACTGGAAATTTTATACTTCCCCAAACGCACAAACATACTTGTATAATAGTCTAGTCACTAATTAAGGAGACAGTATGAAAGAGTATGGTATTGGAATTTAGAATTTTGCCTCAGACTTTTACGGGCTATACTCGTGTCTTTGGTATACTCAAGACATGAAACAGAAATATTTAACCTCTTTATTAGTAACCAATCTAAAGTAGGCTTGTAAGTAAAATGGGGATAACATTCATCTTATGATGTCATAGTAAGCATTAAATTAGGTCACATATATAACTATCTAGAACAGCACTGTCCAAGAGAACCTCCTATAATGATGAAGATATTCTGTAATGTCCAATATGGTAGCTATTAGCCACATGGGGCTACTGAGCACTCGGAAAGTGGATACTATGACTGAGGAACCAAATGTTCGTATAGAAACAAAAGTTTATTTTTCATTCAAAATCCAAGAGACTCTCACCTAGGAACCAAATTTTAAATTCTATTTAATTTTAATTATTTTAAATTTTAATTGCCACTTATGACTAGTGGTCATAAAAATGTATAAAGCCTTGCACATAATAAATGATCAATGTTGCTTTACTTCCATCTTCCCTATTCATATCAATACTTTTTTATATCCTCTTTACCAGCAAAGAAGTTCAACTAAACTTGCACAACAAAGAATCTCCATAAAAAACCAACCAATAGCTATTAAATTGCTTCTTCAACCAAGCAGCAATGACAGCACAGAAACAAGTGACTGATTAGTCATATGTGCCCCACACTATGCTAACAGCTTTGTATGACCACTTCATTTAGTTTATATTAATTTTTTAAAGTAGGTGCTATTATCTTATAAATAGAGAAATTAAGCTTAGAATCTGTCCAAAGACACATAGCTAGTAAATTCGTGAGAAAAAGATTTAAACTAAGGCAGGCTAGGGGGCATGCAGGTGGCTCAGTTAAGCATTCAATTCTTGGTTAAGCATCTCACTCCTGACTTGGGCTCAAGTCATGACCTCGGGAGTCATGAGACTGAGCCCCAATTCCACTTCCTGCTCACCAAGGAATCTGCTGTCCTCCCTCCCCCTCCGCTCGTCCCCCTGCTTTCTCTCTCTCAAATAAATATCTTTTTAAAAAAAACAACCTCAGGCAGTCTAATTCCAGAGACAGTGCTTAACCACAATGCTCAACGTGCTTGCATCTTAAAGAACGAATTTACAATAAATGTATTATATATTCTGCAATAAGTAAATGTCCTCCCAACCGAACACCACCCCCAACGACACACACATACATACACACATACCAAATTAGGTATCAGACAATTTGAGCTATAGACACAAAGTTATACATGGGAACTGGATGACCCGAAATAAGTCTCATGTGCCACCTGGTGTGACTGCATAAATGAACCAAATCTAGTGACTTCACACTTATTAGAAAGACTGAAAAAATATCATCACCTTTCTCCCCAGAATAAAATGACTAAAATATCAACTCATATTTTAGAGCTAACAATCTAAGTTGATAGAAGGGAGGGAGAGCAAAGGTTAGGCTGAGAACCATAGGCAGATGTAGTCAGTATTTACTAAAGCCCTATGTCACTGTCTACAAGGGGTATTTATTTGTTAAGACATCAAACATTTCTGCTAGATTAACCAGATCCACTGCATTTACATGAAGCACACTGCCTGCCACTCTTATTTCAATTCTAAAAGGAGCTTAACTTACTTCATGTCTGCTATATTTATGACAAAGTCTTTATTGTGCCCAAAGCTGGAATTCTTATTCCAGTTCTGCCTGACAAGTCAAAAGAAGATTTTACACAGCAAGCCACAGCATACTCTACCAAACACCACAGGAATTTCTGAGAGGCAGGAAAAGGCCTTATCTGACCCATTTTCCTCTCTCAACAGAGCAGTGAACAAGAAAAAGCCACTGACCTTTTATCCAGATCAAAACAATATAGGTAAATCTATCTCCTTCTCACCAAAATATCTTTAGCTTCCCTTCAAACCTCATGATCCTTATATTGCACAAGCCCCTGGGTCAAAGGTAGCACTGAGAAAACGAGGTTCTATTTATTGAGACATTCTGATGTAACTTAAAAAAAAAACAAAACCTTCTACTTTAGATTTCTGTCATAGTTCAGCTTAAGCAAGTATAGATGAAACTAAAACCATAGTAAAAATATGAATAGCACTGATGTTCTAGAAACACTACTGAAAAATCAAGGAGCTGACATAAGGCAGAACAGTCAAGTAATTATGGCACCATTAGTGTAACTTTGTCTGACCTGCTGTGTGACCTGGAACTAGTCCATCTCCCACTTTATGCCACTCATTCTGAATCAGTGATAGAGAGTTAACTACTATATATCTCAGTGGAATAGTGAGTAGATTAAATTATTAAGCAAAATGCTTTGGGCAAAAGTCATATGAATGTTAAATATTATGATTTACAAGCATTCATTTTCCTAGCACTCCTGCGGGGTTAGGAAGTTATCTCCATTTCATAGATGAGTAAACAGGCACAGGGGGTAAGGTCACATGGTAAAGCTCCATTTACTTAGTTCCCGTGGGAAGGGAATAATACACACCTTTAGCAATCATATGAACTTTCTTGGCACATCCTCCACAATCTTTAATACATTAAATCCTTAACTTAATGTTGCCATTTTTTAACATGCTGTCCATGGAACAAAAACAGCTCTAAGACAGCAACAAGGCCTAAGTAAGTGAAGATGAATAAATCTGTGTGCTTTGGCAAGAATAATCACAGAAAGACACATAATCTTAAAATGAAATTTGTGGGCGCCTGGGTGGCTCAGTCAGTTAAGCTTCTGCCTTTGGCACAGGTCATGGTTCTGCGGTTGTGTGATCAAGTCTCAAATCCAGCTCCCTGCTCAGCAGGGAGTCTGCTTCTCCCTCTATCCACCTACCCACTGCTTGTGATCTCTCTCTCTCAAATAAATAAGTAAAATCTTAAAAGAAAAAAAAAATAAAACTTGCATTGTTATTTTCTTTCTCTTTTTTTTTAAGATTTTATTTTATTTATTTTGATAGAGATCACAAGTAGGCAGAGAGGCAGGCAAAGACAGAGGGGGAAGCAAGCTCCCCACTGAGCAGAGAGCCCAATGCGGGACTCGATCCCAGGACCCTGAGATCGTGACCTGAGCCGAAGGCAGAGGCTTAACCCACTGAGCCACCCAGGCGCTCCTTCATTGTTATTTTCAAAGTTTCGCCTCCACTACCACATAAGAACCTTCAGCCACTGGAATTAAGGAACATAGTTTGCTATGAAAACTTAAAAAAAATTTTAAACACTTTCATAGGCCTTCATATTGGTGTGCCCCATCCAAATTCTCTGGGAGTGTATTTGTCCTTCGGGCTTTAATTAGCAACTATGCAGAAAAAGAAAACAAGTCCATAGAGACCGAAGAATGAAGAAGTACCAAGAACGGCTTAGGAAGTCCAAAAAAGGGCAAAAATGCTTCCCATGTATAGTAAGATACAGAAGCACAGAAGATTTTTCTTCTTTCATGTAAGGCTGCTTGATATATTGCTCACCCGACTCCGAAGACAATCTGCCAGGTTTCGGCGTGTGAAATTAGCTGCTGCTGTGGGAGACAATTCATAACCTGGTACAAGAGACAAACAATCATACTTAAAAGTGAAGCAGCAGGAATAACAGCACCCCAAATCATTCCACTACTCCTGTTTTCACATCCTTCCACTCTCTGTACGCCCGGAGTCAGACTGGTTTCCTCTACAGAAGGAAGGGGGTACAAATGTATAGGTATTGGGGAAAAAAGAAAGAGGTTTCGAGATGCTGATTTTTAAAGTTGATTTAAAAAGAATATTGGGAAAATAGAGGATTCATACTTTATAAGGTTTTCTTTAAAAAAATAAGTAAGGGGGCGCCTGGGTGGCTCAGTGGGTTAAGCTGCTGCCTTCGGCTCAGGTCATGATCTCAGGGTCCTGGGATCGAGTCCCGCATCGGGCTCTCTGCTCAGCAGGGAGTCTGCTTCCCTCTCTCTCTCTCTGCCTGCCTCTCAGTCTACTTGTGATTTCTCTCTGTCAAATAAACAAATAAAATCTTTTAAAAAAAATGAGTAAGTTTATTAAATATGATTTTCAAAAGTACAAGCAACAGAAAAAAAAATGTTTCCATCACTATCTGCAACATTTCTAAAAATGGGAGTATCAAAAGCATATAAATTTCTAAAAAAAAAAAAAAGTTGTAATGACAACAAAACTACAGCCCAGAGGAATGCCATCAGGTGTGCGTTTAATAATGCACTCTCTCAGGGACTTAACCCCCACCCCCAGTAAAATGGGACTAAAGCCAAAAGCCAAGAAAGACCCGCAACTGAGCAGACCCATGCATAAACTGCAACTTTGGAAAGACAGACAGCACGTGTTAAGTTATCATCAAACACCAGTGCTACAGCAGGTAAGATTTGATAAAATGTGCTGCAGAAGCAAGCCCAGCAGGTAAGATTTAGATTAAAATTCTAACAATTACTTATTGAACAGCAGCTATGTTTCAGGGTCTGTGCCAGGTGCTTTCACAGTTTATTAAACTTCATCCTCACAACCAGTCTATTAGTGCATATTAAATTATAATGCAAGCAACTGTGAACAAGTAGGAATACTTTTCAATTCTCCACCTAATCCCCTAAACACCACTAAGGATTTGACTGTCATCTTAAAGGCAGAAAGGTCTGATGCCTATTTACATATAGCTTTTTCCCTCCTTTCCCTTATTTTAGCTCAGTTCTTTACCTTTAATATGCGTAAGAATTACTATATAGGGTTATATAAACAAAACTACACTTGACAGGTAATTTAAAAGATTTTATTTATTTATTTTTAAAAAAAGATTTCATTTATTTCTTTGACAGAGAAAGACACAATGAGAGGGAACACAAGCAGGGGAGAGGGACAGGGAGAAGCAGGCCTTTCACTGAGCAGGGAGCCTGATGTGGGGCTTGATCCCAGGACCCAGGGATCATGATCTGAGCCAAAGCCAAATGCTTAATGACTGAGCCACCCAGGCGCCCCAATTTAAAAGATTTTAAAGGCAAATTTTAACCACACATAATTTTTGTTTTGTGCACTGACTTTCAACCCTAACACCTACGCAATAAGCAACCCTCTCAACTCTTGTTTACTCTCCCTCCCTCTCCCAGGACAGGACAGTGAAATATTGCTGTAGCTAATTGAGAAATATACTTGAGAAACAATACTGGCATCCCTCACCTGCCATAGGCATGAATTAGAGAGCCACTAAAAAATAACTCTTGAAATATTCTCAATTTGCTTAAACCTGAGTGCTACGTCCTTTAGGTGTTTTTCATCTTTGAATTCCCTGTGGTAATAGCCAGAGTGCTTAAGATAGAGGAGGCCTTCAAAATTATTCATGGAACTAAATGTATGATGCTAAATTTGCTGCCTAAAATCTATATAAATGGGTCATATCTAGCCATTTTATACAATTATATTCAAATTAACTTCTTTCACAGTCCCACATTGTATCAGTGCTGTGCTTAAGTGTATTAAACTATGAAGTAAGTAACTGAAGTAATGTCCATTCTGCTAAGGTGTCACTATAAACTTCCCTGAATCATAAAGCTTGTGGCTAATATTATCTGTTAGTGAGGCTTTCTCTAATGAGGAAATCCTAGTGAGGAATCCTTTAATAAGGATGACAGCTTATTAGCCCCAGAGGGAACTCACAAAAATCTTAATTATCTTCCTAGACAAGAATCTACCAGAAAGGCAAGGCAGAACTCTTCTATTACATTAAATCTCCTCCACAACTACACAGAGCATTAAGTTTACAAACACTTTACATATTATTCATTAATATTATTATTATCCCATTTTAGATGTAAGGAAAATAAAGACTCAAAGAAGCTAAGTGACTTGTCACATTAAAAAAAAATAGTAAAACCAAGTTTAACTGAGGTCTTTTAGTTCTGAGGTTCAGATATACTTTAGTCAAGTAACATCCTCTGAAATATCTAACACTTTAAAAAGTCTGATACACCATGTTCATCACCAAGGTGGACCTCAAGTATCAGTGTTATAATGGTTCTTTTCTCAGCTCTGGGATTTGTGCAGAAAATTTTTAGGATCAGGAGGGTCTAGATAATGTTTTAAAAGTAGGAAGATTCAAGTAAAAATATGACCACACTGGTCTGCTCATATGTAGAATTGCCAGTAGAGAGTAAACTTTTTTATTTCAGATTTAAAGACAAAACAAGTTATATTCCAAAAACATAGATACATTCCAAGTAATACCCACCATTTCGCATCTTATAAAGTTGCACATTTTTCTGAATATATTCTGCAAACTGTACAGTGTCTCCAGCCTCTCCAACACATAGGAGTAAGATTTTTTCACTCATCTTAAACATCTTGTCATGATCTGCTCAAAGAAAAAAAAATGTTAAAAATTACCTCATCAGAAATTTACCGCTATTACACAGGCAACCACAAACAAGTTTATCAATCACTATATTGAAAAATTTTGCCAATCACTGTTTTTAGAAGACTTTAATGGGCAACTGTATTAATTATTCTCTGTCACTGTCCATGTTAAACCCATTGGCCTATTTTATTAAGGTCAGTCTCAGCTGGAGAATATATTTGAAAGCTGAAAACTGAAAATACAGTTAAATACATTTGAAGGCCCCTGAAATGCAAAAACTGAACTTTCAAAGACTGAAGGAATCAAGCCAATGGCCATTATCTTTAGGTTCATGATTTCAGAGCCCTGAAATGTCTCTACATATACAAATGTTATTTATACACACACAAAAGCATACATGAAGGACCAGAGCTACACTGAAAATTAAGGAGTCATCTCGAGAAAGAAAAAAAATCAACTGAGAATATAAATTACCTTAAAAAGTAAATCAACACCATTTCCAAAGCAGAGTAAATTATAATGCCAGAGCAAAAATTCTAATGAATATTTTAACACTATGCTATTTAAAAATACCTCAAAAATCCCAATAGTCTAATCTTATCTAGTGGAACCAGACTCATTCAGATTACATAGATAAATAAATATTCAGATAGCAGTTAGTGCCTAAGGAAGAAAACCCCAAATGCAGTCTGTAGCTTCAGAAGAAGCCTAAATCTCCCTATCTCACTCTCACTTTCACTTTCCATTTTTCAAATAGTGCTGAATAATCTTCCCTGGGAGACATGTTTCCTGTCTGAAAGCTTCTGAAATGTCAAAATCCCTTAATAGGATTTAAAGAACAAAATGCCTCAGTCAAATATTCTACAAATGTTCGAAAGTTGTAGAATCACAATGTGGCTTCTTAGACTTGGGGTAAAAAACACACAAATTGTACCTGCAGAGAGTATCAATCTGCCTTGCAAACACACTTTTATGTGTTGTAGGCTACAGATTTAAAGACTGTTAGTTTGCAAACATGGTCATAAAAGGAAAAAATTCAGGATGCCTGCGTGGCACAGTCAGTTAAGCAGCTGCCTTCGGTTCAGGTCATGATCCCAGGGTCCTGGGACAGAGTCCTGCATAGGCTCCACGCTCAGCAGGGAGTCTGCTTCTCCTTCTGCCCCCACATCCCAAAAGATTATAAAATAACCCTCATAAAAATAAAATCTTTTTAAAAAATTCACTTATGGATATATTATCTATGCAAAGAAAAAAGGACCAGAAAAATATTAGATGCCACTGGCATCCAAGTTCTTGCCAGTGGCAAGAGTATGGGTGATTTTCATTTCTTTCTTTTTATTAGCTTTCCTAAAATGCCCTGTATCATTTTTGTAAGAACATATTACTTAATAAGCTTGCATTCTTTTTTTTTTTTTAAGGATTTTATTTATTTATATGACAGATAGAGAGAAGAGCACAAGTAGGCAGAACAGGCAGAGCGAGAGGGAGAAGCAGGCTCTCCGCTGAGCAGGGAGCCCAACATGGGGCTCAATCCCAGGACCCTGGGATCATGGCCTGAGCCGAAGGCAGCTGCCTAATCAACTGAGCCACCCAGGTGTCCCTATTATTTTCATAATGAGAAAAAAATCTGGGTTGTTTTTTTTTTTTTTAAGATTTTATTGATTTGAGAGAGAGGAAAAGCACAGACGGAGAGGAAGAGGGAGAAGCAAACTCCCCGCTGAGCAAAGAGCCCAACTCGGGGCTTGATCCCAGGACCCTGAGATCACATCCTGAGCCAAAGGCAGACACTTAACCAATTGAGCCACCCAGGCGCCCCCAAAAAAGTTGTTTTTATTTTGGAAAGAAAAAGCTTGTTTATAAAGAATTAATGTCACATTAAGAAAAAATGCTACTACCTGAAGAAAAGCATGTACGGATTCGGCTTCTGAGATAAGACCATTAAGTTTTGTTGTCTGGGTTTTATAAATGAGAAGGTTCTGTTAGGTCATAAAACTTGTAGGGAGAAAACTGCTACCTCACAGTGATGGACAGTGTGTTTTATTGTGGTTTTTTTTTTTTCTTTGCCAACAGAGATAAAAAAAAAAAAAAGAAAAAATGCTAAAATTCTAGGCAGTAAACTGTTCAATTTTGTAATGAATTCAATACAAGGCCAAAAGTGTGTTTTAAACATTTATTGTGTGTCCAGTGAGTAGTAAAAGGGAGGTGTTATAAATGCTAATGGCTCTCTGAGGAAACAGCCTGCATAACACTAGGGAATTTCTGATCCTTGACAAAGAACTTTAAAAATCCACACAGATGAAACAAACGGAAAACAAATTGAACATCACCATACAATATTGTGAAAGGCCAACTATACTAGAACCCATCAGACGTTAGTTATTTTTATTTTTTTAAAGTAGGCTCTGCAACGAAGGTGAGGCTTGAACTCACAACCCCAAGATCAAGAGTTGCATGCTCTAATAACTGATCCAGATGCCCCTTTAGACCTATATTATAATCTGGACTCAGCACTCTGAACTTGGGCTCTAATTTCCAAGTGTATAAAATGGTTCTACTATCACTTATCCTACCTGGTACAGAGGGAAAACTGTACATGAACAGTATCACATATTCAATATTAGTCAGTGTAACTCAGATTACGCATGCTCTATGAATTCAGAAAAAAAAAAAAGCATTCTGTGTGGGTTTAAGTGCTCTGAGTAATTTATAATTTTCAATGACATTACTTTTATTTAGTTGAGAGCAACAGAGAGAGAGAGTACAAGCATGAGGAGGGGCAGAGGGTGGGAGAAGCAGACTCCCTGCTAAATAGGGAGCCTGACGTGGGACTCAATCCCAGGACCCCAGGATCATGACCTGAGCTGAGGGTAGATGCTTAATTCGCTGAGCCACCCAGGTGCCTTACTCTGAGAAATGTAAAAGCAATTCTGTACAGACCAAGAGACAAGAGACATGAATTGTAGCATATAATCAAACTGAAGATGTGGGGC
The DNA here is from genome assembly GCF_964662115.1 of Mustela nivalis. NCBI lineage: Eukaryota > Metazoa > Chordata > Mammalia > Carnivora > Mustelidae > Mustela > Mustela nivalis. The sequence goes on from NC_139029.1 coordinate 25,956,259, forward strand.
ACTTTCATAAGCAAGCAATCTCTGGGAAATATCTTCTCTATATCAAAATATCTTACAAAACTGACAAACCAAAAAAAAAAAATTATTGGAATTATCATTCTTATTTTATACTTGGAGAAAATAAATCCCAAAAGGTTATCCATTTTCAGCATTCTGCTTACCCTACCTAAGTTCCTTCATGAAATGAAAGGTGGAAAAGTCCTCACAGAATTTCAAAGTTCCTATCATAAAACACTTTATACCAGAAAAGACTACAGGGAAAATTAGATTTGAGTGCAATTATTTCCAACCCATTTTTCAAGAATTAACTCAAATTCATCTTTCTTCCATACAACAGTGATCTTTCTTTTCTCTGAATACCCTGAGGCTTTTCTCCTGAAATCATTATTTTAAAAACTAATACTGACTAGTGATAGTTCTTTCATCATACAAAATCATCTTACAGTAGTTATTTCCTTGTTTTCTTAATGTCTTATAGCCCTGTGTTGGTTATACAGAATATCTGTAAAGGTACTGACTTGGTTATTGTTCTACCCAGACACTACTTCATCCTAAAATCACCTGTATATCAAAGGTCTTAGTATTCAAAATAATGGACAGATTTGCCCTCAAAACAAACTGACTGCTTTGGAAAGCACGATTTACAAATAAAACTTCTAGGGGCACCTAGGTGGCTCAGATGGCTGTGTCTGCTTTCTGCTCAGGTCATGATCCCAGGGTGCTGGGAGCGAGCCCCATATCGGGCTCCCTGCTTAGCAGGGGGCATGCTTCTCCCTCTCCCTCTGCTCCCCTGCTCCTACACTCACTCGCTGTATCTCAAATAAAAAAATAAAAATAAATTAAAAAAAGAAGAATGAAAGAACAGAACTCAAGCAGAGTCCCTCAGGGTTCTTTCCATCTCCCCAAGTGATGACAGCCTGACAATCAGATGCCTGTTGCTTATAAAAGCAGTGATAGACACATACTTCAGAAAATTCCAGATTTAGTTTTCCTTTCCTTAAACCAAAGATGAACTATACCTGCCTTCTCAAAGCCTTCCCTAATCTCTACAACTAGAAAGAATCTCTTCTTCCTCTACATTACCCGAGAAGTTTTTTTTCCATACGTAGCATAATTTTCAAGCTTGTACTGTAATTATTTGTACACATATCTGAGTCCATTATTAAACTGTAACTTCCTTTCAGATACAGGCCACATCTTATTCTTCTTGCATCCCTTGAGAATCTAGCACTGGCAGTGGGCAACAACAGGTGTCAAAACACAATATCTGTCAAATAAACATAAAGTCATCTGAGCCAAAGCACAATACTTTTTCAACAGGAGCATGTCTGTGATCAATCACAAAAACACACTCTTAGATTCCACAGATCAAAAATCTTAAAAAAAATTATTAAGTACTGACTATGGGGAGACAGTACAGTATAGCAGTTCTGGGCAAAGGATCTGAGTCAAATTGCATAGGTCTGAACCTGGGTTCTGCCTCCTGTGGTCTTAGGCAAGTTTCTTAACCCTAGGCCTCAGAACTAACATCTGTAAAATGGCAATATGATAGTGATCTTAAAAGGTTAAATGAAATAATGTAAATCACTTCAAATAGCATCTGCTTAAGTCCTTAGTATCATTACTACTATTTGTCACTGCATTAAAACATTTGCACTAAACTGTTTCACTCCATACTCACAACAAGCTTGTGAGGTTGGTATTAATAACCTGACTTAATAGATGAGCCAATCTGGCCACCGTGAAAAAACTTGTACAAAGTCACAAAGAAAGTAAGTCATAAGACTCCAGTCTGCGAATTCCACTAACTACCTACATACAAGGAAAACTCGGCAGCCAGTGCCCCGGAAAACTGGAAAAGGAGGATAAGAGCTGAGAAAGGGGAAGATACAGGTAACGGAAGGGAAATGCCAAGTTTCTAGTCCCACAGTCCCAGTCTCCCCAGGATCCCATCTTACACCGCCAGCAAATTTACCTCATTAGCAGGGACAACAGAAACCCTTAAAAGATTCGGGGATCTAGGGAGCTTGGTGCCCGGCAGGCGCTTAAACACTTAAAAACTGAATTCCCACAAGCACCTTGCGCCCAGCAAGCATTTAGCGAAGGCCGGAGCAGGGCACTACCTCGGAGACCTAGGAGGAGCGAATGCCAAGGCCCTAAGCTAGTCTGCCCGTCTCCTCCTTCTATAAAACATGCAAGGACAGAGCAAGACACGCGGGGTTCCTAGACCTCCCTGGTGCTCACCGAACTCCCCCACCCCACCCCCCATCCCGAACTCCCTCCGACTCCCCTTACACCCAGGCCCCGCCGGACCTCCCCTGCTTCCTCTCACCGTCCTTCATCTGGACAATACTGCTGGCGGCCACCTGGTCAGAGGCGACAAGGACATAATCGGGGCCCTGGATGCCGATGAGGTACTCCATAGCGTCGGGAAGCCGAGAGGACAGTGTGGGACTCTCCGGCTTCTCGGCCTCCCCGGTGAGACAGCACGGCCGAGCGAAGATTTCGTGCGACACAGGCCGCGCGACCGCCCGGGCCACCGGCGCTTTCGGATGACGCACAATTGTCGCGAGAGGTTGGAAAAGGGGGCGAGGCTTTGGGCGTCAGGATTCTTAACGCTCGCTTTTCGGTCTGTCGGCTTTCTTGTAAATCCGCTCTGCGGGCTGCTTGTCTCAGATAACGCCCGGTTTCTTTACTTACGAGTTGAGTTCAAAACTCGCGTGGGGGTAAAATCACACACTGCAAATAAAGTGCCGAGCACGTGTGGGTGCCAAAAAGGCGGGCGGACGTTCCTAAATGGTTGTTTCCCTTCGCTCGGTAAAATAAATCCAGAAACTCCCTTGAAAGCCAGATTACAGAAAAATAAACTTGACGGGAGCCCTCGTTACATGCTTCACAAAAATAAAACATGGTTGCGTTAAAGATCTAAGCATGAAGACATTATAACATCTTTACAGATGTCCTAATTTCAAATTATATGCAGTTACTTCTGGTAACAGCGACTTGGAAGGGAGGACTCTCACTTACTTTATACACATCTGTATTGTTTGAATGTTCTACAATGCTCATGTATTACTCATTTCTTATAAATAGGAACACACTTGGCCATCTCTTTATATCTTGCAGCCATTCTGGGAAAATCTGAAATATTCCATGATTAGTTCCTGACATTCACAATTTGGTCTTCATGCCAGCCTTACTAGCTTCCTGAGAAATGGCAAAACAGTTGCAATTCTATTTCCAACACAACTCTGCAATTCATTTGCTCCTGCAGAAATCTGTAGTCCTCACTCCCTTCAGAATGTTTCTAACAGCTCTGTGCCTGTGAAGGAATATAGAGCCTGAAGAGTTAGGGGCAGCCCATCTATCATAGGATGGATGCCAGGGGCAAGTGAGGTCATTAAGTCAACCACACCACTAAGAACACAGACGCATCCATCATCCTAGAAAGATTCTTTTCTTAAACTCCACGGTGGGGGGAAGTCTCTTGAGTCTCTCTCCCACCTCCCTTTCTCTTTGTGTGTGTTTGTACATTAATTGCAAAAAGTACACAGTTGTACCCTAACCACAAATCATGCAGAAGAAATATAAATACCTCTCCTCTTCCCACCAGAGGTAACTACCCACCAGATATCTGTATCCTTCCAGATTTTTTTCCTTTGTACATACCAATATTCATTCACTCTCTCTCTCTGTCAAAATAAATAAATCTTTAAAAAATATTTTATTTTCAAGTAATCTCTACACCCATCATGGGGCTCAAACTTACAACCCAGAGACTAAGGGACACATACTCTACCAACTGAGCTAGCCAGGCACCCCACCCATTTTAAATTTAAATACACACAAAGACTTGCACATGAATGTTCATAACAGCTTTAAAAAGAACTGTTGTTACATACAACAACATAGAAAAACCTCAAAAAAATAATGCTGAGTGGGAAAAAAACCAGACAAAATGAATACACATTGTATGATTTCATTTATATAAAATTCTAGAAACAAAAAGTGATTTGTAATGATAGAAAAGCTATATGTGGTTGCCTTAGATGGAGAGGGTGGCGAGGGACAAGATGAAAGTGTGCAATGGGCATGAGGAGGTTTTAGAGGGTTACGGACATGTTAATTATCTTGATTGTGGTTATGTAGACATACAGCAGAGATATTGAGAGTTCGGTTCTAGACCACTGTAGTAAAGCGAAAATCACAATAAAGCAAGCCAAATGAATTGTTTGGTTTCCCAGTGCACATGAAAGTTATGTTTATGCTATACTATAGTCTATTAAAGGAGCAATACCATCGTGTCTAAAATCGATGTACACACTTCTTGAAAGATTTTATTTATTTATTTTTCAGAGAGCGAGAGAGCACAAGCAGGAGGAGCAGCAGGGGGTACGGGGAGCAGCAGGCAGTGGGAGAAGCAGGCTCCCTGCTGAGCAAGGAGCCCCACATGGGACTCAATCCCAGGAACACAGGATCATGACCTGAGCTGAAGGCAGATGATTAACCAACTGAGCCATCCCAATGTACATGCTTTAATTTAAAAATACTTCGTTGCTGGAGCGCCTCAGTGGCTCAGTTGGTTAAGCATCTGACTCTTGGTTTTGGCTCAGGTCATGATACCGGGGTTGTGGAATAGAGTCCAATACCTGGCTCAGGGCTCAGGATGGAGTCTCCTTGACCTTCTCCCTCTGCTCATTACTGCCCTCCCGCCCCACTCCCTCCCTCTCTCTCTCAAACAAATAAATAAAATAATAAAATCTTTTTAAAAAATACTTTATTGCTAAGGGGCGCCTGGGTGGTACAGTCTGTTAAGCCATGGACTCTTGGTCTTAGCTCATGTCCTGATCTCAAGATCCTGAGATCGAGTCCTGCAACAGGCTCTGCATTCGGCAGGGAGTCTGCTTGAGATTATCTCTCTGCCTCTCCCACTCCCACACTCTCTCCCCCACACTCTTTCAAAAATAAATACATAAATCTTTTTTTAAAAAATACATCATTGCTTTTAAAAAGCTATCATCTAAGCTTTAATGTGAATTGTAATCATTGATCACAGATCACCATAACCAATACAATAATAATGAAATGTTTGAAATATTGTAAGAATTAGCAGAATGTGACAGAGAGACCTGAAGTGAGCAAATACTGTTAGAAAATAGCACTGAAAGGGGCGTTTGGGTGGCTCAATCAGTTGAGCATCTGCCTTCAGCTCTGATCGTGGTCCTAGGGTCCTGGGATCAAGCCCCACAAGGAGCCCTGAGGCGGGATCCCTGCTCGGCGAGGGTCTGCTTCTCCCTCTTCCTCTATCCCTCCCATCCCTTGTGCTCTCTCCCTATCAAATAAATACATCAAATATTAAAGAAAAAATGGTGCTGATAGACTTGCCTGACACAGGGCTGCTACCAACCACCCTTTAGTTTGTAAAAAATTGAAATGATCTGCATAGCACAATCAAGCAAAGCGCAATAAAATGTGGTACAGCTATAGTTTCACAGGTGTGTGCATGTGTCAAAACTCATTAGATTGTATGTGTCTTTTATTTTATTTTTTCTTTTTTTAAAGATTTTATTTTTAAGCAATCTCTACACCCAATATGGGGCTCAAACCCACAACCCGAATATCAGGAGCCACACACTCCATCGAACAAGCCAGCCAGAACCCCTATATGTGCATTTTAATATACATTAATTATATCTTGAGAAAGCTATTTTAAAACATTATTATGTGTGGCAGAAATTGGTGTGATACTCAAATACTTCTCTTCTTTTTTACGATTATTTATTTATTTATTTGAGAGAAAGAGAGAGAGAAAAAACACAATTGGGGGGAGGGCAGAGGGAGAGGGAGAAGCAGACTCTGTGCTGAGCAGAGGAGCCCCCCATGCAGCTCAATCCAGGACCTTGAGACCACGGCCTGAACCAAAGGCAGATGCTATAACTAACTGAGCCACTCAGGCACCCCAAGTGTGACCCTCAAATACTTCAATGATGTTGTGGTGGTCATCTCATCATAACTCCATTTTTTAAAAGACTTTTTAAATTTATCTGACAGAAAGAGACACAGCGAGGGAGGGAACACAAGCAGGGGAGTAGCAGAGGGAGAGGGAGAAGCAGGCTTCCTGCCGAGCAAAGAGCCTGATGTGGAGATCGATCCCAGGACCCTGGGATCATGACCTTAGACAAAGGCAGACTCTTAATGACCAAGTCACCCAGGTGCCCCCTTAACTCCATTTAATTCACCAATCTGTCACTTGCAAAGATTGGAAGGGCTACAACAGATGACAATGGATCACTGCATGCTTAACCAAGTAATAGCTTTCATTGTTTCTGCTGTGTTGGACTCTGGAATAACATCAGACTACATCAGGCCATTTGACCCAGCTGATTGCATGTTACTGAGGTGCCTTTGGTTAAGGAATATGCCATATGGATCTTCTGGTAATCCACAATGGAAGAGTTGCAAGACACAAACCTCTAGAAATCTAGAACAGGGGGTTACCAACTTGGTAGAAACCAAGTGTCTGACTATAGAGTACCAAATGACTATGTAGCTTGAACTTCCCATTATGAGCTAGGTTCTGTCAAACCCATCAGTTTATAAGGTCTTGTGGGCTCAGCAGTAACATATCATAAAATAGAAGTGGTACAAAATTGGGGTGCCTGGGTGACTCAGTCAGTTAAGCGTCTGCCTTCAGCTCAGGTCCTGATCCTGAAGTCTCAGGATCCAGCCCCACATGAGGCTCCTGCTCAGCAGGGGAGTCTGCTTCTCCCTCCCCATCTCACTCTGCTCCTCCCCCTGCTTGTACTCTCTCTCTCTCTCTCTCATATAAATAAAAGGAAGTCCAGAGAATATAGGTAAGCTGCACAATCTGTCAGATGTAATTAATTCTTATCATTATGAGGACCTAGAACTGCTGCTACCTAACAAAAGCATAAAGAAATGTTTTTGGCATTCATGTGATCCACTGGGGGCATCTTTTGATCCACTTGTGCTCAGTTGAGTTATAAATGTGCAATTATTGCCACCATAGCCTGAAAAGTATGGTGACCAGGCCTTACTCCCTAGAAATAAGAGTGGGGCATCTAGGTGGCTCAGTTGGTTAAGGAGCTAAATGCTGATCTCAGCTCAAGTTATGATCTCAGGGTCCTGAGATTGAGCCCCATATTGGGCTCTGCATTGGGTGGAGTCTGCTTGAGGGTTTTTTTCTCCTCTCTGCTCCTCCCCTGCCCAGTAATGTGCATATGCACATGCATTCTCTCTCTCTCTAAAAAAGTAATAAAATAAAATATGTTTAAAAAGAAAGGGGGTAGGATTATGGACATTGGGGAGGGTATGTGCTTTGGTGAGTGCTGTGAAGTGTGTAAACCTGGTGATTCACAGACCTGTAACCCTGGGGATAAAAATATATGTTTATAAAAAATAAAAAAAATTTAAAAAAAGAAATGAGTGTAAATATATATGTCAAATCATCACATTGTACACACTAAACTTGCAAGATGTTATATGTCAGTTATATCTCAATAAAGCTGGGGAGGAAAGAAATGACAGTATGCATCAACTCACCAGGCAAGCCAAAGGGGAAGGAGATCTAAAATGGGTAGTAATGGAAGGAGGTGATGAGCATCAGTTACAACTCATGAGCCAAATGCCAAAGTTCATTCTATTAACCCTTCTCTTGAAAGTTTTTACAAAAATCAGGGCCAGTCGGGTTCCTGGAGCAGCCATACCTAGACGGAGTCAATTTAATGTAAGAAGCAATTGGAGATAACTGGTACAAGACATGGACTGCTGAAAATCTACTGGTGTGCCCACACCCCAACTACACTGACGGTTAACAACTCACACCTGCTGTATTAGTCATCGTGGGCTACCACAGCAAAATACCACAGACGGGGTGGCTGAAACAACAGAAATTTATTTTCGCACAATTCTGGGGGCTAGAAAGTCCAAGATCAAGGTACCAGCAAGATTCAGTTTCTGGTAAAGCTTTCTGCCAGGCTTCCAGATGGCTGACTTCTCACCATGTCCTCACATGGCCTTTCCTCAGTGCATGCACACTGAGAGAGAAACAGGAGAGAGAGTGCTTTTCCTTTCTTCCTTTTTAAAAAACTGAGATATAACTGACATGTTATACCTAAAGCTATGCAAAGCCTTTCATAGCTTTAGGTAGACAACATAATGGTTGGATATATGTATATACTGTGAAATTATTGCTATGATAAGTTTCTTCAACACCCATCACCACATGTAAGTTACAAATTTTTTCTTGTCGTGAGAACTTTTAAGATCTACTCTCTTAGTAACTTTTAAATATACAATATGGCATTATTTACAATAGCTGCCATGATGTACATTACAGTATCCCAGGACTTTATTTTGTATTTCTTCCTATTCATATAAGCCACTCATCCCATCGTGAGGTCCAAACCCTCACAACCTAATCCAACCTTAATTACCTTTCCCAAAGGTAATTACCTAATTACCCCATCTCAAAATGGCATCATATTTGGGCAGTTAGGGCTTCAACATATGAATTTTGGGGGACACAAATATTCATCCCATCAAAGCTACCCTCTCTTACTGTCAATTCCCTCAAGTGGGAGACTGTATTCGACCTGGGCAATAAAAAACTGACAAGGGGATATGAAAGACTGGCTCTTTTGCTTCAATAAGGATCTGATTCTGAGATCCAATTCATGTTCCAGAGCTTTCTTGCAGAATCAGCTGAGAGAATCAGAATCACATCCTTGCCAGCTTTTTACTCCCTGTCTCATTCTGCTTCTCTCAGGCTTCCTCCAGAAATGACTCCCCCAATAAATCACTTGAACAAGAATCACTGTCTCAGACTGCCTCTAGGCAAACCAACCCAGAGGATGCTGTTCAGAATTTTTATGTAACCTTATGGAGAAGTAGAGTTCCCCCAAACATTTCTGAAATAGAATTTCTTGTTAACCAGAGTGAGTGAGGGCTTAAATAGTATTTATCTAATGTACAAAATATACCACCTCTTACATGTGAGTTTTGTAAAATTCACATCCATTATGGGTGAATATCTTGTTGTCATATGGTTTACACCGTACTTCTTCCAGTAAGTGGCTTTATTTTGAAAAAGGTGTCTCTTCCATTGCCAGATGCAAGTCAGCACTTTTTAAAAGCATTCTTTACCTCACTTTTTGTTAAATTCTAGAATAGTTAACATATAGGGTTATATTGGTTTCAAATGTACAATATAGTGTTTCAACAATTCCGTCCATCACCCCGTGCTCACCATGACAAGTACACCCCTCAATCCCTATCTTCTATTTCCCCCATCACCCCACCCCACCCACCTCTCTTCTTGTAACCATAGATTTGTTCTTTATACTTAAGAATCTGTTTCTTGGTTTGTCTCTTTCTCTCACTTTTTTTTCCTTTGCTCATTTGCTTTGTTTCTTAAATTCCACATGTGAGTGAATCATATTTGTCCTTCTCTGACTGACTTATTTTGCTTAGCATGACACTCTCAGAACAGTCCACAACTTGAGAGGAAGCAGTCTCATGCTCCCAAGGCACCAACTGCAGAACCACGGTTAACTGAATGACCATTTCCTGACTCAGGCTTCTGGGTTCCCTGTTTCATTTGTGTCTGCCAGTTGTAGCCTTTTACTTGGTACATTCTGACTGAAACTTAAGTAATGACAGCTTCACCTTTGGTCCTACCTTTGCCTCATAGACTAGTCATGATGGCAACCACTGACGTTCATCAGTTGACCTTGGCTTCATCTCTCAATACTACCTTTGCCTCCTTGACTGCATCTGACATATGCTAGTTGCCCGCCTGGAACAGGCCCTGATACTCCTGAGGTTTTGGTCTTCATAGACCCTTTTTGTATAAAACATCCTCTTCTATATTCAAGTCAGGTGTCCCACTCTACTCACCCTTGTTGGTACCTCTGAGGCTGTCCACCCCTGGCTGGGTAAATACTTTAAGTCCATTTTTTTATCATTTCTATTTTGTTGGTGATTAGACACCTGAAGTCATAAGCAGCATTTCTAAATCCTACTTATAGGTATTTTTGTGTTCGTATTACCAGCCTCCTCCTTTTCTACAAAGGACCTTTCCATATCACATCTTTGACCTTCGTGGTATCTATTTTTACTTTAGTCTGGATGTTCATCTTTCCTCATCACACTTATATCTAGCACTTGCTGCATTGTGTCAGGAAGATTTCTTCCAGACATACATTTCTTAAATACCTATGAAACTGTCTCTAGGGGCGCCTGGGTGGCTCAGGGGGTTAAGCCTCTGCCTTCAGCTCAGGTCATGATCTCAGGGTCCTAGGATCGAGCCCCGCATCAGGCTCCCTGCTTGGCGGGAAGCCTGCTTCCCCCTCTCTCTCTGCCTGCCTCTCTGCTTACTTGTGATCTCTTTCTGTCAAATAAATAAAATCTTTTAAAAACAAATAAAACAGTCTCTATACTAACCAGTGATGCTTGTCATGTTCTGAGAAACTCAAGTCCTCCAACCTGGATAGGCAGCACAATGTGGTGTTCAACAGCTTGTATTTTGGGGGCACCTGGGTGGCCCGGTTGGTTAAGTGTCCAACTCTTGATCTCAGTTCATGTCTTGATCTCAGGGTCATGAGTTCAAGCCCTACACTGGGCTTCAAACTAGGTGTGGAGCCTACTTAAAAGAAAGAAAAGAAAAAAGAAAAGCTTATATTTTGAAATAAAACAAGCCTGAGTTTGAATCCTGGCTCTACTACTGACAAGCTAGGAGACCTTGACCAAGATGCTCAACTTCTTTTAGTCTGTTTCATTTTTTATAACACAGACAATGAACATACTAGTAATTACCTCATAAAATTGTCATGAGGATGAAATGAGATCAAGCAGTGTTTAGCCCAGAGCCTAATACACAGTATACATGTCATAAATGATATTATTATTATTTATTCACCATCTTCAAAGGTAGCTATTCAAGCCCAGAATTATGCAGCACTTATGCAAAGGGCCAAGCAATACCTAGTAAGAACTGTTCATCAGAGCCCTCACCACTGTGGGAGGTAGATGAACCAAGGCTGCACCAGAAGTTCATTACAGAAGAGGTTGGGCCAGAGAGCAGTCAGGCCAGATGGAACACAAGCACCAAGCCAAAGACTGGAAGGGGGGAAGGCAGCCCATCAAAGCCTCAACTAGAGAGGCAGGGCCGAGGAGAAGACCAGGGATAGATAAGTGTGTGTTTGGGGTGACCAGTGAAAGGTTAAAATATAAATGGGTGAACTGTACAGATTTGGAACAAATACCCCAAAAAACAATATCCTTCCAGACCCAAGGTAACCTGAGTTGATAGAAGCAGAGCCTTAGAAGAAAAGAGCCAGGACAGATCAGAACCTGAATGGGTAGTAATGGAAGGAGATTGATCTTCGAGAAATTCCAGTGTCCTTGTCCCCGCCAGATCATGCGTAGAGGCTTGGGGAAGGTTCCAAAGGGGGCTCATTGTGATCTACCATTGACACCAGATTCCATGTACTGATTATGGATGTTGGGAATCACGGGGAGAGGGGAATCCTGCTTCCCCACTTCTGACCTGGGAACAAAGAAGTTTGGCTTTCAGTTAGAAGACTTTGGAATGAAGCCAGTCTTGAGGAGGAGGCTAAATTTAAAATCAGGGACCTAGAGATTGAACAAACTTTGTGACTGGATCTCACTCACCAGGCCTTAGTTTCTGTGCCTGGGAAAGAAAACTTCTGCCTGGAAAATGGCCTGGTTTCCCCCCATCATCCCTGGGGTGTGATTTGCCTAAACTGCCAACACCAAAGCTGACTGATGTTTTCAGCATCAGGCCCCAGAATCTGAGAGGTTGTCAGACAAATGACACCTTCCTGCCCCTCTCATCAGCCCCAGGGACCAGGATGGTCATATCTGCTTGTGGCCCCAAATACCACTTTTCTGGTAGTTCTCACAGAAGCTGATGCAGCCCCCATAGAATTAAAGTGGTCCGTGATCAGACACCTGCTGCTCCCTTGTACTGTCTGAATCTGATGGCACCATGCACATCATTGGTAAGCAATTATTATTTGCTACCTATAATTATTTCAAACTCTTGCCCAGGGGCAGGGGAAGGGCGTCTAATGGCGTTTTGAGAATCCTAGTGGCCCAATAAGTCTGAAATAATCAATACAGTGATTTTGGGAAACTTCAAGAAAAGTCATAGAGGATTTCCAAAGATTCTGCCCAAACATAATTTGTGCCCTCAAATTTCTGGTCCTCAAGGAGATTTTACAGAACCAGGAAGCCCAGTGAGCCTCTCCCCAGGTCTTGGAACTATAAAGGAACTAGAACCATGGTAAGCTCTGCCTTACCTCTCCCTTGCCCCCATTCTCACCCCAAATCAACCTTCATGGACAGCCCACCCTTAATTACCCACTCATGATGCAATGAAAGTTGATTAGTCATCTCGCTTAGGGCCCTTTAATCTGGAGGTTTCTGCTCCATAGCACACGTCCAAATAGATCTAGAGCTTAGGACTATGGAGACAGGAGAAAGACGAAAATGAGCCCTGATGTCAACCACCCAGAGCTGATGTTTGGATTGCTGAGACTCTGGGCTGAAAGCCTATCCTGAGCCCAGTCCTCCTTGCTGCTTCTCCTCTAAGAGACTTTGCTTCCCTGATGCTTCTCTTGCCATGAGGAAGTATGGCAAGTTTGCTGCTGGCACCTGCCACACTGTAGCATAACACCAACACTAATGGCAGAAATAATCATGGTGACAACAACGGCTTAGTATACATGCAGAAGGTACTTGTCATCTCCCCAGGAGCCTCCTGGCCTGAGGCTCAATTGTGACAATGTACCTGGCCCCTGGCCCACACTGTGGCAGTTGCACACCAGATTTATCTGAATGGTTGACATTATCATTACTGTCATCACCATTCTTGATAACTATTAATTTATTCCTATAAAACGCATTTACCGAAGATAAACTATGAACTGCGTGCCAGGTACCATGCAAGATGTTAAAGGAGTTATAAAGATTAACATCTTCAGGAAGTCCACAGGGAACAAGAGAGCTCAAAAAGAATTCCAATGTAGGATTATAGAGACTATTGTATATGAATATATTTCCAATGCATAGAAGAATATTAGACCATAGTAAATACTCAGTAAATATGTTTCAATGAATATTGAAAGAATGAGTGCATGGAGCAATGAATGAACATTTAAGAACTATTGGATCTTAGAGTGGGGAAAAAAGTAACTTTGCTGGAAATAAGTCAAGGAAGGATTCAGAAGAATTGGCATTTGAGCTGAACCCTGAAAGCTGAAAAGGTAGCACAGTGTACTGGCTAAGAGCATGGAGTCTGGATCCAAAATGCCTGGATTGGAACACCAATTCCATGTGGTTTGGATCATATTACATAACTTTTTTGTGTCTCACTTTCTCCATCTATAAAATGGGTTCACTTAAAATTATTTTATTTGGGGTACCTGGGTGGCTCAGTTGGTTAAAGCATCTGCCTTCAGCTCAGGTCCTGTTCCCAGGATCCTGGGATTAAGCCCCACCCCTTCTCAGAGAGCCTGTGCTTCTACCTCTGCCTCTGTTGCTCCCCCTGCTTGTTTTCTCTTTCTCTCTCTCTCTCTCTCCAGCTCTTTCTCTCTCAAATAAGTAAATAAAATTTTAAAAATATTTTATTTATCCCTGAGAGACGGAGAGAGAGAGAATGAGTGGGGGGAGGGTTAAAGGGAGACAGAGAGAAGCAGACTCCCCACTGAGCAGGGAGCCTTATTCGGGTCTTGATACCAGGACCCTGGGATCATGACCTGAGCTGAAGGAAGATAACCAACTGAGCCACCCAACTACCCATATAAAATGGGTTCATAATAGTACCTCCCTTATGGGGTTGTTGCAATGATTATATGTGTTGATATTTGTAAAATGCTTAGAACCTGAGTATAAGTAGCACATAACACTATACAAGTGTTTGGAAAATAAACACAAACTGGCTAGGAATTCATCAGGCTGACAGGGTGGAAATTTAAGGGTGTGAAGAAGAACATTCTAGATAATGTAATGGTATTTAGGTTTCCAACAGAATGTCATCCTTAAGAAATGCTGGTAAAGCCATGGGGGGCAGGGCTTTGCTAGGGGATCCTGAATATCAGGATAAGTGCTGTGGTGAGCCAGGACTTATTTATTTGTTTGTTTGTTTGTTTGTTTGTTTAATTTATTTTTGGAGAGGGAAGAGCAGAGAGGGAGGGAGAGAGAGAATCTCAAGCAGGGCCCACACCCTGTGCAAAGCCCAATGTGGGGTTTGATCTCACAATCCTGAGATCAGGACCTGAGCTGAAATCAAGAGTCAGATGCTTAACTTACTGAGCCACGCAGGCATCCCAAGCCATGATTTTTTTCAAAAACATTTTTGTTTTGGAATAATTTTTAATTTACAGAAAAGTTGCAAAGTAGTGCTGAGAATTTCAAGATATCTTTTACTTGGTTTCCTCTAATGGTTTCCCCAAGGGAGCCATTGCTGCTAAAGCAAGAGTATAACATAGCCAGGCACATGTTTTAGAAAAGCTGGTGTAGCAGTTGTGAGGAAGAGTTGGAGGGAGAGAGACTAGGGGTCAGCAGACCAATGAGGATGCTGTTAGCACCATCCAGTAGACAGTCATACAGTCAGGACTGATGCTGTTAAGAAGAGCTGATGTGACTTGTCCAAGGTCACACAGTTAGAGTTGGCCTGAGACTGAAACCTAGACCTATTGGACTCCCAGCCCAGAATTCCACTCTATTGTTCTACCTGGCAATGGTTTGGGGAGTGAGATTGTAATATGGGGAAAATATACAGAAGACTAAATCTTTCAGGAGACCAGAGGTGCAGAGTTAACCAGCTTCTCAACCCCTCAAGGACAAATGGCCTGATGAGGCTGGTTGAGGACTATAGAGAATGAGGAATCGATCTGCCATCCCATGTGAAAATGGATTGTAGCCCCAGCTTCTGTGTGTCAATGGACCTGATTAGCACTTGCGTGAGTTTCTAGCCATCGATTGGCAGGTGAGAATCATTCCAGGAGCAGCAGGGAGCCAGTCCTCTCCCACCTCCATCCCCACCAGCTTCCTCCCTCCACAGAAGTTTGCTCCCCCCTCCCTGCTACCTGAAGTCTCCAATTCCTCTCCAATTCCCAGGCCTAATGGGTGCTCAGAGAAAGGCATGGCTACTACCCATCCAGCCAGCCATGCTAGGTACAGCTGGCAGGAGGACAGATGGCCTTCAAAAGGCACTACCTGCTTGGAGGGATCGGTGAGTGAGCGGGTACAGGGTTTAGTTTGTAGCTTATAACAAGCTATGGAAAAAGCAAGGGTTGTGCCACATATTGACAATGTGACCATAGGCAAGTCATTTGCTCCTCTGCACCCCAGTTCTCCATTTGAATGCATGATGGTTAATTTTACATGTCAAATAACTGGGCTAAGAAATGCCCAGATAGCTGGTAAAACATTGTTTCTTAGTGTGTCTGTAAAGGTGTTTCTGGAAGAGATTAGAATTTGAATCGGTAAACTGAGTAAAGAAGATCTGTCCTCACCAATGCAGGCAGACACCATCAAATCTGTCGGTGGACCCAAATACAATAAAAAGGCTGAGGAAGAGCCAGTTCTCTTTTTCTCTTCTTGAGCTGAGATATCCATGTTCCATGCCTGCAGACATCAGAGCTCCTGGTTCTCAGGCCTTCGGACTTGGACTGAATTATACCACCTGCTTTTTTGGTTCTCCAGCTTGTAGATGGTGTATCGTGGGACTTCACAGCCTCCATAACCATGTGAGCCAATTCCTATAATAAATCTCCATATATATATGTCTAAATATATTCTATTGGTTCTGTTTCTCTGGAGAACCCTGAATAATACAGTATGGGATTAAAAATAACTTTTCTCACTGGATTGTTTGGATTAAATAAGGAAGTGTATATAAAAGTACTCTGCAGTCCCTGGCACATAGTAGTTAGTTGGAATTGATTCTCCATTCTCCTCAAGAGACACCCACTCTGGGAAACCTTCTGTAGTTAATCCTCATTCTATATCTCTTTTCATCACTTGAGTGTCATGTTCAAGTGACAGCAAGAACCTCAGTGTTTGCTCTGACCTGGAGAAGTTTGTCCTCCAAGGAACCTCAACCTGTAGTATTGGGTTGCCTTTGGAGGAGTGCCAAATTCCAGTAAAGGGACCAGATAGGCTCAGATTCATGAGACCCCCCCCCCAAGATTCATCTGGATTTAGAGGTTCTAGCCCAAGCTTGTTATATGGTATCTAGGGGGTGCCCTTAGCATTCTTGTGCATGTCAGGCTGTGCCCTCTCCCATTATACTCAATTGTGCCTACTCTATATGACAAGCTTTTTAGTTTTCTTCCCTGTCTCTCTAAGGCTGGAGCTCTCTCCATTTAGTAGTAGCCTTGATTTCCTGCCTTGAACTTGCCCCAGGGGTATGGACTTATATACTTGTAATAGCTGGTCTTCTTTTACAAGAGCTTGGCCTCCCAGTTGCCTTAGTTGGCCACTGTGGGACCACTGAAGTTTTCTGAGGCTACAGCCAAATGGGAGCATCTTCTTGAATCCCCAAATTTGGAGAACGTGACTTAGTTATAAACTCATATCAAATCTCAGGCTATAGTGGCAAATGATGGGATTGTGGTCAAAACCATGGATAGAAGCAAGAGGGTTTGGGGTGCTTGGTGTGAGAATGAGTTCAGTAGCCCTGACTCCCTGCTGCTGCAGTGACTAGGGGCATAGAGTCAGCACCATGGACAGATGCCATCGGCTGCTGTTACACTGAAAGTGCGGTCTTTTAAAATCATGGACTAGTCAAGAAATGGAAACCTACTTTAAACTAGCCTAAGTTAGTCTTTGGTTGAGCTGGATGAGTGAGGTGGGGCCTATGTGACACTGAATGCCCAGTCTTCTTGCAATGAGCTGTGGGAAATTACAGGCACATCCCCCTTTTCCTTAAAGTATGATGTGATTTCTCTAACAGCCGTAGGGTTATTCCAGTTGTCTATTTCTTCTTGAGTAATTTGAGGAAATTATATTTTTATCCAATTTATTGGTATAAAGTTGTTCATAGTATCCTCTTATTACTTATTAACCTTTAAATTTTTGTAAGATCTTCAGTAATAAATAAACCCTTTCTGGTTCCTGATGTTGATATTGGCAATTTACATCTTATTTCCATTTTTCCTGATTAGTCTTACTCGAGATTTATAAATTTCATTGATTTTTCTTTTTTTTTTCTTTTTTAAAAAAGATTTTATTTACCTATTTGAGAGAGAGAGAGTGTGTGTGTGTGAACATGAAAGGGGGGAGGGGCAAAGGGAGAGGGAAAATCAGACTCCCTGATGAGCAGGGAGCCTGACTAGGGGCTCCCACCACAGGACCCTGGGATCATAACCTAGAACACAACCTGAGCTGAAGGCAGAGGCTTAACCGACTGAGCCACTCAGATGCCTCTCACTGACTTTTCATTATTCCTTCCACTACCTCCACTATGGCAATTTGGGACATTATCATTTTATTGTGGTGGCCTCCTAAGAGGCTTTTATGACCTTCTCCTCCGTTCCAGTACACTCTGTCTTCTGCTGCCAAATGATGCTCCCGCAAAGGTTTCTTTCATCTGGGACTCTCACTGAAGCTACGCTGCTTTTGAATAATTTCCAGACCCCTTTGCTTGATGCTCAAGGCCGTCCACCACCATCTGACAAACATTTACGTCCCCAGTCATCACCCATTCCTCCCCTGCATGAATCCTCCTCTTTTCTGGCCAAACGGGCACGTCTTTCCTTCCCACTAAATCTAGGTAATTTCTCGGCAATGTGCTTCTAAAACTCTTCAGCTGTGGCTGCTGAGGAAAAAAACCGCCAGATTTGGAGTCTGAACGCCAAGACTGGAAATGAGAATTATCCCATTTATGGGTTATATGGCCCATTTTCTTCATCTGAAATATAGGGTAATAATGCTTACCTTGTGGAGTTATTCTTAATTCATACAGCAAGTGCTTGTTGAAGAAATATGCCTTGCGACCTACCTGCATACCTGTGTGCATGTATGTACACATGTGTACTTGCATGAGAAGCAACGTCCTCATGAAAGTATGTGCACTGAAGACAAATATGAAGAAAAATGATAGGAAGCATTTATTGTTTGCTTGCTGTACAGTTAACCCTTGAACAACAGAGCATTAGAGATGCTGACCTCCTGCACAACCAAAAACCCACACATAAATTTTGACTCCCCCCAAAATTTAACTACTGATAGCCTACTGCTGACCCGAAGCCTTACCGATAGCATGAACAGGTGATTAACACCTATTTTATATGTTATAAGCATTATCTACTGTGTTCTTACAAAAAAGTAAAGAAACGACCAAGAAAAGCATAAAGAAGAGAAAATACAATTACAATACTGTATTATATTTTTAAAAATCCATGTAGGTGGACCTGTACGGTCCAAAGCTGTGTTGTTCAGTAGTCAAATGTATTTGTTTATTGAGTGCTTACTGTACTAGGCTCCAGGGCTCACAAAACTCCATGCCCTTTGGGAGTTTACATTTAATCTTTACATTCTAATCCTACATTTAATCTTCTGGAAATCTGAATTGAAGGCTGTAGTCTTTTCTTTTTCAATTAAAATTTTTTAATTGTGGTAAAATGCACATCACATAAAATTTACCATTTTAACCTTTATAAGTATTAGTATTAAGTACACTCACATTCACATGATCACCAACCATCTCTAGAACTCTTTTCATCTTGCAACAATATAACTCCATACCCACCAAACATCACCCCCATCGCTCAGCCCCTGCCAAACACCATTTTAGTTTCTATCTCCGAATTTGAATAATCTAGGCACTTCATATAAATGGAATCATACAGTTTTTGTAACTGGCGTATTTCTTTTAAATAGGCCTCATGCCCAGTGTGGAGTCCAATGTGGGATTTGAACTCATGACCCCGAGGTCAAAACCTGAACTGAGATCAAGAGTCAGACACTTAACTGACTAAGCCACCCAGGTGTCCATAACTGGTTGATTTCACTTAACATAATGTCCTCAAGGTTCACCCATGTTGTAGCATATGTCAGACTTTTCTTCCTTATTAAGGAGGAATGATATTCCAATGTACATTTTCTTGAGACAGAGAGAGTGTGTATGGGGGGCAGGGTGGGGAAGAGGAAGAGGGAGAGAGAGAATTTCAAGCAGGCTCCACGCCTAGCACAGAGCCCAGCTCTGGGCTCAATCTCACAACCCTGAGATCATGACTTGAGCTGAAACCAAGGGTCAAAAACATAAGCAACTGGGTCACTTGGGCACTACATATATTTATTTTTTTAAAGAGTTTGTTACTTATTTTAGAGAGAATGAGAGTGAGAGAGCATGCATGCGAATGGGGGGATGGGCAGAGGGAGAGAATCTCAAGCAGATCTGCACTGAGTGTGGAATCCCACATGGGGCTCAATCTCATGACCCTGAGACCATGACCTGAGCCAAAATCAAGAGTCAGATGTTTAACCTTCTGAGCCACCTAGGCACCCCCACTTTTTTAAAAAAAGCAAATCAATATGTATACATGGTTTGGTTGTTGTTTTTAAGATTTTATTTATTTATTTGACAGAGAGAGAGAGAGATCACAAGTAGGCAGAAAGGCAGGAAGAGAGGGAGGGGGAAGCAGGCTCCCTGCCGAGCTGCAAGCCCTATGTGGGGCTTGACTCCAGGATCCTGAGATCATGACCCAAGCCTAAGGCAGAGGCTTAACCCACTGAGCCACCCAGGCACCCCGTATATATAGTTTTTAAAAGTCAGCTAGTAATACAAGTATAACCACAAAAAACAACAGTTCATACCCCACTCCCTAGTCTCACTCTCCAAGGCAGTCACTTAAAATAATATGAGTTGATTCTACCAGTATTTAACTCTCAATATTTAAATAATATGCCTTTGTGCTAGTTTTTAATCTATTAGGAAAGATAATTAAATCTTATAGCACCCTACCCCTACACCCTACCTCTCCCTCTTGCATCCTTCTAATATAATTATATCACAATTTTTGGTTACATCAATATTCAGGATTTGCCTTATTGATTTTGCACACATCATGCATTGCTGACACTAATACTGCATGACCTTTCCTGTACAGTTTTTCTTAATCTTCCCTTGTGTTAACAGCCTTGTTTTATTTCCTTTCTCGCATTTTCTTGGTTTTGTACTTGCTTACCATTCATTCTTCCCAGATTCTTCAACAGAATGTTAAAGCCTTCTAAATGCTAATTTCCACATAGCAAAACACATCAGATGATCTATTAATTCTACTTTTATTTTCTTCTTAGGGTATCCCTGCTGGAACCTTCCACCTACCTGCTTAATGTGTATTGACTCTTTGGGCCACAGTTGGTCATGGAATCTCCTTTGCAATTTTTCTGGGCTGAATCTTCTTTCCTGGATCCCACATCTTTTTCTTTCTTGGTTAGTCCTTCATTTAGATGGACATCCATTAGTAGCTTCCTTAGAAAGAATAGATGAGAAGTAAAATTTCCAAGACCTTGAATTTCAGAAAATTTTTTATTCTACTTATTCTACTTTCACAGGTGATTTATAGTTGGCTGGTATAGGAATTCTTTAGAATTTTGAAGTCATTCTTCCAACATGGCTATTGAGAAGTCCATTGCCATGGCTGCTTCCACTGTCCTTTATGTGTATATTGTCCTTTCCATATGGAAACTTTTAAGATTTTATCTGTGCCCTCGCCCATCTAAAAGTTCATGAGACTTGATAGGGGCCTATTGTAATTTATTTTACTTGTCACATCTTTGGTAAGCCTTTCACTCGGAAATTCGTGTCTTTTATTTATTTTTAAAAGATTTTATTTATTTATTTGAGAAAGAGAGAGTACATGAGCAGGGGGGAGGGACAGAGGGAGAAGGATAAGCAGACACCCTACTAGGTAGGGAGTCCAACGCAGGGCTTGATCCCAGGACCCCAGGATCATGACTTGAGCTAAAGGCAGACACTTGACGGACTGAGCCACCTGGCACCCTAAAAATTCATGTCTTTCATCCCTGAGGAATTTCTTCTATTATTTCTGTGAGCCTCTTTTCTCCCTCTTTCAACATCTAAAGATCCTTTCTCTGCTCAGTTTCTCCAGCGAAGAACCCACCAGTCTCCACCTGAGCAGATATACCCCTGACCACAAGCATTTTAGAAGCCATATCTCGTGAGCCCTAGAGTCTCACTCTTCAGACTCTCAGTTAATGTTCCTCTTTTCATTGGGACAATTCTTCTCTGATTACCATAGTTCTGACTGTTCCTAGACTAGAGCCTTTCTGGTTTGCTTTTGAAACAGAATAAAACCTCCAGTCCCTGCCAGGTTAGGGGAGGTGTGGTCAGGTATCTGTGTGTAATAAGGAAGGGGTCTGTTTCTGATGCTCCCTTGTTCCCAATTCCTTGTTCTTAGCCCTATGCCTTACTCCCAGATTCTGCTGTAACTGTTGCCTCCAATATCTTATCTTGGGCCTGGGTCTCCAACTGGATGACTCCTCTTTGGTATCTTTTGTTGAGGCACCTGATATGCAGCTATCCCAGCTCTGTCAACTTTTCCATCCCACTTGCTAATCTTCCAAAGATGTGCTGACATCTGTGGTCCACCATTGCCTCTTTTATATTCCTTTACTTTTATTTTAGTGAGGCTTGTTGAGGGCGCAGATATAAATGCATGTATTCCATCTGCCACACTTAACCAGAAATCCAAAGACTGCACTCTTAATTACCATGCTATATTGCCTCTCAAATGAGACAGTGCTTCTGGGATCCCACAGCCCAGTGAGAATGAAATGAGGTTACACGTGTGAACATACTTCGTAAGCGCCAAAGAGCCCTTTGAATGAGAGAGTCTTTGTTAAATTCCCCTACCCAAGTTCCCTCCTTCCTTCTCTCTGCTCTCTGATTCCTCCTCATATCCAAGGGGCCTTCCCTCATCAACCCAGCTAACAGGATGGCCCTGAGCCCTGGGCCCTGAGCCACCACAAGATTCTCTGTGCACCACCCTTGGCCCTAAGCAATGCTACTTTATTCCACGGTGGGCACAGAGCTACTGGCCAAGATGCATAGTAAAATGTGGATTTTCCACTGTATAACAAAAGAGATTTCCTCCTTCCTACAGTCAAGAGACACAAGCCTGACTAAACAAGGATGAGGTTTGGAGGCAAGGCAAGGAGAGTTTTGTTTTTTTGGTAATGAGTTTAGAAGTTAAGGTAGCTTCCATGTCCTTGCAGTCTGAGGTCTACCTTCTCCCTCTTGCATCCTCCTCTCTCTCCAGAAGTCTCCTCCAGGCAGACGGGGCAGTGGCAGTGGCTGCACCAACAAGTCTGTGCCATTGGTTCGAGGCTGCATATCACTCCTTCCCTCTTACCAGACCTTTGATGTTGATTCAGAGAGCTTCCGTTCATATCCACAGAGAGCTTAGGCCAGGGCGGTGGTGGAAAAGGGGACTGGTCTCTAGCCAAAAGAGCTGACCTCAATCTCACAAAGATTCTGATTAGCAGCACTGCTCTCAATAACTAAAATGTGACCAGTAAACTATGGTGTATACCCAAATAGTATTCAGCCTTAAAAGAAAGGAAATTCTGACATGGTTCCACCTGGATGAATCTTGAAGACATGATGTTAAGGGAGGTAAGCCAGCCACAGAAAGACAGATACTATCTCATTGCACTTACATGAAGTACCTACATTAGTCACATTCAGAGACAGAAAGTGGATTGGTGGTTGGCAGGAGCTGCAGGGGGAAGAGGGGAATAAGGAGTTATTGTTTAGTGGAAACAGTTTCAGCTTTCCAAGATGAAAAAGTTATGGGGTGGGCAGTAGTAATGGTTGTACAGCAACGTGAATGTACTCAACACGACTGAACTGTACACTTAAAATGGTTCAAACAGTAAATTTTATGTTATGTGAATTTTATCACAATTGAAAAATGTGGGAAAAGAAGTGATCCTGATTATTTTCCAAGAGACAAGAGTCCATCTGAGTCTTTACAGAACATTCTACTGCAGTAAAATGTGCCATCTCAGGTCCCCTGACTGGTGTTGATTAGAATGAAGGAAACTGAGTTTTGCCTGAGGACTGCAGCTGCAGGGAGCTGTCCCAAGGTCAGAACTCCTGTCCAGGTGCACACACAGACACACATGCATGCACGCACGCTCGCACTCCCATCCCCAGACTGTTTCCCACCCACAACTCTGGGTACAGCAGCAGCATTTCCTACCCCACGTGTGTGCGCCGGGGGAGAAATCTAGTCCCTCTTCATTCTCCCCAGTCCTTTCCAGACCCTTCGTCTTGGAGACCCTTGAAACAGGGATTGATTTGGCTAGAAATATCCTGCAGGAGCAGCGAGGTGGGAGAATGGCCAAGAAGAGAAAAGACCGTGAGGAGATCCAAACACTCTGGCCAGCCTCCAACCTGCCACAGACTTTCCCTGGCTTAGGATCTCAATTCCCCCACTTCTTTTCTGTCTAGAACTTGTCATTCAAAATGGGAGCCACTAGCCATGCGTGGCTGTTGAGCACCTGAAATGTAGCTAATCTAAATTGAGTTGAGCTGTAAGGGTAGCGTATATACCAGAATTGAAAGACTGAAAAAAAAAATTAAGAATGTAAAATATCTCGTGGGGAAAAAATGTTTTTATATGAATTATATGCTGATATGATAGCCTTTTAAATATACTATTGGGTAAATAAAATATATTACTATCATGAATTCCATCTGTTTCTTTTTACTTTATATAATGACATCTGTGGCTTGCATCATATTTGTGTTGGAAAGCACTAGCCTGCAATCCATCCTGATCCCAGACCACTTGGCTGGGCCCTGATCCACTGCTTGGATCTTGTCATTCCTTTCCACAGAAATGGGACCCTTGTCACCATGGGAGTCCCTTGCTGAATGGAGTAACAAATGCATTAATGCCAAACCCACCTGCCGTGGACATCACCACCTGCCTGGACTCCTTCCCACTGTCCAGAGTTTTGTTTCATTTTGTTTTGTTTTTTCCTGGCCAGAGCATGCCCTCTCCTCCTCCCCACTACCCATTCTGCTTGTAGTCCAAACACATGCTGGGTCTCTGGCCCAGACACAGGCCCAGAACTCTCCAGGAAGCCCCTGACAGGCTGGACCCACACCATCTGCTAAATGTAAAAAAGTAAGAGGCCACAAACACCATGTCTTTCTCTTATTTTTTTCCTCCTTCCTTCTTATCCACTCTCTCCTCCCCCCACTGGTGCTTCTCTTTTTTAAAAGTCTAATTCCGAGCAGCAGGCTCTGTTCAGCCTGACTGGTTTGTTATGGCTTATAATCTGCGCCAGGATTAATTAGCTAATTACTGACAAACGTCCGCTGGCAAGATTCTGTTCCAGCTTGTCAGCTTGAAGTGTTTAATTATTTTAATCATTTACTTTCATCTTCAAAATTTATGCTGCCAAGAGAGTTGCAGGGCATCTTTTAATTATGATTTGGGGTTTCTGCTGGGCTATGTTCTGTTTCTGGGAATAGGGGATATTATTTTTTACTAGTCTTCCACCAAGACCTGAACCCCCTTCTACTCCCAGAGCCCAGCATCATTCTCCATGGATTGGAGGTCAGGCGAGAGCTTTGTCTCCAGAACATAATATGCACAGGAACGTGATATATGTGTGCATTTTGTGAGTACCTGCTGTATGCTGGGCATCGTGCTACATATTATCGATATCATTTCTCATTTGTGAGTATCTGTAGACATAGAGCACAGAAACAGCTTGAGAACTGAAATAGTGGCCTAGAGTGATCAGTGGTGAGAAAAAACATAAAGAATGAGCTTTGATTATTCGTCTATGGCATAATTTACCAACAGTCAAGTGAGGTTGTCTAAAATATAAAGCTCTGTGGTGTCACATATGTGTGACACACCCAGATCAATGTAGCCTAGAGACTCCTTTATGGCCCCCTCCCAATCAATACCTCCCAAAGGTAACACCTGCTGACCTGTATCACCATAGATGTGTTTCCTCTCGTCTTCACTGTCATATAAACGAAATCATGTGGCATGTCCTCTTTTATGTGTGATTTCTTTCACTCAACATTTTGTCTGTGAGAGGAAAGGTTCTTTAATATAAATCACAGTCCCTGGCCAAGGCTTTGGTTTGGGTCCAACTGAGAGATTCAACCCAAGTCTTTAGAGACTTGGCCATGGTTTTCTTGCTCATTAACATCACCCTAAAAGCAAGTCTGGAGGTCATTTTTCTCCATCTCCTCATCTTCTCTACTTCCCCATATCTCCTATCCTCCTGCCCTTCTCCCTTATCTTCCCCCATGGCCATAGACACATTTATCACCATGCCCTATTAGGAAGTTATTTTTGAGCTTCAGTACACACCATTCCTGGTGCAAAGGTTAGGTGTTTCCTAATGACACATGGTGTCCAGAGGGAGATTGTGAAGGGCAAAAGATTGTGTCCCTGTGATTGATTGGATTCTATTCTCCAAGAAAGATATGTTGGAGTCCCAGCCCATAATGCAACCTTATAATGCAAACTTATCTGAAGATAGGGTCTTTCCAGAAGAAATCCAGTTAGAATGAGGCCATTAGGGTGGGCCCTCATCTGATAGGACTAGTGTCCTCAAGAAAAGGGGAAATTCGAACTCAGACACACACATTAATATCTCCACATGAAGACAGAGATGGGGTGATACTTGTACAAGTCAAGAAATGCCGAGGATGGTCAGCAACCCACCAGAAACTAGGAGGAAGGCCTGAAACAGAGTCTCTCTCATAGCCCTCAGTAGGAATCAACCCTGTGGACAACTCGATCTCATAATTCTAGCCTCTAGCACTGTGTGACCACAAATTCTGTTATTGAAGCCACTTAGTTTGTCATTCTTTGTTATGGCAGCCCTAGCAAACTAATCTACCGCCAAAGGGGGACTTTCTGAATATGTGTCATAAAACCAACAGCAACTTCTGCAGGATCTTCTTTTTTTCCTTTTTCTTTTTTTTTCTTTTATTTATTTATTTTCTGTGTGTGAGAGAAAGGTGAGGGCAGAAGGAGAGGGAAGAAGAGTCTCAAGCAGGTGCCTTACTGAACGTGGAGCCAGACTTGGGGATTGATCTCATGACTCTGAGATCACAGTCTGAGCTCAAACTAAGAGTTGGATTCTTGACCAACTGTGCCACCCAATGCCCCAACTGCAGGATCCTCTATGCTGGAGCCACCAAGGGTTAACGCAGTCCCAGGCTGGGATTGTCTGAGGTGACAGCTCAGAGCTGAGAGACTAAGGAGAAGAGAAAGATCAATTTAATGAGCTTAGTAATGCCATTAATGAGGCACCAGGCAATATCCGTGGGGCTTCTGTGATGGCCTCCACTAGGGTAAGACACACTGAAGGATGCCAGCTTCTGATGTGATGTGATCTGTCTTCTTTATGCCCAGGATGAGGGTGGGAGTGAACACAGAGAGAATCCCTGTCCAGTGGCCAAGATGGCATGGGACTTGGGAGTGACCCCTCCCCCTCCCCCTCTATGGACTTGGGTGTGACCCAGCACATGGCATCATACTTTCTAGCACACAGTGCATACCTGAGTGGACCCTCACATGCGCTCGCCCCTAGCAGCAAGCTTCAGCAAAGGCGCTCCTCTCTCTGTGTTTCCCTCCTCCTGCTCCCACCCACCCTTAAAGTTCCATCTGGAACAATTTGCATCCTAGGAATGCAATTGTGTATCTTGCTAGCCTGTCTGGCAAATGCATAGAGAAACTTCTGCCCAAATTCTACAAAACCCTTTCCCCCTGCTATTTCATGAGAGAAATCTCCCCACCTCTCATCCCTCCTCCTTCCAAGGATCCCATCCTTAAGGTCAGAGCCAGGTCTTACTGCTTTCTACCAGAGCCAAAGATTGCCTAACAAGCCTACTCCCCACCCCATCACCAAGGGCTCTCCCATTCTGTCCTTGGAGGCTTACATGGGGTCTGGTCCCTATCTCAGTCTGTGTCTCCTATAACTGAGTCTAGTTTATGATGATTTGCATGCTGAGAGAACAGGGGCCAATCTCCCACCATGAGCTATCTGATAATCTCAATCATAAGTGAATTTCAGTCACAGATGATCATGAGGCCTGTGCCTGGGGGCCTTATAATGAAGTGAGGAGTGAAGAGAGAAATAGGATGGGACCTGGGTTCTAGCCCTGGCTCCACCTTCAGCACAGTCGCAAGCTACCTTCCTTCTAAGTGTGTTCCCTCACCTGAAAAATGGGGACAATGATCTCTATTGCATAGAACTATGCAGAATATGTAAGGGTATAAGCTGTAAACTACATGTAGTATATTCACACAATGGAATATTATTCAGCCTTAAAAAGGTAGGATACTCTGACACATGTTACCACATGAGTGAACCTTGACAACATGATGGTCCATGAAATAAACCAGTCACAAAAGGATGGATACGGCATGATTCTACTTATATGAAGTCCTAGAATAGCCAAATCCTTAGAGAGACAATGTAGAATGGTGGCTGCCAGAACCTGAGAGAGGAGGGGACTGGGGAGCTATTATGTAACGGACACAGAGGGTCTGCTCGCACCGCAAAGAGTTCTGGACCACGAAGAGTTCTGGAGCTGAATGGTAGCGGTGTTCACACAACAATGGGAAAGAGCTTACCGCAGCAAGGTGAGTGTGAGGAGGGTAGGAGCATTGGGTGTCGGCATGGAATAGGAACAGGAAAGAGTCTGGATTCCAAGTGAGACATCGGCGCTGGAGAAAGAGACCAGGGAGTTGGAAGATCATGACTTGGGCATAGATGAGATTTATAGGTAAGAGAAGCAGATTGGAGTACACCCCAGCCTTTAAAGGGTGGGTGGAGGGGCACCTGGCTGGCTCAGCTGGTAAAGCATGTAGGTCTCTGTCTCTGAGTTGTGAGCTCAAGCCCTACTTTGGGCATGGAGCCTACTTAAAAATAAGTAAATAGGGGTGCCTGGGTGGCTCAGTGGGTTAAGTCTCTGCCTTCGGCTCAGGGCATGACCTAAGGGTCCTGGGATGGAGTCCCACATCGGCCTCTCTGCTCAGCAGGGAGCCTGATTCCTCCCACCCCTCGCTGCCTGCCTCTCTGTCTACTTGTGATCTCTGTCTGTCAAATAAATAAATAAATAACATTTTTAAAATAAGGAGAGCCTCAGTGGCTCAGTGGGTTAAAGCCTCTACCTTCAGCTTGGGTCAGGATCCCAGGGTTCTGGGATTGAGCCCCACATGGGGCTCTCTGCTCAGCAGGGAGCCTGCTTCTTCCTCTCTCTCTGTCTCTCTGCCTGCTTGTGATCTCTGTATGTCAAATAAATAAATAAAATCTTTTAAAAAATAAGTAAATAAATAAAGTAAAATTAACAAAGGGTGAGTAAAGAAAGAGGAGCGCAGGACCAGGAATGAGGTATTGCAAAGGACAAAGAGGATGAACATAGAGTGCTGTCAAAAAACCAAGGGAGGAGAGGCTCTCAGGAGAAAGACAAGGGTCCACAAGTGTCAAATGTTTCAGACAGGCTGTGAGAAAGGCCACTGGGATTGGCTTTCAGATTTATTAGTAGCTCTATCGAGAGTGGTGGGACAGAAAAGCCAGACTGCAGTGTTTCAAAAAGAGATTGGAAGGGAGGGAAGTGTAGCCCCTGATCACAACTATTTTTCCAGAATTGCACTAGTGAAGGGAAGGGAGGGATTAGAATGATGGTTTGAGGTAAGCTCATTTTGGAATGGAGACAATGTAAGCAAGTTTATAGGCAAAAGAAGGAGCCAGTAGATCGGGAGAAAATGAAGATGCAGGTTGAAGATGCAGAAGAGTGAAGGGCTGTCCAAGAGCTAGTTATGTGCAGGCTCCCTCCAAGCATCCCCTGCCACTGCTTCATGTGCATTCAGAGAGCCCAGACCTCCATAGGCTCCACCTGTGCTGACAAGAGGGGACCCCTTCACCCTTTCACATGGGCAGATGGGGGTGTCCCAACACTGAGATTAACCACACATATTCTCATTCCCACTCCCAGACTCTTCTTCACAAGGTTGTGAGAAGTATGATGAAATGAAAAGCATGTCTAAATGCCTTATAAAATACAAATATTAGTATTTTATCATTATTATTGGCAAACAGGCTCACATAGATACACAGACACATTAACCCATAAACACATGCAGAAAAAAAATAAAAATAAAATTAAAAAATAATAATAATAATTTATTTATCCTAGAGAGAAAGTCAGAGATAGCAAGAGAGAGCATGAGCAGGGAGGGGAGGGAGAAGCAGGCTCCGTGCTGAGACAGAGCCCAACACGGGCCTTGATCCCAGCACCCAGCAGAAGGCAGATACTTAACCAGCTGAGCCATGCAGGCGCCCCTAAACTGAAAACCTTTCTGCCTAGAGAGGGTTGAGTTGACTGGACATCCACGGGACAGGGAAGACATCTTGGTTAGGAAATGATTTTGCCAACCTGTAACTTTGTGTCAAGACATTCATATCCTCAGAGATGCAATCTGTCTGGGGCCAAGTCAGGTAAGCAGAGAGTCTGAGAGAGAGAGAGAGAGAGAGAGAGAAGGAGAGAGAGAAGGTTTAGAAGAACTGAACTGTTCCCTCGCTCTCCTTGTCTGCCTCTCTCTAGATGCCTAGGGGTCTTCGTTGTCACACCTCCGAGCAGAAGTTGCAGATCCTCTGAGCCACAGTTCTTGTCCTTGGAGAGCCCTCATCCCCCAGGCCAATGCCACAGTCATCAGATATATCCCATAGGATGTCTGCACAAACTTAGCTGCCCCCAGTCTCTCCTCTCCTGATTTCACTGCTGCATCCCCAGCCAGCAGGTGAGCCGTGGGCAGATGGGTCTCCACTTGGGTGATGAAAAACTCTGAGTGAGAGAAAGGAAGAGCTCTATCCTGGGAGCGGCACATGTTTGTCTCACGGGGGCCTCAACCTGGCACAGAGGCCTTTTCCCAAACCCCCAACCAGTTCCCAGCCTTTCCTTCAACAGCTGCTTCAACCGCTCTTCTGAAACCCTCATCTCCACCAACTCCTGACTTCATTCTCAGCATATAATCTCACTTCTTTCTTTACAGACAATATACATGGTTTTTTTTAAAGATTTTATTTATTTATTTGACAGACAGAGATCACAAGTAGGCAGAGAGGCAGGCAGAGAGAGAGGAGGAAGCTGGCTTCCGGCTGAGCAGAGAGCCCGATGCGGGGCTCGATCCCAGGACCCTGAGATCACAACCTGAGCTGAAGGCAGAGGCTTTAACCCACTGAGCCACCCAGGCGCCCAGAGAAAATACATGGCTTGAGGACCAACCGAAGCAGACCCTCTCAGCTTCCTGAACACCCCCCAATAGAATCGTCCTCAAATTTGGTTTCATCCTAATGTCCTCCCATCTCAGAGGTATCCGCAACTAATTGCTCACTGACGCTCTGCTTCCCATCCCCATCTATCTTTCCTAGAACCTTTCTCCATCCACTATCCTGCTCTCCACAAAGTCCTTCTTGCATTTAAATATGCTCATATGCTCATATCCTCCCAGCTTAAAAAATAAGCTGTTCTTCTATACAACACTTTTCCTATCTGCCATTCTGTCTCCTTCCATTCATTGCCAATTTTCTCAGAAGAGTTGTGTCTGCTCACTCTATCCTCTTCTCACCACCCTGCATTTCCCCAGTCACTACAACGTCTTTGTACTCCACCCACCCCCACCCCACCCTCACACAGCTGCCCACCCAGGGCACCAGCCATGTCTTTTGAGCTGACCCAGTGTCCACTGTCCAGTGCTCACTGTTGGAAGCTCTTGGCAACGTTGGACATTACTGACCAGTCAGTCCCTCCTTGGGACTGTCTCCCCTGGTTGTCTTCTCTCTTGGCAAATTTTGACTCTCTTGTCTTCCTCCCACTTCTCTAGCCACTTCTTATTGGCCTCTTCTTCTTCTGCCCTATTCCTTGACTTTCCATGTCCAATCAATATTAATTCTGTAGCTTCTGCCTCCTAAAGATCTGCAAAGGAAAAGAAGTCTAGGGGCACCTGGGTGGCTCAGTGGGTTAAAGCCTCTGCCTTTGGCTCAGGTCATGATCCCAGGGTCCTGGGATCGAGTCCCGCATTGGGCTCTCTGCTCAGCAGGGAGCCTGCTTCTTCCTCTCTCTCTCTGCCTGCCTTTCTGCCTACTTGTGATCTCTGTCAAACAAATAAATAAAATCTTAAAAAAAAAAAAAAGAAAAAAGTCTACCTCTCTTTTTGTCAAATGAGACTATCAGCTTTAATCTTAATTCGAACAACACCTCCCTAACTAAATTTCCTGGATCCACTCTTGCCTTTTCTAACTTATTATCTATACTTCATCTGAGTTATCCTTTTAAAATATAAATCTGACTTTGTCCTTCTGCTGCATAAAATCTCTCCTTGGCCTCTCTTTGCCTCTATGATAAAATCTAAATTCTGAAAGGTGGCTTACCAAAGCCTGTGTTCACATTCTACCCTCTCTTGTGACCTCACCTCTCACACCTAACCCCCTTGCCTTTTATAAGCCTTTTCAATTTAGCTAAACTCATTTCAACTTTTGAAATACAGGATGTTCTCTCTTTCCTTTAGTCATCTGAACATCCTATTATCTCTGCCTAGAACACTTCCCTACCCTTGCCCCTACCTTCACCTAAACAACTTATCTTTTAGGGCCCAACTCAACCATTGGTTCCTTAAAACCCTCCCCATCCCACCCATCCTTTTATTCATTTGTTCATTTATTCGGTGAGAGTAGCTGCATGTAAACTTTAAGGCTCTCTAAGAGAATGACCATCCCACCCAGGGACCTGCTAGGGGAATAGAAAGAGAAGAAAGAGGACTATAGGGTCCTAATTACTTGATGGGAGGCAAAACTACTGAGAAAGAGAGTTTACTGAGCATAGAACAATGCATAGAAAAATAGTGCGAACTATGAGATTTCTCCCATGTATGTTTTAGTTAAAAGTTTCAAGGGTGGGGTGCCTGGGTGGCTCAGTGGGTTAAGCCTCTGCCTTTGGCTCAGGTCCTGGTCTCAGGGTCCTGGGATCGAGTCCCGCATCGGGTTCTCTGCTGGACAGGGAGCCTACTTCCTTCTCCCACTCTCTCTCTCTCTCTCTCTCTCTCTCTGCTTGCCTCTCTGCCTACTTGTGATCTCTCTCTGTCAAATAAATAAAATCTTTAAAAAAAAAAGTTTCAAGGGCCCGATAGGGAACTCCATACTGACCAGGAAAACCAATTTCATAACAAATCATATTTAATGGACACTACAGGCACTAGAGGAGGCATGTCATATGTTTCATCTGCCACAATCCCCGTGACGAGGTAAGTATGATTCCCATTTTGCAGATGAGGAAAATAAGATCCAGAAGAATTAAGTTATTTGTCCAAAGTCTCACAGCAGATTTGTGGCAAACACAAAGTTAGACCTGTCTGTCTGAACCCAAAGCCAGTTCTTGATCTTGGCATTCTTCTGTCCATTATTACCTCAGGGGTAGGTTTAGAGGGAAGTTCAAATACACCAAGGAGATGGAGAGCCCATCAGTAGTTTCCACACTTAATGTCCCCATGGCACCCATCCTGTGTGTGCTGACAGTTTGACAACTTACACAGCAGCTGGATTGCTCGGAGGAGATCTCTGTTAATTAAAATAGCACAAAGGGAGAGCAGCGCACAAACCATGTCAGTGGGTAATTAATTCAAAGGAGGGCCCAAGTGTGCAGAAACACTCAGCCTCTACCTGCCAGAGCCCAGCTTCACTCATTGCCCCCAGCTCAAAGTTGCTGTTTTGTTCCTGTAGGCACGAGCTGCTACCTGCCTCCTACCTCCATTGATGGGGGAGGGAGGACCTATCCTCTGGGGCCAGAACCTGGGCTACTAATCTCACTGGGTTCTGGCCCTCTCAACCTCCACCGAACTGTTCATCTCTCCCAGGGATACACAAAGACAGGATGAGCCAGAGATAAGCCACCCAGGACCTAGGGCTTTGGGACATCATCTTTAAGGAAGAGTTAGTCATTGCCTGCCCCTTCTCCATCAAGTAGACCACTGTCTTATCTCTCAGGACAGGGTCTTGAATTATCCTCCCTTGGTATCAAGGGAGGTATCAATGATAATTATCATCCTTGCACTGGGATGAACTGAACCCAGTGCCACCATTGCTTCTGCCTAGGGCTTAGGTTAGTTTCCCTGCTAGACTCGTGCCTGGTCCTGAATCTCATGGTTCCACTGGATCCAGACCTCCTTCCTGTCCTTTCGCTCATTTCATTGTCATCATGTTTCCAGCAGGTACACTGCAAAAGGATATTTCTCCATTGCACAGGTGAACAAATTGATGTTCAAAGCAGCAAGGTAGCTTGCCCAAGGACAACAGAGGCTTTCCTTTCTATTTCTAGAGGCTGTGCTCTTCTAGGATTCTAGCCGTGGATTTAGTGACACATTGCTTTTCTGTTTTTAATAAACTTTTTATTTTTAACTTTAGATTTACAGAAAAGCTACAAAGATACTACAGAGAGTTTCTATATACCCCTTACTCAACTTCCGCATTGTTAACTGTTATATTGTCATGATACATTTGTCAAAACTAAGAAACTGCCATTGTATACTTAGCTTTGAATCCGTTTTTTTTCCCCCTGAGAAAGGAGTCATAAACTTCTGTTTTATCCATCTAGAGGTCCACTGAAGAGTGTAGATGCTCACAATGTGACCCCTTCAGTGCCAGCATAGCCCCCATGCATCCCTACCTTGCTCCCCCCAAATAAAGCCTAAAGGACCATCAAGAAGGAACAGCTATAGGACAAGAGTCTAAAACTCCCAGACAGTGTGCTTCAGGTCCCCCACACATCAAGTTCCTCTTTCCATTAGCCCCCAGATTTACCTTTTGCCCACAAATACCCCCTCCCCCCCGCTTGGTAGTCTCTTCACTAACTCTGCCATTAGTCCTTATGGGCAACTATCAGTGTCAGCTTCATCCTCAAAGCTCTCAATCAGATTCAATTCAGCAAATATCTATGGATAACACAGAAACAAATCGAATCCAGTCCCTGACCCTGGGGCAGCTGCTGGTAGCTGTTATAGAGGTGATAGACACCTCTATCCATGATTAAAATATTGTATATTAAGTACACAGTGGTTAAAAGCTTGAGGTCTTCTATCACAAAGCTATGTGACTGGGTAAGAGACATTAGTTTTCATGGACATCAGCTGTCTGAACTCTAAAATAAGAATAAGAGTAGAACCTATATCATAAAGTATTTATGATCAACTAACTTAAAAAAATAAATACCTGGGGGCACCTGGGTGGCTCAGTGGGTTAAAGCCTCTGCCTTTGGCTCAGGTCATGATCCCAGGGTCCTGGGATCGAGCCCCGCATCGGGTTCTCTGCTCAGCAGGGAGCCTGTTTCCTCCTCTCTCTCTCTGCCTGCCTCTCTGCCTACTTGTGATCTCTGTCTGTCAAATAAATAAATAAAATCTTTTTTAAAAAAATAAATAAATACCTGTCACTTATTATGTAGTCGCTGTCTGATAGACATTGTGCCAGTCGTTTTGCCTTGTTTAAGTCAAGGGTTACAAGTAAAAGTTTCCTTGCCTTTACAGTCAAAGCTAGGGATGATGGTGGCCTGAAAATGGATTCAAGAAACAGTTTAGAAGTCAGTAAATGATTGGATTTGGGGAGACTGAGTGGACCATGATGTATAGGCATGTAGCTTGGGCCACTGAGAAGGTACCAGTGACATTTATTGTGACAGGGAAACTGGAGGAGGAACAAGTTTGAAAACGGTGATGAATTTAGTTTGAGCATGATGCATTGAAGCAGTCTTTGGGATATTTAAATAGAGATGCCCTTCATACAGTTGCATATATCGGCTCAAATTCAAGAACAGAGATAGAATGTTCTAAAGCTTCTCTTTACTGATGATATTTGAAAATATTTGTGTAGATATAATTGCCCAGGTAGAGTTAGGAAAAAAAAAAAAGAACAGAATTCAAAGTAACAGCAATATTTAGGGGATGAGTAGGGAAGGAAAATCCTGAACAGGAGATGGAATTGTTTTAATATTTAGAAACATTTTAAACATTCCTGCTTCTTGCATCCCACACCTTCTCTAGATTTTATGTATTTCTTGCTGCTAGACAGCCTTTAATAGTTCTTTTAGCAAAAACTATTTTTGTCTTTATGTGACTAAGATCACGTTATTTTGCCATCAACTTTCTGTTATAGGTCAGTCAGGTATAGAACTCTAAGTAGACAGTCATTCTTCTTCACACATTGATGATATTATTCCATTGCCTTCTAGCATTGACTCTTACTATTAAGAAGTCTACTGTTGATCTGATTGCCTTTTCTTTTTATATATCTGTGTCGGTGAGAATGTGGAGAAAAGGGAACACTTGTGCTCTATTGGTAGAAAAGTAAATTGGTGCAGCCACTATGGCAAACAGTATGGATTTTCCTCGACCAATTAAAAATAGAATTGCCAGGGGTGCCTGGGTGGCTCGATGGGTTAAGCTTCTGCCTTAAGCTCAGGTCATGATCTCGGGGTCCTGGGATCAAGCCCTGCATCGGGCTCTCTCTCAGTAGGGAGCCTGCTTCCCTCTCTCTCTCTCTCTCTCTGCCTGCCTCTCTGCCTACTTGTGATCTCACTCTGTCAGTTAAATAAAGAAAAAATCTTTTAAAAAAAATTGCCATATGATCCAGCTATTCCATTTCTGGGTATTTTATTCAAAGAGAACAAAAACACTAATTCAAAAAGATATATGCACCCTCGTGTTCCTTGCAGCATTATTTACAATAGCCAAGACATGGAAATAACCTAAGCATCCTTTGATGGATGAATGGATTCAATGGATGAAGGAAGAAGATGTGGCACATATATATAAGGAAATACCTCTCAGCCATATAAAGAATGAATCAGAATGCCTGGGTGGTTCAGTTGTTTAAGCATCTGCCTTCCATTCAGGTCATGATCGGAAGGGTTCTTTGCTTGGTGGAGTGGCTGCTTCTCCTTCGGCTGCTCCCCCTACTTGTGGTCTCTCTCTCCCTCTCTCTCCCCTCCCCCTCTCTGTGTTAAATAAATAGATAAAATCTTTTTTAAAAATGGATCTCGCCATTTGCAACAGCAGGGAAAGACCTTGAGGACAATATACTAAGTAAAATGAGTCTGAGAAAGACAAATATTTGAAGTTACTAAGAGAGTAAATCTTTAAAGTTCTTATCCCAAGAGGGATGCCTGGGTGACCCAGTCAGTTAGGTGTCTAGCTTGAGCTCAGGTCATGATCTGCAGGCCCTGGGATCGAGCCCCACATCAGGCTCCCTGCTCAGTGGAAGTCAGCTTCTCCCTCTCCATCTACCCCTCCCTACCACTTGTGATCTCTGTCTCTCAAATAAATAAAATCTTTTAACAGATTTCTCATCACGAGTAAAAATTTGTTACTATGAGTGGTGACAGCAACTAGACTTACTATGGTGATAATTTCATAGTACACGCAAATATTGAATGCCTATGATGTATGCCTGAAATTAATATATGTCAATTATACCTTAATAACAACAACAACAACAACAAAATTGTTGTGGGTCTTTCCCAGAAGGAGAAATCAGAATCAAAAGGGAAAGAAAGATGGAAGAGCAGAGATCATTTGAGTTGAGGGGGCAAGTGGAGGGGGTCACATCCCCGGCTAAGTGGAATCCGTAGCTTGGCCTTGGTTAAGGAGATGAAGAGCAGAGGAGGTAGGGTCTTCGGGAGAAGCTGAGTATGTGGGATGAGAGGGAATAGGAGAGGAAACATCCCTGAATGGCCCTCAAAGGTGGAAAGGCCAGGGGACCCCCACCCCTCCACAACCCTCCACAGGCCAGCCTGGAGTGCATATTAGAGAGGCAGATGCTGCAGGAGGTGAGGGTAAGGGAATTTGAGTGCCGAGGAAGAGGTGGGGCCGGCACAGGTGGGGCTGGGTGGAGTAGTGGTTCAAAGAGAGAGAGATGTAGTGGTTCAAAGAGAGAGAGAAACCGCACTTGGGCAGAAAGTGGAAAAATTGGGTGAAAATAAATGTTTCCAAAAGTGGAGCTTGGAAATGTTTTCTTATATGTAAATTGTTTTTTGGTTCTCTTTGACTGGGACTTGATCAGTAGATGAAGAATGAATGAGTGCATGGATGGATGAATGAATGATAAGTAATAGATCAAAGGAAAACACAGAAAGAGAGAGAGAGAAGTTGGGGAGAGAGACAGACAGGGGAAAAATGTCTAGGTGAGTAGATGAGTATAAAATAAGTGGACCAACAGATTCATTCTCCTCCCTAAACCCAGTCCTTCTAGACTCAGTTATGTTCTCTGTATTCTTCCTCTTTTTCCTTCCTCTGTCTCCTCCTCCTGTTATCTAGTGGCTCAGTGCCAAGGTTGGAGCGGGGCTGGAGAGTTACTTAGCAAAGGGATCCTTCTGTAGGCTGGCACCAGGTTGGGGCACTGGGGCTGGAGGGAGCAGCTTTGGGGACGCTGGGTGGCAGTTTGCAGCTGAAGCTGAGGGGGAGGGGTGGGGTGAGGGGAGGCAGAGGTGCCCCAGGCATGGAAGCTGCGAGGTGTCAGAGACAGAGACTTAATGACAAGCCTGGGGTCCACCTGCACAGATGAGCAGGGCTGGGAGGTGGGAGCTGTGGAGAAATTGGAAAAGGGACACATTCATTTTTCAGCACACTTCTCTCTCCTTACACACACACACACACACACACACACACACACACACACACATCTTTAATAAAGAGCCAGAGGCTTACTCTGTCCTGGCTCTCACTCCATTTGCACAAAAGACTTCCAGGAAAAGGGTTGTAAAGAGGGACACAGAGGGTCCTGAGATGGAATGGGGTTGATTTCTCCCCTGGGCTTTGTCCCTGTCCATGCACCTGCCTGGGGGAGACCCAGCCAGCCACATGGCGATGGAGTAGGGAGGGCTGGAGAACCACGCACCAGACTGGGAGGCTGACTTGGTGCCCAACACTGGACCAGGCACTTGGCCAGAACCCCAAGCCCCTGGAGTCTCAACTCAGCCCTTCAGATGAAGCCCAACTATAGCCTGGGAAAACGGAGTGCCCTCTCCCCCAAACGCAACACACTAGGATCACAGGAACCCAGGACATTCACTCAGCCCAGAGCCATTAACTCAGGCACTGGGTCCTCCTTCCCTGAACCTGGAATTGGGGCAATGGAAGCAGGGCCAGGCTGAATTACTAGGCCAGGGAGAGGCCTGGCTGCTGCTAAGGTCAGCCCTCAGGACCCCATTCCAGCCCCATAACCCATAACAATTCACACCTGTCTGGAGAAGTGAGTGGTTACATCTGTGAGAGTTCTACAAACACCATTCTAACAGTCAAGGGCATCACCGCCAGCTCCTGGCAGTAGGAAGAGAGCCCTTCCTTCTGATCCCATCTGCTGGAGGAGGGGGTTAGCCCTTGTGTCCAGTACACACACACCTGGCCACACATAAACTGGAGATTCCCTAATGCAAAGGCTGTGCCTTTGTGTGCATAGCAATAACCCCAGCACTGATCTTGCGTGACCACGTGACTACGGAAGCTCATCCCCTCTCCCAAGCATTTCTGAGGATTCAGGGAGGTGTTTACTTGTTCCTTTAACTCACTGCCTGCCACTCAAGGAGCTCAGCTGAACAGGCTGTAGACTCTACATGGTGTCTAGGACACCATACGTAGACCACGATGATCTTATCTCCGTCTTTGTAGTTCCAGGCAAATGCACTGACAGGAGTTCAGGTTCTTCTCTTTTTTCCAAAAGGCACAAATCACCCAAGTCAAAAAGGCGAATCCTCCCAAATTCTGAACTTGAGTTATTTAAGCTGTCCTGATTTAAGCGGTCTGCGCTTGTTGCTTGTAGCCTCTTTTTTTTTTTTTTTTCCTTCCTGGCAGAGGGTATAGACGATTATTTTATTAGTCACCAGCCACAAGTAATTCATTTTTCTTTTTTTAAAATATTTTATGTATTTATTTGACAGAGAGACCCACAGCGAGAGAGGGAACACAAGCAGAGGGAGTAGGAGAGGGAGAAACAGGCTTCCAGCAGAGCAGGGAGCTTGATGCAGGCTGGATCCCAGGACCCTGGGATCATGATCAGAGGAGCCAAAGGCAGACGCTTACGGACTGAGCACCCCAGGTGCCCCAGTAATCCATTTTTCAATCATGACTTGTAAAGCCCTGTATCACCTTCAGAGTTGGTTTTGTTCCTAAGCGCTGACGGCTGCTGTAACTTGTATGCCACTTGCTTGTGACACTGCTGAGTATGGATTGCATGAAGTCACTTGACTCTGATTAGCCCAGGTAGCAGTTGGTGACTCTATACTCATTAAACACTAACTCCCTATTTCTCCCCCAACCCAGTCCCTAGCAACCAGCATTCTGTGTTCTGTCTCTGAATTTTACTATCCTAGGTACTTCACATAAGGGGAATCATTTAGTATTTGTTGACTGGCTTTTTTCACCTTGCATATTGTCCTCAAGGTTCATCCACGCTGTGGCATATGTCAGAATTTCCTTCATTTTTAAGGCTGAAGACTATTCTATTCTATGTCTATACCACATTTTGCTTATCCATTCATCCACTGATGGAGACTTGAGTTGGTTCCACCTTTGGCTACTGTGAATAATGTTGCCATGAACATGTTTCAGTCCTAGCTTTCAATTCTTTTAGGTATTTATCCAGATGTGAAACTTCTAGATCATATAGTATTTTAACCTTAACTTTTGGAGGAGTTGCTGTACTGTTTTCAGCTACCCCATTTTACACTCTAACCAGGAGGGCACAAAGAGTACGATTTCTCCAAGTTCTCATCAACGTTTGTTATTTTCTGGTTTTGTTTTCCAGATTCCAACCAGCTCAGCTTCTGCTGACTGCTGGGGAAGGAGGAACAATCGGCGGCCACAAGGGACTCATGGTTCAGGCTTCATATACATGAGGAGCCTGAATTCTGTATTTTAAATTTTAAATTTTTTTAATGTTATTTTAAATTTCCATTGAGATAGTACATAGATTTATTCTGTTTTTGTATTGCTGTTAAAACAATCAATTTAGGGGCGCCTGGATGGTTCAGTCAGCTAAGCATCTGCCTTCAGCTCAGGTCATGATCTCAGGGTCCTGAGATGAAGCCCCTGTGGGGCTCCCTGCTCAGTGGAGAGTCTGCTTCTCCCTCTCCCTCTGCCCCTCCTCTCTGACCGTGCTCTCTCTCTCCCTCAAAAAAATAAATAAAATCTCTTTTTAAATAATAATTTAATAAAATTATTATAAAATAACATATTATATTTAATATAATAATATAATATAGTATGATATAATATAATATAAAAATATAATATATAAAAATAAATGCAATAGAAAAATGATATAATATAAAATATAATATATAAAAATAAATGTAATAGAAAAAATAATATAATAAAAAATAAAAGAATCAATTTATTAATGGAAGCATTTAAATTATACTACATTTTAAGCCCACTATATTGGTATTCGACATTTTTTAATTTACCCAGACCCTCAACTAAAACATAATGGCCTGAACTCTGTCAGACTCTGAGAGGCCCTTTCCCAGCCCCTCCATGCAGGCCTTCATTCCCTAAGACCCATCGGGCCCCTCATCTTCCATCACCTTCCCCCACTCTCCCATCCTCCTTCCCAAATCTCTCTCTCTCAAATCAACTTTCCTCCCCATCCCAGATATGTATTTCCAACTGTCGAGAGTGGTTTCCCTGAAAACAGACTCCAAGATGGAGATCCGTAGGCAGGAAGCTCATTGGGGAGTGCTCTTGGGATCAGCGTCCGTGGGGGAGAGGAGGAAGTAGACATGCGCAGTTGAGGAAACTGAAGGGTCAAAACAAAAGCCACCACCAAGCTCATAAAGAACTCTGGAATCTGGATGGCCTTCGGATTTGTCCAGTCTTGGGGGGTCTGGTCTTTATATCTCCACTTTGGTCAGTCATTGATATTGATTTCCTAGGAAGACAGTGTGACCTTGGGCCTCTTCGGGGCCGAGGGCAAATACAGAGAGGGACTCAGCTGAGACCCCTCAGCCACCAACACTTCTGGGATGAGGGAATGAGGGTTTTGGCCCTGAAAGAGAGATTTGAGTGATCTTCCACAGCATCTGCTACCCTACCACCACTTGGATGTGCTTGGGTATCTCAGACTTGATCTGCCCCAGACTGAACCACCCTGCTCCTTTTCTGGGTTTTCTCATGTTCTGACCCAATTCTTAGGCTGGTCAAGTCTGAGTGAATTATCCCCCCCTCTTCTTTACCTTACATCCAACTGATGTATTGGATTCAGGTATTCGAATTGGCCTAAAGTGTCTTGAATTCATCCTCATCCCCTCCTTTCCCACCACTGACTTGGCTCAAGCACTCACAACCTTATGGCACTGTAATTCAATTACCTTTGAGTATATTCAGTGGAAGGAGCCACAGAGCACAGAACAGGCGCTACACGGAAGATGTATTGGGATACTGTTTAAAAAAGAGAGTGAGAGGCACTCAGGGGGCTTAGTCAGTTAGGCGTCCAACTCTGGATTTGGGGTCAGGTCATGATCTCAGGGTCATGGGATCCAACTTCCACCCCTCCGGCTCCAGGCTTAGCTGGGTGTCTGCTTAAGATTCTTTCCCTCTGCCCTTTCCCACTTTTGCATGCTCGTATGTGTGCACTCTCTCTCTCTCTCGAATAAATAAATAAATCTTAAAAAAAAAAAAAAAGAGGGTACTTGGGTGGCTCAGTGGGTTAAAGCCTCTGCACTTGGCTCAGGTCATGATCTCAGGGTCCTGGGATCGAGCCCCGAATCGGGCTCTCTGCTCAGCGGGGAGCCTGCTTCCCCCTCTCTCTCTACTGGTCTCTCTGTCTACTTGCGATCTCTCTCTCTGTGAAATAAATAAATAAAAACTCTTAAAAAATTAAAAAAAAAAAAAAAAGGAACTGCAAGCTCAAAATGGAATCACTGTTGGGTCACATGAGTGGCTGAGTGGGTTAAGCATTGAAGTCTTGGTTTCGACTCAGGTCATGATCTCAGGGTCTTGGGATTCAGTCCCGCATCAGGCTCTGTGCTCAGTGCCGAATCTGCTTTGGATTCTCTCTCTCCCTCTTCTTCCACCTTTCCTTCCCCGCCCCCTTGCCCCCCTATGGGTATACATATGCTCGCTCTCAAATAAATAAATAAATAAATAAAATCTGGTGTTTTTTTTAAATGGAATCACTGGTGCTAAGCCCACATCAGCAACCAAGACTTAATACCTAATGTAACCTCAGTTTGAGCTTCTCCCAGGAATGTAACCTTTAAACAGTTGTTCTAGAAGAACCTCATCAGCAGTAGTGAGGTAATCTACAGGATCTCCTCAAAAGAAGGTAACCCGCCTGAAACAGTCCCCTCTCTGCTAGAATTACTTCTTGACCCACCTCCTTCTGCCTATAAAACCTTCCATTTTGTATGGCTCCTTGGAGCTCCTTTCTATTTGCTGAGATGCTGCCCATTTCATGAATCATTAAATAAAGTCAATTAAATCTTTAAATTTATTCAGTTGGATTTTGTTTTTTTAACAGGTTGTTTCCACTTTGCGCTTTGAACGTTCACATACATTTTTTGTGTGAATGTATGTTTTCAAATTTCTTGGGCATAGACTTACTAGGAGTGAAATTAGTGGGTTGTGGAATTATGGTAACTCTATTTCAACTTTTTGAGAAACTGCCAGATTGTTTCCCAAGCAGCTGTGTCATATTACATCCCCACCAGCAGGTCACGAACGTTCCAATTTCTCCACATCCTCACCAACACTAGTTATTATCTGTTGTTTTGGTTATAGCCATCCTTGTGGGTGTGAAGTGACATCTCACTGTGGTTTGATTTGCATTTTCCTGATGGCTAATGATGTTCCCCATTATTCATTTGTAACTGAAAGGAATTTTTTTAACAAAATAAAGTTGAAATGTTCCCATTATAAAAGTAATTCATGCATTTTATATTTTGAAAAGTTTTTAAAAATTCAACCACACCCAAATAGCACCATCTAGAGGTAATCTCTAAATATTTCAGTGTTTCCTTCGAATTTTTTTTCTCTCTACTCTTTCTAAAATATGGCTGAAGTCACATGACATTTGCAATTTTACTTATGGCATTTTTACCTAATATGATAAAATGGGAATTTTCCCATGACTGGATATAACAATTTCCTTAGCCATTCTCTGATTAATGGACCTTGGTCCTTTCTAGCGGCATATAATATTGTAAATAATGCAATAATATACTGATTTGGTACTGCTTTTTTTTTTTTTAAGATTTTTATT
The DNA here is from genome assembly GCF_964662115.1 of Mustela nivalis. Classification (NCBI taxonomy): domain Eukaryota; kingdom Metazoa; phylum Chordata; class Mammalia; order Carnivora; family Mustelidae; genus Mustela; species Mustela nivalis. The sequence goes on from NC_139029.1 coordinate 25,999,624, forward strand.
TATTTATTTGACAGGCAGAGATCACAAGTAGGCAGAGAGGCAGGCAGAGAGAGAGAAAGGGAGGCAGGCTCCCTGCCGAGCTGACCCCCGCCAAGCAGGACCCTGGGATCATGACCCGAGGCTTTAACCCACTGAGCCACCCAGACACCCCGATACTGCTTTTTGATCTGTGTTCCCTTTCTATCCATTGGCATGATCTGGGACAGTACTTGGTACAGAGGACTTACTGAGTCTTCACTGCAAGACAGACACTGTTCTAAGCACTTGACACACACCAATGCATTTAACCCTTACAACTTTTCCATGACTAATAGTACTATCATTCCTATTTTATACATGAGGCAGTTGAAGTAAAGAAATTCACCCAAGGTCATCAGCAAGTAAAGGACAGAGATGGAATTTGAATCCAGGCAGCCTGGTTCCAGAGTCCGAACTCTTAACCATTAACCATACTGCTTCCCTGTGATGATGGAGGCCAAAGGAACTGGTGATGGGAGACAGCCATCCCGGCTTTGGGAACCGGCTGGTTTCATGTTTGAAAGCTGGTACCCAAGCTTCATCTCTTAATTGGGAAGGGAAGGTCAGAAAGCCTTGGGAGACAGAAGTGATTCAGCTCCAACTCACAGGGCAGGACCTTTCAACTGTCTCCAGCCTTGCACCTTTCTATAATATTAGCCCACAACCCACTAGAGTGGTCTTTCTCATTGCAAATCGCATCTTTTCACTTCCTTGCTCAAAGTAGAGAGCTTAAAGCTCTCTACTGCCCTCAGGATAAATACCCAAGTCCATACCTAGTAGGCAAGGTTCTCTCTAGCTCCAACTCTCTCCATTCTCCAACTGGCCTCTCTTCTCTGCCTTACCTGCAGGTCCTACAAACCCCACCACACTGGGTCTCATACCTTTTGGACTAATCCCCCAGAGAGCTCTTTCCTACCTCACTCCTGCTTACTTTAGCCCCCCTCAAAGTCTGTTTAAGCACTCCTCTCTTCTAGAAAGTTTGCTCCAAACCCCTTGACTGGATTGTGTCCCCTCTGCTAGTCCTGTACTTCTCTCCTGACACATCTTTCTTGTAATTGCATTTCTTAAAACATTAAAAAAAAAATAAGAAAAACAAAAGAGGTTCTTTTCACTCCACAGCTTCAATTATCAATTCACAGTCAATCTGATTTCACCTGAGCTCCCAACTATTTCCCTCCTCTTGTATTATTTTTAAGCAAACAATACAGAGCATTTTATTTCATCTGAAAATATTTTATTTAGCAAGTGTCTCTAAAAGAGAAGGATTTTAAAAATCCTAGGTACAGTATCATCATCGTACTTTTAAAAGTGAATTATAGGGGCACCTGGGTGGCTCAGTGGATTAAGCCTCTGCCTTCGGCTTGGGTCATGATCTCAGGATCCTGGGATTGAGCCCTGCATCCAGCTCTGCACCCAGCTCCCCATCCAGCAACACTCCCCTCCGCCACCGCTACCCCCTCCGCACCCCCCCCCCAAATGGGGCTCTCTGCTCAGCAGGAAGCCTGCTTCCGCCCTCTTTCTCTGCCTGCCTCTCTGCCTACTTGTGATCTCTCTCTCTGGCAAATAAATAAATAAAATCTTTAAAAATAAATAAAAGTCAATTATAAGGGCCCCTGGGTGACTCAGTAAGTTGGGCATCTGCCTTTGGCTCAGGTCATGATCTCAGGATCCTGGGATCAAATCTACATCAGGCTCTCTGCTCAGCAGGGAACCTGCTTTTCCCTCTTTCTCTGCTGTTCCCCCTGCTTGTAGTGTCGCTCTCTTTCTCTCTCTCTCTATCAAATAAATAAATAAAATCTTTTAAATTTTTTTAAATAATAAAAGCCAATTATAATTTTCTTTTTTCAACTTTTTATTTTGAGAAACTTCAGACTACAGAAAAATTGCAAGGGTAATTCAATGAACAACCCTAAATTTCTCACCCAATTCACCACTTGTTAGCATCTTGCCACATTTGTTCTCTGAACCATCTGAGGCTAAATGACAAATATCATCTTTTATTCCTATACATTTCCACGTATATTTCCCCCCAAACAAGGAGATTCTTCTATGTAATGATAATATGCTGATCATAGTCAAGAAATTTAAGATAGATAAGATAAGATATGTATAATATAATCCATATTCACATTTTGCCAAATGTCCCAGTGCTGTCCTTCATAAAATTTTCTTTTCCAGTCCAGTATCTGATCCAGAATCCTGCATTGCATTTAGTTGTCTTGTCTTTTCTGCCCCTTTAATCTGGAAGAGTTAATTCTTCTTTCCTTACTATGATGTTTTTAAAGAGCCCCTGCCTGCTTCCTAGCATGACCTTGAATTGGGGTTTGTCTGATGGTTTCCCTCCCAGTTCTGCATCATTGGCAGGCTTGCCCCCTCGATGGCATTGTGTGTCCTCGGGGCTTCATACCTGGAGATGGATGGCCATTTGTCTCACTATGATGATACTGATTTTGCTTGCTTGATTAAGGTGTCCTATAATTGCTTTTAAATTTTTAAATGATCTGGGGTTTTTTTGTCTGTTTGTTTTTTGCTACTAGACTGTGAGCTTCATGAGGGCGGAAACTATGTCTGTTTTCTCCATCTCCGGATCCACCAAGCAAAGCAGGTTTGTTTAAACTGGAAAGGTGCACATATCTAGGTCCCCAGCCTTTTGCTCTACTCTCCCTCACAGCAGCCGTGGTTGGGACTAATTGAGACCTCAGATGAGGAAAATAAGGCTTACAAAGGGCCTGGCTTCATAACAAAGTGATTTCCTCCAACTTCTATCTGAGCTTTTCCCTCCCTTCTAAGACTCTCTCTTTGGATGGCACCTGGGAAAAGCCCCCCTCCCTCACCCCCCTAAAAATTGGTTTCAATGGAAACAGAAATTCCCAAAAAGAAGGAAATCACATTAGCTGTCCAGAGCCTAGGGGCTGGAGGAGAGAGGTGGGAGGCCCTATTTGCATTTTTTCCATTAACAAGCTGGAGTCGAGCTAGCTTGCCTGGGGAGATAATTTGAGAGGGAAATCTTTGCATATTTTATTTAAAAGCACGCTGCGTTAGGCGGGTAATAATGCAGAGTGTGGCGATTAGGTGAGGCCTGCAGGGGGCGGGGATGGGGTCCTTATCCTCCCCTCCTCCCACCACCCCACCCCACCCCCAGCACCACCTCCCCCCACCCCCACCCACACCCCCACCCAGTCCTGGGAACCAGCCTCATTAAAGGAACAGCCTCCTTGGGCCTCAGAGGCAGGCTGACACCTTCTTGCTGAGCGAAACCTAGACAAGGGAGAGGTCCCAAACTGAGACACTAGCCCTTCAGTTCCAAGCTGCTGGCGTGAGGGTGGGGGTGGAGGGCGGGAGGGGAACACCACCCCTATAGGGGGGTTTTAAAAATATGAGAGAGATGTATTAGTTGTCTCAGCCATCGCGGAGACAGTCCTATTGGTTTCATATCTGGGGCCAGGGATGCTAAAGTGGGACCCTGCGTTGCCTAGCACAGTGCCACTCAAAGAATTATCCAAACGCCAAAGCGTTCTCTAACCGCACGCATGCGCAAACCTTTCCTGTGAGTCCTGCAAGGTTGTTTGTGTGGGATTGAACCAGGACCTGCGTGCTTTGAGTAGTTAGTTCGCTGAATGGGCGGGGTCCTTGCTCCATCGCAAGTTGTCCGACCTTGTATAAGTCACTTAACCTCTCCAGATCTTTACTTCCTCTTCTATAAAAAAGGCATAACAATGCCTCCCCCTCAGTCTAGTCGTGAGAAAGCAATGGGAAAATAGAGGGAAAGTGTTCTATAAACTACGGAATTCTGATCGCACATTAGAGGGTGTAAGGAATCTCTGAGGGTAGTTATCCTTCTCTGGGCAGTTTATAAGGCCAAGGCGACCCTAACCATTCCCTTCTCACCAGTGAGGGACTCATTAGGTCACAAGGTCAGTTAACACTGCTTGTCCTTGACTGTAGCCTCGCCACTGAAAAATGGGTGTTCATTGCACCTTTTCTATAGCCAAATAACAGAACTGGAAGTGATTTGAGAAAATTTTAAAGATTATGAAGAGGCAAGGTATGAGACGTTCCAATAAGGTCATTTGTCATTTCCAAATGAGCCAGAAAAGTCTGCCTTCTCTCCCTGCCTCAGTCTCCTCATCTGTTAGATGAAAGCATAATCATTGACTCGCCATCCCCAAAATGTATACGCATGTGTGCAAGCCCACACACGTACACACACAGAGCCATGAATGAGAAGATCTTATAAGGAATTAGAGGAGTGTCTGAGTATCTCACACAAAAGAAGTTTCTTTATGGAGATGAAAGTGATGATTGCACCTGAGAAATCAATAGAAGAGTCTGTTCCTATCTGCCTCAGTTTGGGGATAGGAAGGAATTCAGGGGTAAGGTGGTTTGGGAGTCCCGGGAGGCCGAATGAGGATTCTAGGCATTCAGCACAGGAAGCAGAATAAATAACATCTTCCCTTCTCTCCATTTTCCCATAAGGAGGAAGCCGTCATTTAGAACATTAACTATAGGGGCGCCTGGCTGGCTCAGTCAGGAGAGCAAGTGACTCTGGATCTTGGGGTCATTAGTTCTCAAGCTCCACATTGGGTATACAGATTACTAAAAAAAAAAAAAAATTAAGTAAAAAAAATATTTTTAAGGGCGCCTGGGTGGCTCAGTGGGTTAAGCCTCTGCCTTCGCCTCGGGTCATGATCTCAGGGTCCTGGGATGGAGCCCCGCATTGGGCTCTCTGCTCAGCAGGGAGCCTGCTTCCTTTCCTCCTCTCTCTCTCTCTGCCTGCCTCTCTGCCTACTTGTGATCTCTCTTTGTCAAATAAATAAATAAAATCTTTTAAAAAAATTTTTTTAATCTAGGGCATTAACTATGAAACTGTACCATGAGACAGACATCAGCTATCATTTCTCCCTCCCCTTTCCATTCCAATGGCAAGCTCCCCCCTCTTTCCTGCTCAGTTTCACTCAGCCCCAGGTGGTTGGTGGGGATGTTCCCTAACTTACAGACCCTTTCTGAATACAGATGAGCCTCTTTCTCTGGCAAGGAGTCTATAACCTCATTTCTTCCTGGCCAGGGTTGGAGGGGGAATGTGAGAATGTAGAGTATTTCTGGGTCCTCCCAGAAGTGGAACCTACCTAAAGTAACTTCTGTGTATTCACCTGTAAAATGGGATAACAAAAAAGGCACCTCGCTAGGAAGGCCTGAAACACGGTGCCCATGCCTCTTGTCGGCTCTGTATCTCTTTCTTCTTCCCACCAACGGCTCCATCCCCATCCCCCATTCCCCATCTCACCTCCACTTTCACTCACAACCATTCCATGTTCAGGAATACTAAAAGCAGAACCTCCCATGGAAAGTATTCCCAAACTTGCGAATAAAAGCAACCTTTTCTTTTAAAAAATTATTAATCACAGGGGCGCCTGGGTACCTCAGTTGGTTAAGCGACTGCCTTTGGCTCAGGTCATGATCTCAGGGTGCTGGGATTAAGCCCCACATCCCATCAGGCTCCCTGTTCCGCAGGGAGTCTGCTTCTCCCTCTGACCCTCCCCCTTCTCATGCTCTCTCTTTCTCTCTCTCATTCTCTCTCTCAAATAAATAAAATCTTTTTTAAAATTACTTTTTAAAGGATTTAATATTTTTAAAGATTTTATTTGTTTATTTGACAGAGAGAGAGATCACAAGTAGGCAGAGAAGCAGGCAGAGAGAGGGGGAAGCAGGCTCCTGCTGAACAGAGAACCCTATGTGGGGCTCGATCTCAGGACCCTGAGACCATGACCTGAGTGGAAGGCAGAAGCTTAACCCACTGAGCCACTCAGATGCCCCTAGGCGCCCCTTAAAAAAAAAAATTACTAATCACAAACAATAAATATTACCACATCAGTAAACTTCATACAATTATTTTCAGAACGGCATAAAAAATGTCACTGTTTAGAAAACAAACGGTCAACTGCTGAAATAAAGACATTTGCTCCTAGAAAGGTTGGAAAATAATATCAAAACAAATTAACAAAAAGGACAACACATTGGCCTGTAACAATCTTGCAATTTATAAAGCAATTACAAGAGCATTTTTAAAATACTTACAATAATCCTGTAAAGTAGATGGTACTTGTGGTGCCTTGGGTGGCTCAGTCAGTTAAGCATCTGCCTTTGGCTCAGGTCATGGTCCTAGAGTCCTGGGATCAAGACCCAGATCAGGCTCCCTGCTCAGCAAGGAGCTTCTCCCTCTCCCCCAACCCCATTCTCTCTTGCTCTCAGATAAATAAATAAAATCTTTAAAAATAATAATAATAAAGTAGATGATACTTGCTTTCTTACCTCCTTCTAACAAATGTGGGAACTAAGGCTATAAAAGGCTAAATGAATTTCTCTCTTGGTCACAGAGCTGCGGAGCTTGAGAAGAGGCTGTAAAGTTTACAGTTTTCTAAGGGGTCTGGGGAAGAGGAAGGGAACAGAGACGGGAAGGTCGAATGAGGCTGCTGGAACTGAATGGGATGAAACCAGACCCAGAGGAAATGGGGCGGGAGTCATATTCTCAGGACAGGATGATAATGGCATCTGGGCATGGAGACTGGGGTGGGAATATGAGTAGGAAGAAATGAAGAAATGTACAGAGGCAGGTAGGGGTGGAAGTGGGGCAGTGAGGAGTTTGAGGGGGTGAAAGCACTGATCCTGCAGCCACACCATCTAGGTAGCTCTGTCTCCTACCAGCTGTGTGAATTTAGGCGAGTTGCTCACACCCCTGGGCCTCCATTTCTACATTCACAAAATGCGAATGATACTAGTATCTTCCTCCTGTGGTTACTGTGAGGATTAGGTGAGTTAACGCGCGTAAAGCATGGGGCGCCTCGGTAGCTCAGTCATTAAGCATCTGTCTATAGCTCAGGTCATGATCCCAGGATCCTGGGATCAAGCCCCACACGGAGCCCCACACGGAGAGAGCACAGCATGGAAAGCTGCCAGAGCAGCCAGAGAAAAGATGCTCTGGGTCTCTTCACATGAGTCTAGACATGCATTTTCATCTGTATACACCTGCATGTTCTAGATGGAGCATATGCTGGGCTCTTGCAGGACCGGATTCAGCTGACACAAAGTAGACCCATTTGAGGGGATCTTGTGGGTTCCCTTGATGCCACCTAGTGACCCTGGTGTAGAACACCTCTTTACAGAGGACTGGCTTCTGGGGTTCCCAGTCTGCACCCACTACTACCCCATATGCACCCAAACTGCGACAGTCCTGGGTGTACCTGAAGACAGAGGTATGTCTGGCTCACAGACTAGCGGGGTGTTTTACTGACCTTATTATACTGCCCAGCGTCCCAGGAAGTGATGTGATGTCCCAGGCCAAACTGATCAGAGAGAACATCTGTCGCAGATGTATAGATAAAGCCCTTTCCACAGTGCAGTTGCTGGCTCAAAAGGACACACCTCTGTCTCTTGCGCAGTGCCCTGCCCAGAGTCCCTGGGTTCCTGCCTCCCCAGGACAAGTCCGCTTCCTGTTCCTACAAGACTCTTTTCCTCATCCTCCCAGGTACACCAGCTCCTCTGTGCACTCTTTCTTGATCGCCCCTTACCTCCCTTATTCCTCTTTCCACCGCAGACACAGAAGCAATCTCTCCATTCTCTGGGTTCCCACAGCAATGTGTTTCCCAAATATGATCTCTGGAACACTCAATCTAGAAGATGATCCATGAGAAAAGGGTTCCATGCTCAAATAAGTTTGAGAAGCCCTTTTCATACGCTGCTCTCCTCTCAGGAACTCACACACATACTGGCACAGTAAAGGCCCTGAGGAATCCTGCAGTAAAAGTAAAAACGGGCACCTGGGTGGTTCATTCAGTTAAGTGTCTGCCTTCAGCTCAGATCATGATCCCATTGAGCCCCCGAGCATGGCATCATCGCACCCCATCATCATGTGGCTCCTCTGCTTCTCCCTCTCCCTCTGCCCCTCCCCCTGCTCATATGTCTGCTCTCTCTCTCTCTCAAATAAATAAAATATTTTTTAAAGGAAGAACCTTTTTTTTTTTTTAAGATTTTATTCATTTATTTGACAGAGAGAGATCACAAGTAGGCAGAGAGAGAAAGGGAAGCAGGCCCCCTGCTGAGCAGAGAGTCCAATATGGGACTCGATCCGAGGACCCTGATATCATGACCTGAGCCGAAGGCAGCGGGTCAACCCACTGAGCCACCCAGGCGCCCATAAAATAGTTTTTTAAAAAAAGAACTCTAGTTTGCATGGTTAAACCCAAACCCTTTGGTCTCGGAAATCTTTTACTTCCTGCCTATTATTCTGGAAAGTGCTTCCATAGCACTGTGTACAGACTTCCATTAGCACTTATCACACTGCACTCTGATTACTCATGTCTGGGTCTGGCTCCCTGGAGAGACTGTGAAGGCTGGGATTCATCCGGATCCCCAGTGCCTAGCAGAGAGTCTGGAACATAGTAATAAATATTTGTTCAATGCAGGAATTTCCTGTCTGGGACTAAGATGAGGCATGAAGGCAGGTTCCTGGCAGCACCTCGGAGGAGATGTCTTGTGACAGTAGTGACAGGAGCAAGGTGACACAGATACGCTTGCAGACTGTTGGTTCCTAGGCCTTCCAGGGATATGATTCATCCTGAGGGATGTGGGACAGAGATGTGGGTGTCCAACATCTCTGGGGATTCAAGCACCTGAAGAGGCCTCTGTGGCCCCAGTGGCCTGAGAGAGCCCCAGGAAGGGCAGGTTCTCATCAGCTTGGGAGGAGGCTGGCTGTCCTGCGGAGGGCAGGCACAGGGTGGGTGAGGCTGGGCCCACGTACACCATCTTTGGAGAGCCCAGCTTTCCAGACTCAGCCACTGCCCCGTCATTCCCTGTATCTATGCACTGAGGGATGGTTCTGTGGGGAATGAGCCTAAGCCAGCGATTTCATTCCCTTGCCTGAGAGGGAAACAATCTCCTTGGAGCCTCTTGAGGAAGGTGTTTGTGGACTAGACAGTAACTTGCAAAACACCAGACTCTGGAGAAAGATCCGACCAGCAGGCATGCAGGAACCAGAGAAGGCCTTGCAAGCCAGGCTAAGAGAGTGCAGTCCCTGGTCTGAAGTTGGAAGAGCAGGGTCAGTGCCCTGAATGGAAGGGAGGGAGCCAGAGAGTGTGCCGGAGGAGGGCCCCAGATGACTGAATGGAGGGAGCAAGTTTGTGGGTACGGAGAAGAAGGCTCAGTTTGGGACTTGGGAAGTTTAGGGTGCTCGGGGTTATCTGGGTGGCGCTGTCCAGTAGGTAGCTGACTATGGGGTCGGTGGGGGGGGGGGGGGAGGCGAGGCCCTGCTGGAGACAGAAGTTGGGGAGAGAGTCACAAGGACAGGAAAGGACTGAAGTCACAGAACGGAGGAGATGCCATAAGGAGTGTGGAGAGAACCGGTCCCAGGACAGCCCAGGGGCGCACCGAGGGAGTTGCTTGCCCTGAGAGCTGTCTGAAGCAGGCAGCACCAGCTTCCACCCACAGGTCTCCTCCCACACCTGTGTTCTCACTTGCACACTCCTGCACTCCAAGAGGAGGGCAGACCCCGCAGCCCATTTTTGCTCCTCCCCCAGGCCCTGCTCCTCCCTGCAGACCCTGGGGTTAATCCTCCCCTCCCCCAGATTAGGGGCGCTGCCCCGCTTTGTGCGCCCAAGTGCCCGAGGCGAAAGCCCTGGGAGGCTCGCGGCCGTCGGGGCAGCTGAGTGGGGGAGGGCGGAGTGGGACGCGGGGAGGAGACACAAAGAGGAGGAGGGACCCCGGCTGCAGCTGTCCCGCGAGGAGGCCGGGACAAAGGGCCTGCTGGCGGGCCGGCCCGAGCCGTTTTCATGCTTGTTGGGATTAAGCGCAGGAAACGTCGCTCCCAGTCGTGCGGATCAGCAGTCCGGGGCGCGCCGGCGCGTGGGGCGGGATCGGCCCCGCCCGCCCCCCGCTTTGTGCGGAGCCCCGGCTCCGGGGAGGCCGCCCTTTTGTCTGCGCCTTTCGGGGACGAGCCCCGCCCGGGCCCGCAGAACACCAGATGAACGCGGGCCTCCAGCCCTCTCCTTCTTCCCAGGGGCGGAGCACGGAGCTCCACCTTGACACCCCCGCCTGTTTGGGGAAAGGTCACGCCCCCCCCACCCCCGCAACGCCCGAGGACCTCGGACAGCTCCCACCCCACAGTCCGAGCCCTCTCTCCTCCCAGGTGGGGGCGGGTACAGGCCTCCGGGGATCCATCCCCTAAGGGCCCTGACCTTAGTAGGATGAACCCCCGTTTCTCGCGCGCCACCTCCCCCTTTCCACCCACTAGTCCCATAACCGGATGAATCTTTTCTCAAACCTACTGGTGATAAATGAGAATGGAGCGATTAGAGGATCGACCGGTTCTGAGCTGGGGCGGCGGGGGGGGGGTGGTGGGGGGGGTGGGGGGGGGTGGGAAGATTGTTGGAAGGAAAGGAGCCAGGCGCGTAGGATGCGGTTTAGCCAGAGAAGCCTCCAGGCCTGGAGAGGAAAAGCAGACACATTTCTGGCTGTCCGGTACTCGGCCTGGGAGAGTCTCAGGGTTGGCGGGAGTGTGGACACCTCCCCTGGCTGGGTGCAGTCTTACTTCTGAAAGGGATTGAGGGAGGAGGAGGAGGGAGAAAGCATGTGGAGTCCGTAGCCAGGAGTGTGCGTTTGTGAGTGTAAGTGTGTGTGTGTGTGTGTGTGTGTGTGTGTGTGTGTGTGTGTGTACACGCGCTCATGCATTGGTGTGGGCCCTTGTATCTGGGGCCCTGTGTGTTTGAGGTCTGCCTCAGACCCCCAGAACGCCCCCCATCTCATGCTTCTCTTCTAACCACCACCATTTCATTAAACTCATGGGTCTGGGATTCAAGGTCCCTTAGCCTTTGTGCTAATAGACAGCTCAGTGGCCCAGCTGTATTTCCTACCAGTGCTGGCTCCCCATCTTCTCCCCCTCAGTTAATAACAGCTCAGGTTCGCTTCTTTGTGCCAGGCTCAGGTGTAAGCGCTTTACATGTGTAAACTGTCTCTCACATAATCCAATGAAAGAAGTACTAATTATCCCCATTTGACAGTTGAGAAAACTGAGGCGCAGCTAGTAAGTGGAGGATCCAAGACTTCTAGGTGCAGTCTATACTAGAAATCACTATCCTCTGTTGCTTCAACTTTTACTCATTCTCTAGGCACTTCTTCCTCCAGGGAGCCTTTCTAGATCAGGTATTCTCAGATATCATCACTTTTCTGTTCCTGTCACCTGTTCTGGGATTAGGAGCTGCTTTTAGGAAACAGAGGCTGGTAGACAGGTCACAGGCTGCCATCAGGGGGCATTCAGTCTCCTCAGAGATAGCCACCATACCCAGCCCTGATGAGCCAGGTTGGGGAGCTCACCCAGCACATTCTGAAGCCTCCTCATGAGCCAAACTCAAAACACTCTTCCTCAGTTCCCAGGTCACTACCTGCACCTCAGGCTTTAACCCCATCAGCTCTGGGACACTTAATGGAAATGACCTATTCTCTCCTAGGAGAGAGAAAGTTTTTGTGGAACTAGCCAGTTCTCTCCCCAGAGGATGAGCCCTGCACTGCCTTCCCGCCAATCCCTTCTATGCCTCACCCTGTCCGTGGGCCCTGCTCAGGCCTCTGCTGTGTGCCCTGACCCTGTGAATCTCATCCCTCCTTCCTCCTGCTAAGCAAGACTCCTCAGGTAGTACCAAAAACCAAGTTAGACTTCCTTGCTCCTGGTCATGGGATCCCATTCCGGCTCGAAGGGGAAGTGGCTAATTGGGCATGAACCTTCCCTACTCCTGTTGCAGTCCCAGGGACTAACTAATCCCCACCCAATGACTTTCAAACAAGCTCCGGAGTAAAGAAGTCTCTGGCGGAGACCTGTGCAAAGGATCACCCCAGCTCCCCTCTCCTAGGCCCAGAGTGGTTTATGCATTAGTCTTTCGAGATTGAGATGCAAGTCTCCTCTGCCTGCTCAGGTAAGGCATGCTCAAGGGCAGCGGCAGGCTCCACAGGGCCTTGCGGGTTTTAATGCGTACAAAGCATCTCCAGGTTCATTTCCTCATTCATGCTGCACAATTGCCACAGGTGAAGACACCGAGGCAGTCTGGAGTCTTCCCTTGATCCCCACCACACCAGGGGCTGAGCCTGCCCCTAGACCCTCAGTGACTGGCAAAGGTCCATACAATTCACCACACCAGTTCCTTGGTCTGGCTTTATCTTTTCCTTGGTTCAGACAGCTCTTTTATGGAAAGGAATACTAGCCAGTTTTATTTTTAAAAGCTCTTTTTAAAAGATGCCTTTTAGGGGTGCCTGGGTAGCTCAGTTGGTTAGGCATCTGCCTTTGGCTCAGGTCATGATCCTGAGTCCTGGGATCGAGTCCTGCATCAGGCTCCCTGCTTGGCAAAGGGCCTGCTTCTCCCTTGGCCTGCTTCTTTCCCTGCCTGCTGTTCTGCTCATTTATGCTCTCTCTGTCAAATAAATAAAATCTTAAAAAAAAAAAAAAGATGCCTTTCGAATTTTAGATTCAAATTCCTTAAGGAAAATTTTAATTTAAAAAAATCTAATTGTGTATCACAAAAGCACTATTTAAATAACTCTCATTAATGCAGTTTACTACGTGCCATGTAGAGTTCTAAGCATTTTGCATACTATATATTCATTTAATCCTTGCAACAACCCTATGAGGTAATTACTACTATTGTCTCCATTTTAAGATGAGGCAAACTGAGGCACAGAGAAGTTAATTGACTTGCCCAGGTCACAGAGACAGAGAGCAATGGTGCCAATATCCAAATCCAGGGGTCTGTCTGGCTTCAGAGTCTGTGATCTTAACCACTGGCTGTGCTCACAAGAGCTTTCACACATTTAGGAAAGAACCCCTTCTAAAAATTCACTATCTTGTGCTCTGAGAGATTGACGTTGTCTCCTTATTAGACATCTCCATGGTTAAAGTTGAAAACCTTAAAAATAAAACTGTCAGTTATTTTACCAGGAAAGATGGGTTTATTTGAGGGTAGCAAAGAATTGCAATTCAGAATAAACAAGTTTTAGCAAACCATAGCAAGTCCAGAGAACAAAGGAGAAGAATGCTCTTTTATAGAGAAAAGAGGAGAATTGGGAGGAGCTGTTATAAACAAAAAGTCCATGTAGGAGTAACCCAGGAGTTTGAAGTGTAGTGGTGGTCACAGCTGAGTTGTGACAGATTCTCATTGGCTGGGCTGTTGCCCGGCAAGGAGAAAACCTTTCTTGCTCCTGCTCTGGCAGCAAAGAATTAGCTTTTTCCTGTTGGAAATGCAAAGTAGTCCCGGTTCATCGGTTATGCAATTGACTAGGAGTGATGGGAAGTGAGAGCTCCCCCTTCTGGCCTCCCTACTGCGCTTCTTTCTTTTTTTTTTAAGATTTTAAAAAAAGTGAGAGAGGGGACAAAAGCAGGGGAAGTGGGGGAAGGAGAAGCAGGCTTCCCACCGAGCAGGGAGCCCAATGCCAGCGTTAATCCCCGGACCCCGGGATCAAGACGTGAGCCAAAGGCAGACGCTTATGGACTGAGCCACCCAGGTGCTCTCCCTACTGCTTTTCAAATGAGGTTTCTTTGTATTAATTTTCAATTATGCTCATTAAGCTATAGCTCTTAGCTAGAACATCTCTTAATAAGTGGAATTTGTTAAAACTGATGCAGTATTGTTTCTGTTTAAATGGCATATGTCAAGGTGACAAGAATTATTAATACCTTAGGGCTCCTGGGTGGTTGAGTTGGTTGAGATGCTGACTCTTGGTTTTGACTTCAGAGTCCTGGGATCGAGCACTGACTTGGGCTCTGCTCTCAGCACAGGGTCCACTTCAGATTCTCTTCCCCCTCCCTCTCTCTTACTCTCTCTTAAATGAATCAATAAAAGCTTTAACAAAACAAAACAAAAATGCCTTGGATCACTGTTTCAGTGAAAAGTACACTTTGTGAGGTTTAAAATATATTAATCTTATTGGAGAGAAGTACAAGGGGACATTAGATTTCTCTGAAATGTTCCAATTTATTGAAGTAGAACATAATTTTTGTTTGTATAATTAAAAAACAATAAAAAATACGCCTTTATTTAGTCAATCAAAAAATGCCTTCTGTGGTAGGCAGCCTCAACCTCCTGGTAATTAGTCTTACACAATACTCTCCCTTTCAGTGACTTGTTTTTTTTATTTATTATACATTTATTTTAGAGAGAGGGTGCACATGCATGTGGGTGTTTGAGTGAGGAGAGGGGCAGAGGAAGAGAATCTCAAACAGATTCTCTACGAGTATGGACCACCCTCCCCTACTCCCCAGTGTGGGGTTCAGTCCCATGACCCATGAGATAATGACCTGAGCTGAAATCACAAGTTGGACACAACCAACTGAGTGACCCAGGCGCCCCTTGAGTAACTTTTTTAACCAGTAGAATACAGCACCATTGAGGGATTAGCCTTTCTATGAGTAGGTTACAGAAAATCATCACCTCTGACTTGCTAGGACTCTGTCACTTTCTTGGCTTGGACGATTTGATGAAGTGAGTTGCCATGTTGGAAGAACCACATGGCAAGGAACAGAAAATGACCTCCCTTGAGGAACTGAATGCTCCCAACAAATAAGACCACAGACCCTGAACCGACATCTTCATTGCAGCCTTGTGAGAGATTCTTGACCTACAGAAATCGTGCGATAACAAATGTGTATTATTTTAATTCCTAAGTTTTAGGGTAATTTGTTATACAGCAATAGATACCTTTTTTATACAAGTGAATTTTTGAGAAATGAATTAATAAATCATCATACAAACCCATGAAAAAAGAAGGTCTAGTCTACACTGGCAGTAAGTATCTGAAGTCATAGACATGCACTGTAACCACATCTGCCAGAACCATCTGAGGAGCTTAACTCAGTCTTTTGTTTGTTTTTAAGATTTTATTTATTTATTTGACAGAGAAAGGGAGATCATAAGTAGGCAGAGAGGAAGGGCGGGGTGTGGAGGGGGAAAGAAGCTCCTGGCTGAGCAGAGAGCCCAATGCGGGATTTGATCCCAGGACTCTGAGATCATGACCTGAGCCAAAGGCAGAGGCTTAACCCACTGAGCCACCCAGGCACCCCTTAACTCAGTCTTTCGCAGTCAGGGCACCCTCCAGGGAAGTGGTGGCTCTAAGGCAGGGGTGAGTAGGAGTGTGGGGGTAGGGGGGGAGGAAGCATATATATCCCTTACCATCAATGCCTACCACTCCCCACCTTCAATTCCAAAGGTGCCTTAGGACAAGGGCAATCCTATACAAGGCTCTCGGGCTGGGGCCAAGTCTCCCCTCTCAGACCAAGAGGCCCCCAGGGAGAACTTCTTGTTACCCCCCAAGAGCCACAGCAGGCTGAATTCCTCCTCCCCAGTGACTTTCTCCCCTTCTGTCCCCTAGCTCCCAACCTAGAACTCTGCTCAAAAGGGCAGCTCATACGGTGTGGAAAAGAGACCACCAGACAATGGGCAGAATAGAAACACAAACTCAAGAAATGCATTTCTCTGCCCCAGTTTATTCCTTGGCTTGGCCCAGAGGCCTGGTTCATACTCAACATGCAAGGGCTAGACACAAAAGTCACTTCAACCTTACTTCCTATGCCCTTCACCCACCCACCTGTCAGGGATAGAACACTTTAGAGAAAGGAAGAGCACCCCCATTTTGAAGAGAGGGAGACTTGGCATCATGCCACTGCTCACCCACCAAGACCTTGTATCCTAATGGCTCCCAAAAGCAAAGCAGAGAGCTTGGCTCCTGTAGTTCTTGGTTCTCCCCAGAATTCACCCACTCTCCATGTCACGGAGCCTCGCCTGGAGCCTGTCAACCCCCAGCAAAAGGACCATGCAGTGACAGACAGGGTTATAGGCTGACATTGCCCCCTGCTCCTCCTGGAAAGTCGACTATGGCTCCTCTGTGCCCAGACAGCCTGATTTCAGGAAAACAGACCAACCTAATTTAACATCCAGTGTCTCTAAAACCAGAGAGGCACAGCAAGTAGAGGCACAGAGAATAAAGTGAGATTTTTTTTTTTTTTTCCCGCAGCAGTCTTGGAACACCTTGTCCATTCCTTGCAAGCGAATAAGCACACATTCACTTTCATCAGAAGCTTAAATCAATATGGTCTGCAACAGCTCCTTTGCCATGGAGAAGTGTGCTTTGTTTCAAAGTGATATTTTAGAATTCCCTTTCTCCTTTTCTTCACAGGGTTCTGCACTCTCTTCTCCCCCATCCCCATCTCCCATGTGCCCCAAGGCAGAGTTCAAGTAAGAAAGTCCTTTATCTTCTTCTCTGATCCCACCTGCCTCCATCCCAGCCACAGTGTGGATCACCACCCCCAGCTCCCCTCCCTCACACTAATTCTCTAGCAGGTGCCCCAGGTGCCCTGGCAGAACTGTGGCCAAAAAGCCACGGCAGGCCAGAGCGGCCACCATACTTCCCACTGCAAATCCACCATCAGGGACAATAGCCTTAGCAGAGTGAAGTCTGAGAGGAGGGATGGGGAGAAGGTGGAGAGTCGGCCTGGGAAATCTCAGGGGACTGGATCAGCCACAACCCTCAGATAAATACTGCAGGCTAGCCCTCTCTCCGGAGCAATGGGACCCTGCAGAGGAAAGAAGGCTAGGGTTGGCATGGGGTAACACAGGGTGTGGATACCCCCACATAAACAGCTGGGTATGTATTTGCATACACCTGCTTGTGAGTCTGCCTGCAAATACACGTGCCCCTGATACACACTTCCCATGCCTGCACCTGCACACACAAAGACATATTCATATACACCTCCCACAACCTCAAACTCACACATATGCACACACACCTTCTGTATATATATCCTCCCTCGTGCACACATACGCACATTGCTGGATACCTGTTCATGCACACATACACAAACTTACTCCCTCTCCTCTACATGCTCCACACACCCAATGTTCACACACAGAGGCCTGCACCCAAGTTAGCTGGCGTGTACACACAGGTCCGTGCCCGGACGCATCTGCCTGCAGGTCGGCGCACACACTCACATTTGCTTGCCTGCGCTCATACCAGCAAATAATCACGTACTTCCTTGAGCACAAGCACACACATGCGCGCAAATCTGAACATACACCCCTGCACCCCGGCAGAGACACACCCTTAGCCCTGCTCCTGGGGCCCAGAGGGGGCCGCCCTCTGTTGGAGACAGCGGATCAGCTCCTTCCGGTTGTCCAGGATCGTGTCGAAGCTCTCCTGCAGGCGGGCCTGCTGGTCTACCAGCTGGTGCTGCAGGCCCCGTATCCACTGCAGCAGGGTCAGCCGGCGGTACATCACTAGGTGTGCATGGTGCTTCTCTTTCTCCTGCTCTTTGTAGCGCTCCTGGGCCTGCAACTGCTGAACAGCCCGGGCCACGGAGGGCAGAAGGGGATCTGCAGGGCCCAGGCCTTGGGGAGTCCCACAGGCCGGCTCAGGACTGCTGCTGGAGCCATCGGTGCTTAGAGAGCTGCTGGCATAGCCGTTGTCCTCCAGCGGAGAGCGGACCGTGCTGGCGCCACCCAGCTTCTCAAGCTTAGCTCCGGGTATTTCTGCCCCTTCTGGGGGGCTGCGCACCTCCCCTTTAGGGAGTCCGGGATCCTGGAAGGCCTGGTTGTCAGAGGGCAACTCAGAGGAGCTCCTCATCGGTATGGGCTCCACATGGCCAGGCATCCCATGCCAATTCTCATTGGCGTCTTTGGCACTTGCCATGAAGTTAGAGTTGCTGTCTGGTTGGAACTCTGCCTGACATACTCCCGGTGGGCCCCCAGGGAACTGGCTCCCCTCAGCTAGCCCTGGCTGGATGGTGAACATTTGGTCTGTAAACAGGAAGCAGAAGAATGAGTTAGAGCAGGACAGGTGTTCCAGGGGTGGTGGGGGAGGGGGGGCGTGTCCCAAGTCATGGCAACCTAGTGGCAGGGTCCAGGCAGTTTCAGTCCCTTGCCTTCTGGTAACACCTCCCTTTGTGGTTCTCCTCCTCCCTGTTAACTCAGTGTCCTTCCTACATAGGGTTTTCTCAGCCCTCTGAGGCAGCCTATCTTCTCTATGCCTGTCTATGTCACTCTATGACTGTATCCCTAAAGGACCTCATCCTCTGCTGTAGCTTCAAGAACCGTCAGGTGTTGGTGACTCTCAGATGTGTCTCCAGCTCAGATCCGACTGCTGTCCAACTCTGCAACCAACCACAGGCTCCCCGGATTCTACACGTCCAAACCAGCTCTCCCTCCCCGGTGTGCTCCGCGAAATGGCCCACTACCCATTCAGTCACTCCAGCCAGAAACCTGCAAGCAGCCCCGACTCCTCGCCAGCTTCCTTCTCCCATCTCACTGGCCACCATATGACAAATGGTGACATATGACAAATCTTCCTCATGAAACCCTGTGCCTGTATGCACAGCCATCAACCTTCACTTTCACTCGGTTCAGGCCATTTCTTCCCTGGAATACCGATGGCCACAGCCTTCTCACTGATCTCCCTGCCTCCAGTTAAAAAAGTAAACCTGACTTGTCACAGCCCTGGGTGCCCTCTCTAAACTGCTGAACCTCCACATGGCCCACAAGGTTGTGCTTCACCTGGCCCCTGCTCACCCCTCCAGACGGGCCTCTTCCACTCTGGCCCTCTCACCACCCCCAAACTGCTCAGAAACCTCAAAATATGCCACCATTCACTTCACACAATTCCCTTCCCCAACACACACACCCTCCCCTTCCCCTCACCTCTAAGCTCCTCTGTTCTCCCAGCAAATTCCTTTCTGATCAAACCCCAAACCCAGCTCTCACTTCCCAGCTCTCCTCCTCGCTGAGGTCTTCCTGATAACCTCCCCCTGCCCACCCCAGCAAACATCAATAAGCACAGTTAACCATGGCTTCCCTGGGTCCCCAACTGCACTGGTATACACTGTTTTATCCGTATTTATTCCTTGTCCCTGGAACGGAGTTGATGGTCAATAAATGTTTCTATGCAGTCGTTTGGGGGTTTGTTTTGGTTTTGGACTATCTTGTGCTAGCAACTTGAACGTGACTAATGCTGGAGTTCTGTATCTCCTCTGTCCTTTCCCTGGAGCCAGCACTCAGCCTGGCACTAAGCGGTGTCACAGAACACAGATGCTGAGGGAGTGAACGCAGGAGGGGGACTGCAGTGGGCTGTCTGTGCTCAGAAAGAGGGAGCCAGCAGTAGCAGGAGGTTACTGCTGGCTGCCCAGGGCTGGAAGAGCTTCAGTTCCCTCCTCTGCCCCAGGGAGCACCTCCATGCTCTGCGCCCACACCCCACTGACAAGCCTCTCTCCTGACCTTGTTCCCTTCCCTCTGCAACTACTATCTCCTGCGTACCCCAGCCCTAGCTCGCTCCATCCTGAGGCCCCAGAGGGAGGGCCAATCACAGCATTCCTCCCTGGCCACTAACCACGACTACCAAAATTAGGGTTTGAATCCACAAGAGGATTCTACTGACCGCATATTGCTAGGATTAGAAAAATAGAGGATCGGTGAGAGCAAGGGATAGTGGAAATACAGCACGCACTGAAGAGGTATTTGTAGGTAGCAGGGACCCTCCCTACATCCAGTAGTGGGCAAAAGTCCGGGAGTCCCTTAGTGACCTACATGCTCCCATCCCTCTAAGCCGTCTTGGAGATTCTCGCCAGCTCAAATGTTTTCTCTTTTTCCTAAGCTGGGCGGGGCCACAAGGCAAGCAGAGATGCGGTGGTTGCGGCACTGAGGCTCCCGGGGTTCTCTGAGATGGTGAAATGGGAACCCAGACACCCCGGCATCAGGCTTCCCCCCAAGCTAATCTGCAAGTCGGCCGGGGTCGCGGGATGGGGTGGAGGGGGCGGCGCTTGGCTCAGTAAGGGTCGGGGAGACGGCCTCCCTTCCTGCCTAGCTCTGAGGGACAGGACCTCCCCAGGAGACAGAGGATAGAGACCATCCTTCCCTAAGCTCCCCATAGGAGGCAGCCAGTCGGAGGCTGCGACACCCCCCGCACCCCCCCTCCCCGCCCCCCAGACCTGGACCGGCACCCCTCCCCTCGCCACCCCTCCCCTCCCCGCCCGACTCACGGCCTGGACGCGCCCGCCCCAGCGCCGTTGGCTCTGCTCCCGCGGACCCGGTGGCGGGATCTCGTCCCTCGGGGCGGGGTGGGGTGAGGAGGGGCGTCCCTCGGCCTGACCTGGGCGGCCCCGCGGGCCGGGAGTGGGGTGTAGGGTTCCCGCGCGGCGCGGCCAAGCCCCAGGCCCGGACTCCGGAGTCGCGTGGCGTCAGCGCAGCGGGGCGGGGCGGCCGGGCCCACGTGGGCCCGTTCGGTGGTTCTGCCGAGCTGGCGGCTCCCGCAGCCCGAGTGCCCGAACCGACTCCCCGCCTCCTGCAGCCTCTACCGAGGCCTGCCGGGTGAGGGGTTTATCTTCTAACTGCATCCACTGGGTCGCTCGGATCGCTTTGCGTCACTGCAAATACAGTGACATTTTCAAAATGAAAATCTGATCATGACACCTGACTCCTGCTTAAAGCCTTTCAAATGGTTTCCCTTTTTCGGGGTAAATCCCGAAGGCAGCAGCCGCAGGGTTCTGAGCCACCCGTCCTGTCTACCTACCCGGCTTCATCCTCTGCCCTCCGTCTCTGCAGTTGGGCCTCACGACCCTTTCTGCCACACGACTTCTGCACACACTGTCCCCTGTACCTGAAACTCTGTTCCCATTCTCGACTTACTCATGTTTCAGCTCTCTTCTTGGGTAAACCTTCTCTGACCTCCTAGACCAGATTCGTCTCCCCTTTTATGTTACCCCAGGGCACTTCGTTCCTTTCCTTCATTGAATCTATGGCAGTTTGAAATGATATATTTATTTTGTGCCTATTTCATGAAAGTCACTTAATGAAAGCTATGTTTGAAGAGAAGAAAGAAAATCTGCTTTGGGACAGGATTGGGCCTCCTGTCCCGAACCTAAGCCCTAGCACCTTCCTCTCTGCAGGGGCAGAGAACCTCTCCATGGTGTCTGTGCAGTGAGCTCTTCTCAGTTCCAGCTTACTAAAGCCTGACCCCCTCACTCCCTGCCTTCTAGAATGAAATGTGAAGGAGTGAGCCTCGGTTTGCAATAAGAGAGAATGGATTGGGAGCTGATTCTGACTCTAATGAGAAGAAATCACTGGCTGGTGTTAGGGAAGTTATCGCTTCTTAAATTTAACTTCTTGCCTAAGGCAGCCCTAGAAAGGAGACTGGGACAAACTGAGCCTTCAGGACACCCACAGGAGATTCTAGGAGATCCCTTCCGTACCCCTCACTTCCCCGAGTAAAGCAAGCAACTGGCTACAACCTTCTTCACGTTCTTCCCCCATTAAAAACAAAATAAAACCGGGCGCCTGGGTGGCTCAGTTGTTAAGCAGCGGTTGCCTTCGGCTCAGGTCATGATCCCAGGGTCCCTGGGATCAAGCCCCTCCTGGGGCCCTGCTCCGCGGCGAGTCTGCTTCTCCCACTCCCGCTGCCTCTGTTCCCTCTCTCACTGTGTGTCTCTCTCGGTGTGTCAAATAAATAAATAAAATCTTAAAAAAATAAAACTGATATGAATTTATCTTTGGCTCAAAAACATTTAAAAATACTCTTGTCTTTTCCTCATCTCTTTCTGCTTCCCCCTCCCATCTTTTGCTATTTTTTAAGACCTCAGCCCCATTGCTACATCAGGCACTAACTAGTCTCCCTTTTTCCCTTACCCACTGCAAGTTCCTCTTGCCTTTAGCCAAGTGATCGAATGACGTGACCCAGATCCTCCTAAAGCCACCCTGAGCCCGTGTGGTCTCGAGTTCTGCCAATCTTCCTGCGCCCTACAGCTGTGTCAGATAGTTAGTGGTTCTGTGGGTCCAGAGCTTCTCCTCCCCTTACACCCCGCTCCTGTGGACTCCATCTCTCCCAGATCTAACCGTGTGGGCCAAATGGGAGCCTGATGCGTCCCCAGATGGGAACCCATCCCAGGGGAGTTAGCATCCTTCTCTGGGACTTTCTGAAATAAAAGGAAGGCAAAGCAGGGAAGATAGATGGACAGGGCTGCCGCAATCACATTCCCTGCCAAGCGGGAGTCAGTTTATAGCAGGAGAAAATGATGCTCGTGCACGGAAGCAGAGACAAAAGACGGAAGTCCTGGCGACGTTCTGGTCCCTGCTTCCCGAGGCCGTTCTCTATCTTCCAATAAGGCCCCTATGTTGCCAAGCCTAACTTGAGTGGAATTTCCTTCACCGGCAATCAAAAAATCCTAATTAACACAAGGGCACAAGGTGGTGACCCAAGGGTTCTTCTCATATACTCTCAGCCCTCATTAAGGAGGAGCAACTCTGTCTCCCCACGGTAGCCATTATCAACCCAGCCTACATGGTGACCTCCTTTGAGATGCAGTGGAATCACCATAGTGTTCCCTCTGGAGAGGAATGAGACATTCCTCCCCAGACTCCGAAATCTCCTGACCTGTAGAGGTTAGAATGGCGGAGACAGGAAGCAAACAAAGTCTTGGAGAAAGTGTCACGTGCAATCTCGAAACGTGCTATGCCTACTTCTGCCTCTTACGATGTATTCTGGCTCCAGATCCCAATTCTATGCTGACTGTTGACTTGGAGCCTCTATGGTGCTCTGCAGGGCAGCCCACCACCTGGGGTAGCTGCATAATCAATCGCTTTCTCCATTGTCCTGTTAAGCTAGTTGTTTCTAAACAGCATCATCTGGGAGAAGGCACAGGAATTCCAAGGGCGTTAGATTGCAGCCTCTCTTCTCTTAGTCAAGGGCAAAGTTGTGTGGGATCTTTCAGCCCTGGCTAATCAGTGCAGTGACTGTTCAGACAATCAGTGCAGTGACTGTTCAGACAGTGGTCCTGGGCATGCCATAATTTTCAAAAGCCCGGAGCCTTGAAAACAAAAAACCCCAGGAAGGCAGGGGTATCCATGCCCATATGATCACAGAAAAGCAGATATATGGATGTCTGTGGTTCATTCACCGGAAGATTCCAGTTAGAATGCCAAGGAACCAGTCATTCCAGGTAGAGCGGTAAAGCAAGCATCCGCCTACCTGCATAGATTTCAGGGATGTAATTGGCAGGGACATAGGAATCAGAGAGGGCCAGTAGCAGCCCGACTAGGCCAGCCCAGGACAGGAGACAGGTGTCCTGGCAGACAGACAGATGTCAGAACTAAGAGAGGCTAACAGTGAGTAGCCAGACCCAGGTCCTAAGGGCCTAGAGTATCAGGCGAGGAGACAAGGGAAAGGAGAGGTATTTCTACCCCAGGAAATAGGACAGGCAGGAATTCCGCTACAGGTGGAGAACTTCTCAGCATCAGTACTCCCAGGAAGAAAGGGGTGGGGCGCAGGATCAAGGTGTTTCAGCCTCAAAGACTTTGCCCCTTCCTGTCCCTTCCCTCACTCCCTCACACCCAGCAGAGGGCTCACCTTGAGTCACAGGCTTTGTTGGAGATTCAGGGCAGAATCGGGACTGGTGGGGGCCTTGTGCGACTCCCTGTTTAGAAAGGGAAATAGAAAAAGTGGGCCGTACAGGGTGGCAGGCCCTACAACAGAGCTACGAGGCAAAAGTCATGAGTGCAAAAGAGGGTAAGGAGCTCTCTGGCGTCCCAGAGAGGATATTTGAGCCAGGCTTTAAAGGATGAATAGAAGCTCCCCAAGAGAAAGTGGGGGAAGGCCAAGCAGATTATATGCTGTGTGTATGCTCAGACTGTGGCCCAGGTGACTGGGACTTGAGAGGAAATGAAGGTAGGAGATGAGGCTAGAGGGTGAAGTTGGCCCGGCTGTGAAAGGCCTTGACCACCCACCGTTTCGAGGAGCCTGAGCCTCATCCTGTGGGCAGCAGGGAAAACCTGAGCACGCCCCCAAAGCTTCCTCATCAGACCAAAGCACAGTTGTGCCCCTGGAGGGCCAACTCTATTGCTACCCACTTTCTTCTCTTTCCTTGAGCTCACGGCATCTGCCAGGTCCCCCACAGGGCTTTGGGAACTTAGGCAAATCAAAGCATTTCAAACTTTCCAGATTAAATAACGGTACTGTGCCTTGAACATGGTTAAATAACACTGTAATTGTGAACAGGGTTCCTTGGACTCCCAGCACTAGACACAGCCCTGGAAGACCTCTGGCATCCCAGAGAGTCCTTAAGGCCGATGAGAAGGAAAACCATCCCCCAGAATTAGCTCATCCTGGGAAAGAAGGCCTACAGAGCTGATGACCTAGTTGTTTTGTTCATCCATTTCTCCGCTGCCCTTTAAAGGTAAAGTGTCGCTCTCTTCTCTCAAGAAATTGCTGTG
The DNA here is from genome assembly GCF_964662115.1 of Mustela nivalis. Classification (NCBI taxonomy): domain Eukaryota; kingdom Metazoa; phylum Chordata; class Mammalia; order Carnivora; family Mustelidae; genus Mustela; species Mustela nivalis. Next base: position 26,023,917 of record NC_139029.1, read on the forward strand.
CGATCACTTTAGGTAAGACATGTCCATTCCCCATCCCCAATAGGGCTGTTTTCTTGGCTGTAAAATGAGGGGAGCGCCATCATCAACAAATCAGAAGTTGTTTTTTGTTTGTTTGTTTTTAGGATTTTATTTATTGGACAGAGATCACAAGTAGGCAGAGAGGCAGGCAGAGAGAGAGGAAGGGAAGTAGGCTCCCTGCTGAGCAGAGAGCCTGATGCAGGGCTCCATCCCAGGACCCTGGCAAAGGCTTTAACCTACTGAGCCACCCAGGCACCCTCAAATCAGAAGTTTTAAATCTTCCCCCCCCCTAAGCCTTGGAATCTTTTTTTTTTTTTTTCTCCCAAACAAAATCTATGCAGTATATCCAGACCGAGATCTCGTCTTCTGCTGGAACCCTCCACCCTAAATGGCTCCTGAGGAGCTCCCAGGAAGCTTTTAAAGCTGGGATGGGGCACAGTTACAAATGTGCTAGGAGGTGCAACCCCCACTCACCACCCCTGCTCCCCCCCCAAAGGGACAAGGAGAAACTGAGGGGTGTTTTGGAGCTGCTGGGGGAATGAACGGTAGTGTAGACTCTTTCTCTTAATGTACGTAAGTGGTAAATGGCCCCTTCCAAACACCTCTCCCACCGTGAGACCAGAAAGGCAAATCCGAGGTCCCGAGGCTGTGGGAAATGCTAGAGTCCACAACAGAGGGAGCGGGCTAGAGAAGCTGATGGGAAGGAGGACTGGGAGAAGGCAGTGCCTGCCTGTCCCACCCCCTTCCTACCAGCTGCCTCCGTGGGCTCCGTAATCCCCATGCGCCCTCCCCCTCCGCACCCTCTGGCCGCCCACCTCTCCTCCACCCACCCCATTCATCAGTAGGAGGGCACGGTATCAGCACAGCCTTTCAGGGTCTGACAGGTCCTTTCTGGGTGCCCCCCACATGTAACCACTTAACCCCCAGCACAAAGGGCCTAGCTGAATGGGCTTGGAGCCGGTGGCTCGTGCAGAAGGGGAGGCCTCAATAGGATTTGGGGAGCTGGGTGTATAAACCGCTCTGCTCCAGCAGCCCTCAATGGAGGAGCGGGAGTCGGGGCATGTGCCGAGGGGAGGAGCCCGGCAGCTGCATCCCACCCCCGAACAATGATTTATTCATTCTCCTGGCACACACAGAAAAAACAGGCGGGGGGGGGGGCGGGGGAACGTGGCCCCACAAATCGCCCTTGACCTCAGCTGATTCCGGAGGCAATGAAGCAGCTCAGAGCGCCCCCTCCCACTTGTAATGCGTTGCCTCCAGGCAGCCCTTCCTCTTCCCGGCCAGCAAGTAGAGTGCGTGACAAGGTAAAGGATGCCTTGAGCAGCCTGCAGGTCAGGCGGGCTTGCTCTCTGAACTCGCTCCACCCAATCTCAACCTCACGCTCTCTAAAATCTTCCTGGTCAGGTTTTTCTCAAACCCATTTCACAGCCAGAGAAACTGAGGCAGGAAAAAAAAAAAAAGGGCACATAGCATGACCCTTCTCAGGACTGCCCTAGGGGAAGGGCTGCCAGAAAAAGCAGGGTTTGGGAGTTCAGCCTGGAGATGGCCTGCAGAAAAAGGGCATGCAGTAAAGGCTTGCTAACAGAAGGTATCCTATTTGTTGTCCACACTTCTAGCCCCCATCCTCCAGCCACATCTGCCTCTGATTCTTCAGAACGATCTTAGGGAGAATGTTGGGAATTAGGGGAGAGAAGGAAGACAGGTAAGTAGAGATGCTAAAACCAGTAGATTTTAAAAAATATACATTTTGAGGGGGCACCTGACTGAAGGTAGAGCATGCAACTCTTCTTGATCTTGGGGTCACGAGTTCAAACCCCACATTGGGGGCAGATTGTACTTAAAATTTAAAAAATATATATTTAAAAAAATGTTGGGTGGGTAGGAGGTTTCGAGAAGCTAAATTGTGACAAAAATAAATTTGTTTTTGCTTCCTAGCCTCCACACCTCATGTCACCAGAGCCAGATTTAAAAAAAAAAAAAGAAAAGAAAACAACAACAACAACATAATAAATAAAACTAAAAATCAATAATGTTAGCAGAACAAGGAGAACCAGATTGAAGTGACCATCCTCAGACTGGCCCCTGGGCCTCCTGGCCCCAAGCTCATAATTACCCTGTCACACAGAAAACAAATCTATGTGGGTGTTAAATGCAGAGAGATGGGAGATCCTGGGCAAGGAAGTTGCCCAGCTCAGGAGGGGGAAGGGAGTTGCAGTAGGAAACAGATTGGCTTTTGGTGCTGGGACAGGAAGGGGGTGGTTTGAGATTGACAAAAATTAAGGCCTTGAAAGTTCCAAAGAAGTTTTCTTCCCTGAGACAGGAGGGTAGACACATGAAGGAAGGTGATCCTGCCTAATACTGAACATTAATGGTAGGAAGTCAGAGGGGAAGTCCCCCAGCCCCCTTCTCTGAGCCCAGGAGGGCAGGTTGCTATGCTGCTGCTGCCCTCTGGTGGGCAAAAAGACAGTCTCAGCACCTCCAATGCTGGAAACTTGCTGGAAACTGCAGTGTTTCCTTTTCTGTTCTAAAGCCTTGGCCACCAGGACGAGCAAACCCCAGGAAGCAGATGCTGAGGCAGTTTAGCATATGGAGCTAAAAAGTGCCCTTGAGGGGTGCCTGGGTGGCTCAGTGGGTTAAAGCCTCTGCCTTGGGCTCAGGTCATGTTCCCAGGGTATTGGGATCGAGTCCTGTATTGGGATCCAGTCCTGCATCCCTGCATCAGGCTCTCTGCTCAGCAGGGTGCCTAGTTCCTCCTCCCTCTCTGCCTGCTTCTCTGCCCACTTGTGATCTCTGTCTGTCAAATAAATAAAATCTTAAAAAAGGGAAAAAAAGGGGCGCCTGGGTGGCTCAGTGGGTTAAGCCGCTGCCTTCGGCTCAGGTCATGATCTCAGAGTCCTGGGATCGAGTCCCGCATCGGGCTCTCTGCTCAGCGGAGAGCCTGCTTCCCTCTCTCTCTCTCTGCCTGCCTCTCCATCTACTTGTGATTTCTCTCTGTCAAATAAATAAATAAAATCTTTAAAAAAAAAAAAAAAAGGAAAAAAAGAAGTGCCCGTAGGATCAACATCTGTGGAAGAGAGGGGACAGAAGCCCAACCGCCATTCAGGCCCCCGACGGCCTCAGTCAACACCTCAGGGAACTCTAAAGGTTGGATGGTCCTTCAAATTTGTCCCCAAATGATCAGAGATGGCCAGCCCTTCATACTCCTGTCACTGCATGCAGGCCATGCTGAAAAGGGGCATGACCTCAGGCAAGGGGTTCTCTGCTGCAAAGGCAGGCCTTCAAGGGGCTGACCACTGAGAGCTGTCTGCAGAAAGTGTTCCCAAAAACTGGGCCAACAAGGTCTTCCTGGAAGTGGATGGGACAGCGCATTCCCGTCTACCCCTCACCCCACAGATACTCATCCAACGTGTGTTACAGGAGCAGCACGGTTCGATCCCCCCTCGGGCTCCAGGCTCAATGGGGGCAGCCTCCAAATCTGTTATTCAAGCAACTGATCTTGGGAAATGGTTAAGGGAGTCTTAATGCTCGAACTCGTGGATCCATTCATTCAACAAACACTCACTGGGATTTACTGTATGCCAGGTCTGGAGGGAGACACTTTACCAATGTTTTTCTTATTTAATCCTCACATCTGTGTGGCTGGTATTAACTTAGATAAGTCACGTGAGATGAAGTTACTAAGTGGCTTTTGCCATGCAATCACACTTTAAAAAATGACACAATGGGGGGCGCCTGGGTGGCTCAGTGGGTTAAAGCCTCTGCCTTTGGCTCAGGTCATGATCCCAGGGTCCTGGGATCGAGCCCCGCATTGGGCTGTCTGCTCCGCGGAGAGCCTGCTTCCTCCTCTCTCTCTCTCTCTCTGCCTGCCTCTCTGCCTACTTGTGATCTCTGTCTGTCAAATAAATAAATAAAATCTTTAAAACAAAAAATGACACAATGGGACAAGTGCTGTTGCTGCTGTCACAGTTCTTTCGGGCCCCAAAGGGGTGTCGGCTCTGTTCTGTGTGTTTGCGTGCCTGTATGGAGAGAGGTGGCTTTTCTCTCTGCTTTTAGCCAGAATATTTCCTAGATCATAGCCAAGAGTCGTGCCTCCATGGCCTCTTGCTTTCATTCCTTTCTACAGAAGCATGAGCTTCTGTAGAAATTCCTGATTGTGGGGCACCTGGGTGGCTCAGTCTGTTAAGCGTCCCCTTTCAGCTCAAGTTATGATCCCAGGGTCCTGGCATCGAGTCCCGTGTCAGGCTCCCTGCTCAACAGAGTCTGCTTTTCCCTCTGCCTGCTGTTCCCCTGCTTATGCTCTCTCTCTCACAAATAGAAATCTTAAAAAGACATAAATAAAAACTCCTGGTTGTAACTACAGAACTGGCTTCTTCTCTGGTTAAAGGGAGAGACCAGGGACGCCTGGGTGGCTCAGTTGGTTAAGCAGCTGCCTTCGGCTCAGGTCATGATCCCAGCGTCCTGGGATCGAGTCCCATATCGGGCTCCTTACTCCGCAGGGAGCCTGCTTCTCCCTCTGACTCTGCCTTCCACTTTGTCTGCCTGTGCTCGCTCTCACTCTCTCTCTCACAAATAAATAAATAAAAAAAAAAAAAAAAAGGGAGAGACCACTCTGCAACCCTGCTGCTCTTTGGTCATCTGGTCACTAGAAAATCCATGAAAGGGTGAGTTCTACCTCCGATACCTAACTTCCTTAACTACATGATCATTTGGGGAGAGCCCTGACGGGACAAGAGGTGGAGGTTTCTTTTTTCTACTTCTTTTTTAAAAGATTTTATTTACTTATTTACTTATTTACTTATTTGACAGAGAGAGACACAGTGGGAGAGGGAGAAGTAGGCTTCCCGCCAAGCAGGGAGCCCCATGCAGGACTCGATCCCAGAACCCTGGAATCATGACCTGAGCCGAAGCCAGACGCTTAACGACTAAGCCAGCCAAGCACCCTTAGGTGGAGGTTTCTGCTCCAAAAACCTCTCTGTACTCTTTAGCTCTCATAACCCAACTGTAGGAGGTGAGGGCTGGACAGATAGAGGAACCTGTCAGCCTCTGTTCCGTTATAGCCCTGACCCGTTCTCATCTTTGGCCAGTTAAGTCTCCCTGTCACCAACATAAAGATTTAGTTTTCTCATTTAGATTCTAATCATAAAGACCTTGAAGGAAAAAGAGGCATGTATGTGTGTCGGGAGGAAGCTTGGCTGTCAAGCAACTTCTGGGTCTGACTGCAGAGAGACATAAAGTACTCTCAATATTCCTCACCCCTCCCAACCACACACACACAGACACACACACACACACACACACACGCACGCACGCACGTTCACATGTATGCACATACACCACACACGCCTTTCCTCCTGGGCCCCCAGAACCTAATTTTTCACGTTTGGAAAACCCAGATGATTTTTGCCTGGGTCCATCTGGCTTTCCAAATAACCTGTCTTTTTGATAAATAACACAAGTTAAATTAGACAAGACAAACAAAGAGAGGGGTGGGCAGTTGGCTTTTTTCCTTCCATCAGCCTCAGAGAGAAAGACAGGGGCTGAAAAACGTACACCGTGACTCACTCCCAACCCTTCCCTAGCATTTTCCACCCTTTAGACTCAGCCCTGTGATTCCCCAAGTTGAGAACTGGGGGCCTCCCTTTCACCCCCACTCGCCTCACCGGCCAGCCCTTAAGAATACCAGCCTGTGGTGCTTTCTAAAATAAAGGGAAAGAACCCAGGCGTTCAGCCCCAGAGTTTCTTCCAAACACCCTGAGGCTGAGCTACTTCAAACCCCCTTTTCCCATTATGTATCCCACCACAGGGAAGAACTAGATCAATACACTGAAAATGAAAACCTTTAAGGTGAGAGAAGAGGGGACAAAAAGAGGGGACGGGAAGGACGTGGATAGTACAGACAGATGACACAGCTACTAGGGATAGAGGTCTGGTGCCGGGGTCTCCAAAGGTACAGAGGTGACCCCAACCATCCACAAAGTCGTGCTGATCTCCTCAGCTTGCTGCGAGAGTCCGGGTACACGGCCAGCGCTCATCCCAACCCCTCCCACAGGTCCCAGCGCACGACCAGCTCACGGTCCATGGACTGCTGGCTCTGGCTAGGTTTGGCTTCCCCTCCCCACTCAGCCAGAATCCTATGAAGCCTGACCCCCAGCCTGTCCTCAGCAGCGGGCTCGTAGCCATCAGTGTGGCCTCTTCTGTCTATCATTTCAGATTAATTTGTGCCTCTGATCCCAACACAACCCTGTGAGCTAAACCCAGTCATTTCACACAGGCCTCATTTCCAGTTGAGGAAAGAAGTTCAGAGAATGACTTATTCAAGGTCATGCCCCTTGTAAGTTGCAGAATAAGGATTTAAGGCTTCAGTCACCACCAATATTCTATCCCACACTAGGAAGCTACTTTATAAGCAGTTCAGCTCCAAGCTTCTCCCCATTAGCTCTTCCAGGCTTTAAATCAGTCTTTGCTCAGGAAGATTAAATGATTCTATGTGCTGGGTATGGTGATACCTATGCTTTTTTCTTCTTTTTTTTTTTTTAATTTTTTAAAAGGTTTTTTTTTTTTTTAAGCAATTTCTATACCCAATATTGGGCTCAAACTCACAACCCTGAGATCAAGAATCACACACTCTATGGACTGAGCCAGCCAGGGGCCCCTTTCTTTATATTTTTTAACAGAACAGATATGGTCTCTGCTTTTACAGAATTTAGTCTAACAGGGGAGACAGACCTACACAAACATTTAAGGTGGCAACCGTGACAAAAGGGGGTGCCTGGGTGGCTCAGTCAGTTGAGTGTCTGCCTTTGGCTCAGGTCATGATCTGAGTCCTGGGATTAAGTCCTGCATCGGGCTTCCTGCTCAGCGAGGGTCTGCTTCTCCCTCTCCCTCTGTGCTCTCTCTCTCTCTTTCAAGTAAATAAATAAAATGTTGGTTTTTTTTTTTTTAAATTGTGATAAAAGATGCAAAAGAAAAGGAAACTAACAGAGGTAAGCACATTCAGAAAGGGATGGTAATCGAAGGCTTCTCGGAGGAAGTTCAATTTAAGCTAACATCTGGAGAATTATACACTAGCCAGACAAAAAAGGAGGGTGGAGAGGAAGGCATGCCAGGAAAAGGGGAGAACACTTTGGAAGGCTCTGAGGTTAAGTGTAATGTTGAAGGAGAGTGGACAGGAGGTTGGGAGGCAGAGCTATATAATGAAGGGCCTTGTAGGCCATGAGGAGTTTGAACTTCATTCTGAGTGCAATGGAAACAATGAAAGGTTTTATTTTTTATTTTTTTAGAGGGAGGCGGGGCAGAGGGAGGAGAGAATCTTTATTTTATTTTTTTTAAGATTTTATTTATTTGACAGAGAGAGAGCAAAAAAAAAAAAAAAAAAATGGGGGGAGCAGCAAAGGGAGAGGGAGAAGTAGCTCCCTATTGAGCAGCAAGCCTACTTGGGGCTTGATCCCAGGACCCTGAGATCATGACCTGAGCTGCAGGCAGGCACTTAACCAACTGAGTCACCCAGGCACTCAAGGCACTGAAAGGTTTCATATGAGGGAGTGGCATTCTCCAGTTTATGTTTATACAAAGGTCATCCTCTGGCTGCTGTACATAGATAAAATGGAAGGCAAGCGAAAATATTTTAGGAGAGGAGAGCTCAGGAGGCTGCCACAGACCGCTGGCAGGAAATTAAGGAAACTTGGATTAGGGCACTGGCTATGGAATGGCAAGACAGCTGAATGGCAATGTAGAAGTCAAAATAACAGGTCTCAGAGTGTTTGATTATGGAAGTAAGGAAGGAGGGGTCGATGCCCTTACAGAAGCACCTGGAGACTCAGTGGGTATAGTGGGCGACTCTTGATCCTGTGGTTGTGAGTTCAAGCCCCATGTTAGGTGTAGAGATTATTTAAAAATAAAATATTTGGGGCACCTTGGTGGCTCAGTTGGTTAAGCATCTAATTCACGATCTCAGCTCAGGTCTTGATCTCAGGGCTGTGAGTTCAAGCCCCGCATTGGTCTTAAAATATAAAAGAAATACTTAAGGGCGCCTGGGTGGCTCAGTGGGTTAAGCTGCTGCCTTCGGCTCAGGTCATGATCTCAGGGGTCCTGGGATTGAGTCCCGCATTGGGCTTTCTGCTTGGCAGGAAGCCTGTTTCCCCCTCTCTCTCTGCCTGCCTCTCCGCCTGCTTGTGATCTCTCTCTGTCAAATAAATAAATAAATAAAATCTTAAAAAAATATATATATATCTATATAAATACTTTAAAAAAAGAAAATATAAAGAAAAATATTTTAAAAAGAGAGAATGGTCTTATAAATTAACTAAGTCATGGAGATGTACTCTATAGCATGGTGACTATAATTAATAATATGGTATAGCATTAGCGAAATAAGTCAATCAGAGAAAGACAACTATCAAATGATCTCCCTGATATGAGGAAGTGGAGATGCAACATGGGGAGTTAAGTGGGTAGGAGAAGAATGAATGAAACAAGATGGGATTGGGAGGGAGATAAACCATAAGTGACTCTTAATCTCACAAAACAAACTGAGGGTTGCTGGGGTGAAGGGGTGTGGGAAAGGGGGGTGGGGTTATGGACATTGGGGAGGGTATGTGCTATGGTGAGTGCTGTGAAGTGTGTAAACCTGGCAATTCACAGACCTGTACCCCTGGGGATAAAAATACATTATATGTTTATAAAAAATAAATAAATAAATAAATAATTTAAAATAAAAAAATAATATGGTATAGCATACTACAGAGTCACCAAGACAGTACATCATAAAAGTTCTTATCATGAGAAAAAAATGCCTAAGTAACCATGTGTGGTCACAGATGTTAATTAACTAGACTTACTGAGGTGATTATTTCACAATATATGCAAATATCAAATCATTATAACGTATGCCTTAATATAACATTATATGTCAATTACAACAAAAAAGAAAATCCTTTAGACTCAGATTTGAAGGAATGATCAAACAAAATAAGATCCTCATAACAAAAGAAAAAATTATACCCTTCAGGTTTCCAGCCTGAATGACTGGGTATATGAGGTACTTTCTACTGAAATGAGAAACACTTGAGGAAGAGCAGGTTTTTAGAAGGAAGGAAGATCATATATATCTATGTATATTAAAAAAAAAAAAGCTCTGGGGGTACCTGGGTGGCTCAGCGGGTTAAACCTCTGCCTTCGGCTCGGGTCATGATCCCAGGGTCCTGAGATGGAGCCCCACGTCGGATTCTCTGCTCGGCAGGGAGCCTGCTTCCCCCTCTCTCTCTGCCTGTCTGTCTGCCTACTTGTGATCTCTGTCAAATAAATAAATAAAATCTTAAAAAAAAAAAAAAAAAAAAAAAAAAAAGCTCTGGGCCAGGGGCACCTGGATGGCTCATTGGGTTAAGCCTCTGCCTTCGGCTCAGGTCATGATCTCAGGGTCCTGGGATTGAGTCCCGCATCAGGCTCTCTGCTCTGCTGGAGGCCTGCTTCCCTTCCTCTCTCTCCGCCTGCTGCTTTGCCTACTTGTGATCTCTCTGTCAAATAAATGAATAAAATCTTAAAAAAATAAAATAAAATAAAATAAAAAGCTCTGGGCCCAACATGAGGCTTGAATTCACGACCCCAAGATCAAGAGTCGCTCACTCCACTGACTGAACCAGCCAGGTGCCATGGGGAAGATCACATTTTTAAGATGCTTTTTAACATCACACATTTTGAGATGCCTATGAGACAACAGGCCTTTTAAGAAGCTGTCCACAAAATGTGATACAGTTGAGACAGTGGTGATTTCTTATGCTTGTAGAGAAACACTTGACATAATGTATTCACGTTCATTTTCCAAATTATACCTCACAGCAACTCCGAGACAGGCATGAATGACGATCCTCATTTTATAGCTATAAATGGAGGCTCTGAAAGGTGTGGTTTTTTTCATTCAACCTTTACTAGGCAGCACTACATTCCAGGCTGCAAGTCAAGGAATAAGGAGAGGGGTGCCTGACTCAGTAGAGGAAGCTACTCCTTATCTCAGGGTTGTAAGTTCAAGCCCCACAGTGGGTGTAGAGATTACTTAAAAATGAAGTCTTTATGAAAAAAAAAAAAAAAAATACAAGGTAGAAGATAGAATGCTGTCTCGAGTATGATGTGATGATAGCATGACACTCCTCCCAGAAATATGCTCCCCTATCCTTAGGTGAACAAGTCAAGACAGGAAACCCCAGGAGTTATTAAACAAGTACAGGACATAAAGACCACAGATGTCCAGTCTGGACCATTAGAAATTCTCAAAGGGCAGTTTGTGGAGAAGCAGTTGAGATGAGGGATTGCCAAGAGGGCAAAGCGGCTTGTCCCCATGGTGCTTTGGTGAACAGAATCTGATGCTTTACACACTAGCCCTAGAACGGTGTGTAGTTTGTACAACTGTGGACCGAATTAAGATCAGAGACCTGTTCGCATGAAGTAAAACCATGTGTCCTACCCCACTGTGAGGAACCAGGAGGTGAGAGGGCCGACACCGAACGTATCTCTCTCACAGACACCCGGGCTCTTTCACCTCCGGGGAGGAGTCCCAGCAGGAGCCGTCGTCGCAGTGGGCTCTGGGGCCTGATTCATGAGTACCTCGCTGAAGGTGATGGCTCAGTGTTTGGGGCACAGGCCTCTGGGTCTGGAGGCAACTCTCCAATCCTGTTAGCAAGGTCAAGGCTTGGCTTGCCCTATGACAGCTAGACCCGTATGGGGAAAAAGTGATCCAGAGCTGAAGACCCAACTTCGCTTTCTCCAAAGAGTGCTTTCTTTCCAGAGCCTAAAACAGAAACCACTGGCTCCTTGGCCATCTTTCGCACTGCTTTTCTTATCCTCAGTGATCAATTCCAACCCTCTTCTTCTCCCCCTCCAAAAAGCATCTCAGAAAGCAAGAGGGGAGAAATAGCTGGTCCTCCTTCCCAGCTCTTTTGCGTGACAAAGGCTGCCAGCCTAGGGCCCTGTTCAGAAGGCTGGGGTATGGGTGCATTAACCCTCACCTTGGACCTTAGGCTACCAATCAAAGAGCTATAACCCCAGGTACCATTTGTGTAAATTCTCCTCACCTGCACTGAACCCAAACCACTTGGGGAGTTAATGTGATCGATTCACCAGAGCAGAGAGGCCAGGAGGGGCAACTGCAGGGGCCTTTCTCTCTTTAGACACAGGGGGCTCCCCTGGGAGGGAAGAGGCCTGAAAACAATGCTTCTGAGCATAAGACAGGCACTGACCTAAGAACAAGCACCCAATCTGGAGGGCAAACCCTGCCTTTAGGCATTGAGTTTTATTGAAATGCTACATACATATTAAAACATCTTTATATACATTTTTCCCATTACAAGATTACAAATATACACGTTCAAGGTCAGCATCTTGTATATTAGAAACAACTGTAGAAAACCTATGCCCTAACTCCAGCAATTAAATTGGTGTTCCCCATCTGCCTGTAACAAACTGGCACAATTCATCCAATTTCTTAAGTCCGCCATATTCACATGGAATGTTTTTCCAAAGTAGCAGTGACACTCAGTTTTGAGAGGGATGAAAAAAATCTATCTAGAATTCTGAGAGCCTCATGATTGTTCAGGGAAAATTGGGAGTGGGGAACCATTCTCTTCAACAATATTTTGATTATAAACTTGATAGTGGTTTTCTCTCTAAATAGCGATGAAGTGTTGTCCTCTGGTTAGAGCAATGTAATAAACAAACCCCGTTGTGTGCAATAAATAATGGTTATATGTCTTTTTGCCAGGATGAGAAGGGAGGTCATTGAGCAACACTGTTCCATGTTGAGAATGTAGCTCCTGGAGGAGAGAGCTCTCTCTGTCCCATGGGGTAATGTGGACAGACACCGGGTGTGTGCAACCCTTTATCTTCATCCTCATAATCCAGAAAATAAGGGTCAACATCTTTCTGACTTAAGGTACCGATTTGCATCCTTACCATAAGGAAAGCATAAGTTAATTGGCAAGTTGAGGCTGCCTTGGGAAGAGGCATATGGGAAATGGAAGGGGCAAGATAAATATAACAGCCCATCAGCGGGTTCCAAGGTCCTCCAAGAAGTTCTCTTTTACTGAGTCCAGGTCACTGTGGGGTACATCTTAGGGTGTGAAGGATTCCTTCTGGTATCAACATTCCCTGTTTTCTGGAATTTTCTGTAATGCCACACTTTTTCCTCCTCCTCCTCCTCCTCCAACCACCCATTTCACAAAGAGCTATCAACCTAAGAGTCTGCTAGGCTAAAATGCCAAATACACAATGGAGGAAGTGAGCCTTCACCCAAGCAGCCATGGGTTAATGTTGTAAACACTGCAGAATTAAGATTAGTGGCCAACCCAGGAAATAATATTAGGAAAGGAAAAAGATGTCCAGAGTGATGCAGTGGAAAGAATTGGAATCTCTGTCTGTAATCTTAATGTGCTGATTACAAAGGAGGGTGGGGAGTGGAGATCATCTATGTGAGCATCAATTCCAATTCCAATCTTCAGCACCAGGAACTTCTCAAAGCAGTCTCAGCAAAGGTGCCAGCACCCTTGATGATGTTAGCTTTCCAAGTATCTGAAGATGCTTTGCTTCAATCCTGAAGTGCTATCGTCTGTTTTGAGGCGCTTAGGTGAAGGGGATGTCATTAAAGATGGAGTTCTTCTCCTTACCTAGAGAGCACAGAAAGAGTCAGGACCAGCTCAAGACCCTCATACAAGTCCTTAGCTTCCGTTAGCTCTTAAGGAATGCAGAGTTAAATCATGGATGTTTAGGAAAAAGAGAAATATAAACTTTCCGGGAAAGTTTCAAAGCTGATGACCTACTGCGGGTAGCAGTCTTCTTCTATTTCATTGGGGGGTACAAGATTAACACCACAGTGTAAGCCTTTAAGCCAGAAATACCTATATTTTTTTACTTAAAAATCAATCATCCATCAATCTCGCTCTGGACAGCCACCAAATCAGTTCTCAAATTCCCTACCTGAGCCTTAGACGATTCCTTCGCTGCCTCAGCCTTGGTAGGAGAAAGTGTATGGAAGACAAAGTTTCTTAAATTTCGAGGTGCACTGGGGTTCAGGTCAGAGAGGGCAGCCAGTTTCTGAAGCACAGCTTTGGGCTGGTTTAGCAGTGAGCCTGTCTTCGGCTAAAGAGAGGAGTCAGTTGGCATCAGATCCCAAGTGCCAAGGGAAGAACAAGAAGCCAGTCCCTCCCTGCCTCCCCCTTGTCTTGAGGGGACATATTCCTACCCCACTCAAGTAGAAAAGAAAGAGCAGACTCCTTTGAACATCTACTTCCATTTCCTGCAGCCACCTCCCTCTGCTAATGACAGAGTACTCCCTTAGCCTGATCTTGGCCTGTAGAACCTTGCAGGTCATGAACTCCCCAACCAACCTGGTGGGCACTTTCCGGACTGATGGATTCAAAAGGATTTCTGAGTAAAGATTTTGGTTCTTGCATAACCACAGTGCGATTGGCTGAAAAGACAAGACAGAGAGGCTTGTTCTGGGCAAAGCTGATAGAATTACCTTTAAATCTAAACAAGTAAAGAAGCCTGTAACTAGACCAGTAAACTAAAGCTTAAGAACTTAGATTATTTTATAACAGTGACTTGAAACTATAATAAGGAGCAGCAGGAAGACAGACAACCAACTTGAACATTGATAAATAGCTGAGAGTAATAAGCAAAAACAAGCATGGTAAGAGTATAGAATAGTGTTTTAGAGCCTCATTCTGGAATTAGATATATCTGGGTTCAAAGTCCACCTCTAACACAATCCTGGGCAACTAAATAAAGAAGGCAGAATTCTTACTCTGAGAGGCCTTAGAAGATGAAGTCAGACCAGCTACATATACTCACAAGTATAATGTCCACAGCCCAATAGTCTAAGATCCAAGAACACTATCCTTTCCCATCTTGGAAGGCCTCTTTAAGACAATGTTAGACACAGGCCCATGCCTAAGCCACAAGAGTCCCGAAGGCTGGAGTCACTTTAAGGCTCCAGCACAAACAATCCAGGGGGCTGGAACCTGAGGACGGACAGTAGCTCACCATTTTTCTGTAGTGCTTTGGCTGTAACCTTCTTGGCTAGCATCATAAACTGACTGTCTTCCCCAATGTCTTCTTCTTCAGCTGCAATTTTTCCCTGTTGTGCCTGAAAATAAAAATCAGTGTTAACAGAAGTCTACCCTGCCGCCAAATAGATAGCAGAGCCTGGACTGGGAAGCTAAGGTACCTGGGATATCATTTGCTTTCCTTTTTGCAACCTTTGTTGCTGTAGACAAAAAAAAAATCGGTACTGGACAAACATGAATTGAACTGCTCATGGTCATCTTCTCAAAGCGCAAAAGAAAACTGGATTAAAAGGGACAGCGATAAGTTGCCCAAGGTTTTGAGACTATCCTGACAAGTGAGGTGAGTAGGTCCTCTCTTATTCATAAACTAGGGACAGAACAGAGGACTTTTTTGTTTTAAGATTTTATTTATTTATTTGACAGATCACAAGTAGGCAGAAAGGTAAGCAGAGAGAGAGGCGGGGGAAGCAGACCCCCCGCCGAGCACGAAGTCAGAAGTGGGGCTCAATCCCAGGACCCTGGGATCATGACCTGAGCTGAAGGCAGAGGCTTTAACCCACTGAGCTACCCAGGCACCCCAGAACAGAGGACTTCCAAGCGGATTTTCTACCTGGTCCCGAAGCCACTGCTCTCGTTCAATTCGCTCCTTCCTCCAACGGGCTTCTGTCTCGTCAAGCTGCTCTTCGATCTGATCATCATCAGAGTCTCTGTGGAACAAGTCCATCTGGGAAGCATCATCTAAAGCAAAGAGTCAAGGTTGTCAGCATTCTCCTAGGAGAAGGTGCCCGGACAGACACAAGGTACTCATTGTTCCTCATACATCGACACAACCTTTCCCCACTCACTAACACAAAGTCATGATGACAGCCAGGTCTGTTGCAGTTTGGATTTCCACTTGCCATCTCAAACTGGACAAACACGGTCGCTGTACCGTTTGTTTCTGAAAGCAATGACCAAGATACCTATGTTTTTCCATCGGAATTTCCTCATTCGGCCAGGACCATCACTATGCAGATCCCCATCAGCGAGGTACCTCTCTTGGTATAAACGTAGCTGTCGCTTATCATCATCCAACATCGTTTTCCTACAGGAAAATTACAGTGTTCAAGACCAGGACCACTCTGGCTGGTCGTAGAAACATCCCATCACACAAAAGGGCTTGTCGGGATACTGACATGTGTATTTTCTTGATCTGATTCTGCAGCTCCTCATCAGAAGGAAGCACTTCATCAATTTCCTCCTGCTCATATTCGTCCAGCTCTTCCCCATCATACTCATCTTCACTTCCCACGTCACTCCCTGATACCTCTGCCTCATCCTCCAGGTATTTCTTCAATCTCCTAGAAAAGAATTGTGAAGATCAGAAATGCAACAAACATACACAGACTAGGGATGAAGTGAGAAAAGCAGAACATAGAGCCACTTAAATTTTAATAATACATTTTGAAGATAAAGTCTGTCATTTAATACATACTGGATGCCAATAACTGCGCTTTCCAGGCATCACGGCATTACTTAAGGGGAGGACTATTATTCCCTTCAGTTTACAGTTGAATGAATTGAGACCAAGAGAGTAAATAATTTACCCAAAGTCACACAGCTAGGAAGTAACAGAGCCTGGATTCAATGAGATTCTTTAAAGCCAGAACGCCCGATCTCCTTTATACATTTGGGACATACCCGCTGGCAGGTTCAGATTATTCTGTTCTGTATTTAAGCTCACCAGTGTTGGGAGACAGGTTAGAGATTGTACGGTACAGGAACAAAATAGCCTGGGATCCCTTACAGCTACATCTTGACCCCCAAGTTAGAGGCCATGACTGAGGCTCAGAGTTACTGGTAAGTAAAACCACTATTAGTTAGTTTTTATGACCTCAGTTCCTACTGAGATCACTCTGTGTTCAAAGTCCTGTCATCTATGGCCATGAGTGGCAGAAGTCTAATGGCTTTCGGAAGGCTGATTTTTATCAAAGACTTATGTTATTTTTTTTTTTAAAGATTTTATTTATATATTTATTTTTCAGAGAGAGAGAGGGAGGGAGAACACAAGCAGGCAGAGCAGCAGGCAGAGGTAGAGAGAGAAGCAGGCTCCCTGCTGAGCAAGGAGCCCAATGTGGGACTCAATCCCAGGACCCTGGGATCATGACCTGAGCCGAAGGCAGCAGCTTAACCAACTGAGCCACCCAGGTGTCCCAGACTTATGTTACTTTTTTAAAGCTGAATTCCTCTAAATCTCAGGGTTCCTGGGGAATTCCTTCGAGGGCTATCAGCTGAGTTCTTTGATCTTCCCATTTACCCACTTGGAGCTGCTCAACTTTTAGCTGTCATTCTTCCTAAGATTTCATTTGGACAGAGGACTCTGCTGTTAAATAAGGTTTAAGAACAACCACCGTAGAAAAATCTATAGATGACCCAAACTTGCAAGAGATAGTTAATTTTTTAAAAGATTTTATTTATTTGACAGACAGAGAGAGATCACAAGTAAACAGAGAGGCAGACAGAGAGAGAGGGGGAAGCAGGCTCACCACTGAGCAGAGAAGCCCCATACGGGACTCGATCCCAGGACCCCGAGACCACAACCGGAGCTGAAGGCAGAGGCTTAAGCCACTGAGCCACTCAGGTGCCCAAGAGTTAATTTGACAAGTGACAAATTAAAGCTCCAAAGTGATCTTAATAGAATGGAATGATGGGTTAGAGACAATAATATAGAGCTAGTAGGAATCAATATGATATCCTATATGTGAATTCCAAAAGTCATTCATGTACAATATAATACTGAATACCTATTAAAATGGTCTTTATAAAACTGTCACATCACAGGAAAATGCTTATGGATATCCCAAGTGAGAAAGAAGCAAGACGCAAAAGTGAACATACAAAAAAAAAAAAAAAAGCACAGATCTCAACTATATGAAAATATATGCATAAAAATGGTTATGGAGCAAGCTACCATCCACACATTCATTAAATATTTGAATGATGAGCACAGATAAGCTTTTAATTTTGGCTTCCTATCTTCTTTTAAATATTCTAAAATAAATGGTTTACTTTCATGAGCAGAAAAAAACAAAAAATAACCCAAAAATGAACAGGAGGTCATTTGCCCAAGACCAGGATGAGGAAAACCTGAAATGACAGTAATTCATAGGAAAAAAGACCCTAGTCCTAGACAAGGAAGTTTCATCGTCTACTAAATCCTCAGGATCTACAGTGACTCTGCTCTTAGGATTGTTGGTTACTATGTAAGGCATATGCGCCCAGAACAAGGATGTGGTTATACTGCTACCTTCAGCTGGAGTCTGACCACACCTGAGGATAAAGAGAATATCCAGGACAAGAGGAGTCGGCAAGCAACGTTATATGAGAAATAGCTGAAGGAACTAGAGATATTTAGTATAGAACTCACTTAAAGAGTACATACCATCTTTGAACACTCAAGAGATAGCATGAGAATAGGGTTTATTTCATCTGTGTTAGCCACAAAAAGCAACAGAACCAGCAGACTTAGGTAAAACAATAGCAAGCTACAACTTAACCATTAGGAGAACTTTCTCTAGCAGTGGAAGGAATGGTCCTAACACCTACATTTGCCTTCTCAGCTTCTCAGACTGCTTCAGGAGCTCTTCCTCATCACCATCTTCATGGTCTTCCAGTGCCAAATCTTCATTATCAGAGTTACTGCGTTCGTCCTGAAAAAATGCAGAGTATCACACATGGGGTTAGCGGAACAAAACATGTTCTGCTTAACTTTGTTCTGCCTAACTTTAGTCCTCAACTAAAACAGGATTTATAAACTTCTGCCCAAACATCTCATTCTAGGAAATGGCTTCGGATAATATGCCAAACTCAGAATTCTCAACAATTCAGACTAGGAAAAAGACAAACAGCCGCAACACCTGGAAATCGGTTAGGATTACTCTGTTCCCTTCCAACTCACCTCATCACTATCAAACTCATTATCATTTGGGACAAGCCGAAAGTCTCCAAATTCCTCCTCTTCACCTTCTTCTTCCCTAAGGTGCAAAACAAAGAAATCAATAAGTAAGTTGTTGAAAGCAAACTATAGGGATTCAGTCAACTTAGAAACTGAAAGTATTTTATTGCCACCAACAATCTCTTCAAGAAACAGGAAACAAGATGCCTTGCTTTTAAAAATTTTTTTGTTTAATTATGATAAAATACACATAAGGCGCCTCATCTCAGCTGCCCTGCCCGAGACCCCCTGAGTGCTAACCCTATTCTCCAACTCGATCCCAATTCTGCTCCAAGAAGATGAAAGAAACTCTCATGAACCAGGAAAAACTTGCGAAACGGCAAAGCACAAGTGCGCGTTGGTGGGAAAGGAACTGCTTGCTGAGAGAAGGTGGTTTATAGAATGGCTATAGCAGATGATAAAAAACTTCGGTTCTCCTTAGAGAAGTTAGGGATAAACAATTATCTCTGGTACTGAATGAATGTTCACCAAGAAGAGCAGTGACCCGCTCTAACAAACCCAAAGTTCAGGCATCACTGGCGGTGAACACTTCCACCATTCCAGGCCATGCTGAGACAAAGCAGCTGACAGAAACAATACCGGCTGTCTTAAACCAGCTTGGTGCAGACAGTCTGACTAGTTTAAGACTGGCTGAAACTCTGTCCACACAACCTGTGAATGGAAAAGCCCCACTTGCTACCAGAGGGGATGATGATGATGAAGTTTTAGTTCTTGTGGAGAATTTGGATGAAGCTTCCAAGAATAAAGCAAATGGAATGGAGTCAACTTCTCAAGAAGATAAAACCTGAAGAAGTTACTAGGAGCTGCTATTTTATATTATAACAGCTTTTTAAAAATTTTGTTCATGGATCTGATGAAATTTAGATCTCTAATATTTTTGAGCCCAAGCCCCTTGGACACTGAAGCTCTTTTCAGATTTTGCTTATGTACAATTCATTCTTTGGAGTGAATTAAGCTGAAGAAGTCTGGGAACAAAGTTTGAAGCAATGTTAATTTAATAAAGTTCTTTGCCTAGGACACAAACAAACAAACAAAATACATGTATCACAAGCACAACGCCCCATGCAGTGTCCAGCGTGGGATTTGATCTCAAGACCCTGAGATCATGACCCAAGCTGAAATCAGGAGTCGGACGCTTAACTGACTGAGCCACCCAGGTGCCCCTAAACTCTCTACGCTTTAAACAACAGGTTCCCCCTCTTCCCTCCCCTCAGCTCCTGGCAACTACCCTTGTACTTTCTGTCTCTAGGAATTTGACTACTCTCAGTATCTCATGTAAGTGGAATCCTACAGCACTTGTATTTTGGGGACTGGCTTATTTCACCTAGCATAATGTCCTCAAGGTTCATCCCTGTTGTCACATGTGTCAGAATTTCCTTTCTTTTTAAGGCTGAATAATCGTGTGTGTGTCCACCACATTTTGTTTCGTCACTTGAGATGTGCCCACCTTTTGATCATCATGAGTAATGCTAGGATGAATATGGGTGTACAAACATCTGAGACCTTGTTTTTACTTCTTTT
This sequence comes from Mustela nivalis, assembly GCF_964662115.1. Taxonomy (NCBI): domain Eukaryota; kingdom Metazoa; phylum Chordata; class Mammalia; order Carnivora; family Mustelidae; genus Mustela; species Mustela nivalis. The sequence goes on from NC_139029.1 coordinate 26,043,501, forward strand.
GTGAATATATTTGAAAGTGGAATTGCTGGATCATATTCTATTTTTAATTTTTTGAGACACTGCCATTCTGACTTCCACAGAAGCTTCCACATTTCACATTTCCCACCATCAGTGGATAAGGGTTCTAATTGCTCCATATCCTTGCAAACACTTATTATTTTATGGGCTTTTTTTTTCTCTTTATAGTCGCCATCCTAATCGGTGTGAGGTGGTATCTTATTGTGGTTTTGATTTGTATTTCCCTAATTATTAGTGTTGAACACTTCCATGTGCTTATTCTTGCCCTCCACCCCCCTTTTTTTTTTTAAAGATTTTTTAATTTATTTGACAGAGAGAGATTACAAGTAGGCAGAGAGGCAGGAGAGAGGAAGGGAAGCAGGCTCCCTGCCGAGCAGAGAGCCCGACGCGGGACTCGATCCCAGGACTCTGAGATCATGACCTGAGCTGAAGGCAGCGGCTTAACCCACTGAGCCACCCAGGCGCCCTGCCCTCCCCACTTTTTAAAGAGAAATGTGTTTAATGGTAAAGCTTGGCACACGTTTAGTACCAGCCATGGCCTTAAATTGAAGCAGCAGGGACAGGTAGGTGACCCCCATGAAGGCTCACATGCCAAAGAGAATGAGGAAGGCGACCATCACACAGAAGAGCCCCTTGTCCTCAGACAGGGCAAAGCCCAGAATGGTACAGAAGAGCTGCCCCTTGAGAAGGGTTCCTAGCACAGCCAATGATTAAAGCTGTCACTGTTCCAGAGCCAGCCCCTGAACCAGCCCCACTAACCGTGGCAGCCTCAGCACCAATAAACGTGGCTGCTGTGGCAATGTCCCAGGAGACAACGCTGGTTCTGGAACTTGGTCAGGGCTCCCGTAGTGGGGAGTTGCTCTAGGAGGCTGTTTAAATGGGATCCTGGCCTACTCAAGGAGGCAGACACAGACCTGCCTGGAGCCCTGGCACAACAGTAGATCAGAGCCAAAGAAATGAGCAATGCCCGGTCATCTGCACTCTCTGCCTCCCAGCTTTAGCTCTAAATTTCTATTCTTGCCCTTTTCAACTTTTTCCAAGATTTTATTTATTGGGGTGCCTATGTGGCTCAGTGGCTTAAGCATCTGCTTTCAGCTCAGGTCATGATCCCAGAGTCCTGGGATTGAGCCCCACATCCGGCTCCCCACTCAGCAGGGAATCTGCTTCTATTCTTCCCCCTACTTATGCCTTGTCTCTCGATTTTTCTCTTTTTCAAATAAACAAATAAATAAAATATTAAAAAAAAAAAAAAAGACTTTACTTGAGAGAGAGAGAAAGCACCAATGGGAGGAGTGGTGGAGAGAGAGGGAGAGGGAGAAGCAGACTCCCTGCTCAGGATGAAGCCTGACTCAGGGCCTGACACCAGGCTTAGTCCCAGGACCCTGAGATCACAACCTGAGCCCAAGGCGGAGGCTTAATTGACTGAGTCAAACAGGCACTCCGTATTCTTGCTTTCTTTAACCCTGTTCTCCACCAACTAAAGGAAAGTATTTTAATTTCCTTACTTTGCAAATAAGACTCAAATGTACTGTAAGACTCTCAGGATAAGAAGTGCCTAAGATGGTTCCTTATTGCTGACCTCACGATTTTATCTGAAGTCTGGGCCTTCCTCCATTCCCTCCAGTCACTGAGACTCACCTGTCTGTGGGAAAAGAACCTGAGCAAAGAGCAAGTGCTTCTTCCATGGGATCCCCCAAGCTGCTCTCCTTCTCCTGTTTATTTAACTCTGATGGAGCCAGAGTAGAGGCGTCTATACCACAACAAAGAAAAAGATTTGTCATCAAGAAATAACAGCTCTGTCTTCTTTCCCCAGCTCAATACAGTTCTAAGGTAAGCTTGCCAAAAAGAGCTCACCATCCATTCATTCAACAAATCCTTATTTGGTGCTTACTATGTGCCAGGCACCAGGGATATGGTAGTGAACAAAACAAAAATCCCAGCTCTCAGAGAACTGACATTCTAGCATCGGGAAGGAAGAAACACGCAGGTGGAAATAAGTAGGCATTGATATGAAATTAACTATACACCAACTCTCTTCTAAGCTTTGCATGCATATTAACCATAAATGAGAAATCACATGGGTTAAGTTAAGAAATCATCGAAGCTTAAGTTGACATTTTATCACGTTAAGAAAGTAAGGGCTCCAAATGTCAGGAAGCTAAGAATTCAAACCACCCACAAGAATCCGTCACAGCCCTGCCTTCTGTGAATTTCTCACCCAAGGGTAACAGGCTTCTCTTCAAGGACACTGACTAAAGATATTTACTATGGTGAGCCTGATCTCTTGGCTATTTACCCTGAGAAGTGAATTTTCCTGAACAAAGATTCAGAAGTTCTTCTAGGTTCTCTTTCTTGTCGTTCTTCCTGGGCAGAGATTTTTCAGTCTGAGATGGGAACTTTCCAGTACACAGATCCAACAGCTCATCCATGTCCGCATCCATGGCATTCTCATCCATACTGGCCAATGGCAACCCTGGCTTCAGAGCTTGGTACTGATTCCTGTGGTTTCTAACATTTAAGAACCTACAAGCACAATAAAGAATATAAGACATTCTCTAGGGGAAACAACAAAGTAGTGAGTAAAAAATTTTGAAGAGGATTTTTTTTTAAGAAGGTGGGGGAGGGGTTAACTGAGAAGGAAAAAGAGAATCTTAGGCAGGCTTCATGCCCAGCGCAGAGCTCAAGGCAGGCTTCGAGCTCATGACCCCGATATCATGACCTGAGCCAAAATCAAGAGTCAGATGTTTAACTGAATGAGCCACCCAGGCATACTGTGGGTAAAAAAATTTCATGTTTCTTTTCTTTTCTTTTTTTAAGATTTTATTTATTTATCTGTCAGAGAGAGAGAGCACAAGCAGGGGTAGCTGCAGAGAGAGGGAGAAGTACCCTCTCCGCTGAGTTAAGGAGCCCAATGTGGAAATCAATCCCAGGACCCTTGGATCATGACCTGAGCCGAAGGCAGATACTTAACCAGCTGAACCACCTAGGTGTCCCCAAAATTTGATGTTTCTAAAACTAATCTTAAAAGCTGAATTCCAGGGGCACCTGGGTGGCTCAGGTCATGAGCTCAGGGTCCTAGGATCAAGCCCTGTGCCAGTGTCCCTGCTCAGCAGGGAGCTTGCTTCTCCCTCTCCCTCTGCCCCTCCTCCTGCTTGTGTTCTCTCTCATTCTCTCTCAAATAAATCAATAAAATCTTAAAAAAAAAAAAAAATCTGGATCCCAAACCAGAAGACAAAGGATTCAAACTGCAGCCCTGTGATAATCTAAAGAGGGAGGGAGTTTAGTAAGAGAATAAATGCTATTAGAAAGGTAAAGGGGTAAAGGATAATTTTAAGTTTCAGACAGTGCCAGAGTAGAACTTGGTGCTATGTCCATGTAATGTGCCACAGCTCTGTCCATCCTCAATCCCACACTTCAATCCTAACACAGCAGGACAGATAATTTGATGCCCTTACAAGAGCTGTGCTTTTCAAGGAAAGCAGAGCTCGAAGGATCAGAATGCCAGCAAGGACTATTTACGTTTTATTTTCTGGAGAGCTTTTGTTCAAACTTGCAGAATGTAATACTAATGGTCTGTACACCTTCTCTTTCTCAGAAGAGAAAGCACAGATGGAGCAACAGACGCTCACTTTATTTTTAAACAAAATTAAGCAGTACCCAGTACCATTCCACCCACAGAAACATAAAACTACCTACCCATCTGCATCCAACAGTTGGCTCTGAGTGTCATCTTCTAAACAGAACTGGAAGTCTCCGGCTCCTAGGAAAAGTGTCTTGGGCTCTGGGGAGGCGTTATACAGATCCTGGGAATCCTCTATGGGAAGTGAAGGCTCAGACAGCTTTCCTGAACTCTGGCACCAAAACAAAACCAAACAAAAACAAAACATTTTATAATTGTCATTCACTGTCATGACAACAACAGAAGTTGCTATTTGCAGGATTTTATCTACTCTCAGGCAATTGCAGTTGAGGAGGACAATGCATAGCCAAGAGAAGAATAAAGAAAAAACGTCTTCAAGAAAGTAAGAACATTGGATGAGGCTTGTTTTTAATACACAAAGGGGGTGGTTTCTTTAAACTGAACATACATAATGTGGTGGGAGTTGCTTGGCTTGGACACAATTTAGCAGTGTGGCAAGTAAAAGGGGGAGGAGATTAGAAAACCATTACCATCTTACCTTAGAAGCTGAGCTGACCAAACTGGCTCGAAATAGCCCAGGGGAAGGAGATCTGAATCCTCCTGGTGTAGCGAAAAAACTGGTCCCGCGTCCTGTCTGTCTGTTGCAAGGCTGATAGGATGGAATCGTGGAGCCAATCAGCTCAAAACTACTATTGTGGCTGCTCTCCTTTGTTAGCAATGAACATGAATCATCTTCATCTAAAGAAAGAGAAATAACTTAAGGGCATGGGTCCAGAAATAAGGGGGATCTGTTTAGGAAAAAGAATTGAGAATGAAACTGTCAGGTAACATTCATAGGCAAACCTCTCAAGTTATAAGTTCTAAAGCATGAAGGTGAAGGTGAATTATGGTACTAAAATAGCATTATACAGTCGGGGTTTGTCACTAAGCTAAGTGACACCTGAAAGTTCCCATCTTTCTCTCACTCTGCCTAACACCTATCATCACTCTCCCTGTTATCCAATCACGTGTTGATCTTTTTATCTACATAGGACAGAAATGTTTCATGGTTCATTTAATCAACACATACTGCTAAGGACTTATTATATGTCCACAGTCACCTGAAAGGAAACTGAATGTAAGCTTTCAAAAACAGAACGAAGAAAAATCTTAATTTACAAAGTCCTTTTAGAAAAATTTTCTAACTCATAAATGCTTTTCATTGCCACAGGGAAGACTGAGAAAAGTCTACTAGAGTCAAAAAAATGGAATTTTATGGAATTGTAGTCCTTAAGTACCAAAGCTAGAGGAGCTAAGAAAAATCAAGTTCTGTGTAAGAGTCATTACTTACCCAGTTTGCTAGACCTTTTGCCTGAGATTTCATCTGTTTCTGATTTTTCTTCACTAGGAAAGTAACTATAAAATAAGAAAGTAAATTGTTTGTTTCTCTGCTTTTGTTTTTTTTTTTACATCTATTTGTTTTAGAAAGAGAGGAAAAAAAAAAAGAGAGCTGAGTGCACACGGATAAGGGGAGAGGCAGAGGGAGAGGAAGAGAGACAGAATCCCAAGCAGACTCCCCACTGAGCCTGGAGTAAGACGCAAGTCTCCATCCCATGACCCATGAGTTCATGCCTCAGTAGAAATCAAGAGTCGGACACTTAACCGACTGAGCCACCCAGGCGCCCCAAGTTTTTGCTTCTTATGAGAGGGCAAACCCAAGGGAATCTTATCTTTCACTAGAGAGAATTACTTACCCCATCTTGGAAGAGTTGTCCTTAAATAGAAGTAAGGTAGAATCGGATGACAGAGGCTTGGGGACAGACAGAAGTCCAACTGATTTCCCAATGTCACTACTGCCGTCACTGTTGTCTTTATCTATTTCTTTCTCGTCTTTGGTTTCTATTTCTTCACTACCGAGAAGGAATTCTGCAATCTTCACCAATCACGCCACCCAAAAACAAAAAGAGTCAGAAAATTCAAAAGCAAATATGCTGTTGGCCAAATATATGGCTGCTTGGTTACAGGTCACATCTTAGATCTGAAAAGGTAAATCTGAAGGAAGCTCGGTCTAACCATTAGCAGTAACATAACTTTCCGACACCTCTAGAGCTCTTTTATACTTATTTTACCGTTTATCTTCCCCAAATTGCTATAAGACTGTGAAAGACCGGGTTATCATTTTATTGAAGCAATAAGAGGCTAAATAATTAGCCTGAGACTGAAGGACAACTAGTGGCCTCAGACCAAAAACAGACTGTGACATGCTGCCTAGTTCGGCCTTTGCTTTCCTTCTTTCTTTTTTCCTTACGCAAGGATAAATATGAGCCAACTCTCACAATGACTGCAGAGTTCCAGCAAGGGAGCTTTTCTTTTTAATTATGTATGTATGTATGTATGTATTTCCTTTGGTGGCTTTTTTCTTTTTCTCAGAACCCAAAACCCTATCATCATCTGTCTTACCTAGCCAGAAACAAGGGCAAGAGGCCCTTCTAAAAATACCCAGTGAAGAAAGAAAGAAACTCAGGAAGGTCTCAGCTTGCCTGAGAACTTATTCCAGACCTCCACCTGACCAAGGTTAAGACCGCTGTTCATCCTAAATAGAGAAAACTATGTAAACAACAAGATAAAAGCAACTATGAATACAAAGCTGTTTCCATTTTAGCCTTATGTTCAACAAGCAGACTAACAGGTAGAAGCCAAGGCTAAGGGCCCTGTGAACAGCAGGTAGTCAAAGGTGTTGAGAGAACTGAATGCACTAGGACTTCAGTACCTCTGAGCTAGTTACATCACCTCTGCCCTTAAAATCTCTTACACAATTGAACATGCTTACTCTGCTCTGATTCAAATCTGATTTTCTCTTTCTCTTATCCATCCTGACCAAGTAACAAAATTAAATAATTTTCAGAACCTCCTGATTGCCTTCTTCCTCCACTTCTTGCTCTAAATCTTCCTCTTCTTGCTCTAAATCTCTCTCTTCCTCCTCTTCTCCATCTTCCTCTGATTCGTCCGTCATTTCTTCCTCCTCTTCCTCTTCTTCAAATCCATCTTCATTATCTAACTTAAATAATGCTTGCCGCTTTTGGCGCTCCTCGAGCCTACGGAGTTTCATCGCTTCCTGTAGTTTGGCTTTCAGCACCTGAAGCTTTTCACCTGAACAGAGATAAGGAGAAACACTTCAGACAGAAAGACCAACTACCCACTGTAATCACGGAAGCATGTATTTCAGGCAACTCCAGAAGCATTCTAGTCACATCCCCAAAGGAAAATCAGAGACTTTAGTAATCTCGGCTTTTGTTACCTTAACAAATAAGGAGTATAAAGAACTAAAATGTAAAAGAGAACTTTCACAGTGATGTTCTACACCCTGGAATAATATACCACATAGAGATTATAAAGTTATTAAAGAGCAAAAACACGGTGGAAGAGCAGGACTCTGGCTCTGGCTCAGAAACCATGAAGGACAACACTGCTAATATTAAGGAAAAAAAGAAACAACTCAAGAGTAAAATGGGCAGGGGTGCCGGGGTGGCTAAGTGGATTAAAGCCTCTGCCTTCGGCTCTGGTGATGATCCCAGGGTCCTGGGATTGAGCCCTGCATCGGGCTCTCTGCTCAGCAGAGAGCATGCTTCCTCCTCTCTCTCTGCCTGCTTCTCTGCCTACTTGTGATCTCTGTCAAATAAATAAATAAAATCTTAAAAAAAAAAAAAAAGAGTAAAATGGGCAAAGGGTATATTCAAAGAAAAAAATGAACATATGTGGTTAATAAACAAAAGTGATGCTTAATCTCATTTCTTTTTTTTAAAGACGTGGGACTTGAACTCACAACCCCAAGACCAAGAGTTGTATGCTCCATCACCTGAGGCAGTGAGGCACCCCTCCCCTCATTTCTAATTAAAGTGATACAAATCAAAATAATTTGTCAAAATAACTTGACATATTTGGCAAAAATTAGAAGGTTTGATAATATCTCTTATTAACAAGAGGATACAGGAACTCTTACACACTGTGACTCCGTGTGTAAATTGGTACAACTATATTTTTTTTAAGATTTTATTTTTATTTATTTGACACATAGAGAGAGATCACAAGTAGGCAGAGAGGCAGGCTGAGGGAGAGGGGGAAGCAGGCTCCCCACTGAGCAGAGAGCCCAACTCGGGACTTGATCCCAGGACCCTGAGATCATGAACCAAGCCGAAGGCAGAGGCCTAACCCACTGAGCCACCCAGGCACCCTAAAGATTTTATTTATTTATTTGAACCAAAGAGAGAGAAAGCACTACAAGTGGGAGTAGCAGAGGGGAGGTAGAAACAGACTCCTGGTTAAGCAGAGAGTGAGACATGGGACTCGATCCCAGGACCCTGAGATCATGACCAGAGGCAAAGGCAGATGCTTAACTGACTAAGCCACCCAGGTGCCCTTGGTACAACTATTTTGAAGGACAATGGGATGATACATATCAAAATTTGACTCAATAATTCCACGGAGTAAGGAATTCTGCATCCAGGTACACCAATATACACCTGATAATGGAGTTCAACACTGTATAAAATGCCAAGAACTAGAATAAACAAGATATTCATTAACAGGAGTATAGTTAAATCATGTTATAGTTGCACAATAGAATATTATGCAGCTGTTAAAAAACACTTTAAAAGCGGGTGCCTGGGTGGCTCAGTGGGTTAAAGCCTCTGCCTTCAGCTGAGGTCATGATCCCAGGGTACTGAGATAGAGCCCTTCATCGGGCTCCCTATTCACAGGAAGCCTGCTTCTCCTTCTCCCACTCTTGTTTTAACATTGTTAAAACAAAAAAGCAGATAAGAAATCAGAATGCAGGGGCACCAGGGTGGCTCAGTCGTTAAGGGTCTGCCTTCGGCTCTGGTCATGATCCCAGTATCCTGGGATCAAGCCCTGCATCGGGCTCTCTGCTCAGCTAGAAGCTTCCCCGCCTCTCTCTGCCTGCCTCCCTGCCTACTTGTAATCTCTGTCAAATAAATAAATAAATAAATCTGGGGGAAAAAAAAAACTTCAAAAGCAATAAAATGTGTATTTGAGCTCTGAAGTTACAAGGTCTGGATTAAGCTGCTGGTTCTACTACTCACAGGCTGTGTAAACTTGAGCAAGTGGCTTAAATGCTTTGTATATCAGTTTCTTCATATATAAAATAAAGACATGATGTATTTACAGTAAAGTACCTAAAGCAGTGCCTGGCATAGAGTAAGTATCCAATGACTATCTGTCTCTTTCTCTCTCACACACAATGGTATACATATACATTATGAATTTTCTTCCTAGAACACACAAAAAACTGTGAACAGCTACCTTTAGGAAGAATAACTTTGCATTTCATACATTTTCCTCAGTGTCTTAATTTTTTTCTTTGTGTCATATTAATTGTATTTTCAAAGTAGAAGTGGGGACTACAAACATTGTTAAAACAAAAAAGCAGATAAGAAATAAGAATGCAGGGGCACCAGGGTAGTTCAGTCAGTCGTTAAGGGTCTGCCTTCGGCTCTGGTCATGATCCCAGTGTCCTGGGATCAAGCCCTGCATGCCCTGCATCAGACTCCCTGTTCACGGGAAACCTGCTTCTCCCTTTCCCACTCCCCCTGCTTGTGTTCCTGCTCTCCCTTTCTCTCTCGCTACATCAAATAAATTTTTAAAATCTTAAAAAAAAAAAATTAAAAAAAAAAATATCCGAATGCATGGTCTGATCATCCTATTGTTTCTAAAAACATATACATGGAAAGAGAGATTAAAAGGATACACAATAGGGATGCTTGGGTGGCTCAGGCGGTTAAGGGATGGACTCTTGATTTCAGTTGAGTTCATGAACTCAGGGTTGTGAGATCAAGCCCTGGGCTCAGGAGAATGTCTGCTTGAGATTCTCTCTCCCAATCTCTCTCTCTTTCTCTGTCCCTCCCCCAACTCATGCTCATACTCTCTCTACAATAAACAAATTAAAAAATAAAGGATACAATATAGTTATAAGTGTCTCTGATAGAGGATCATAGAAGCTTTGTCTTTATTCTTTGTGTTTTCTACATGAATATTTATAGTTTTTTAAATTAATATATTAGTTTTTAAAGTTTTTTACTTAGGTAATCCCTATACACTGTGGGGACTCAAACTCACAACCCCAAGATCAAGAGTTTCATGTTCTTCTGACTGAGCCAGCCAGGCATTTCTACTTATTGTTTTTTATAAGACAAAGACAATTGGAAATAAAGTCATCCTACCCACCCCACACATCTAAGCAATGCTACATGAGGATCACGCCATAGGTACTGCTATCCAATCTCCAAAGTGTCCAAGGAAAGAGATTCTAGAACTTTTCATGACAGGGTCTTCAGTCGCCATAAATACCTGCCCGAGTACAAAGCGTAAGGAATCAAATGAACAAAAACATGAACTCAAATACCTGGCTTTGTGTGGCCTGCTCCATCCAGCTTCTCAGTGGCCAAAGTCACAGGTACCACATCTGCCTTCAGCTCTTCCTTTCCATCAGTATCCATGCCTTTCACTATGATGTTCACATTCACCTTCTGACCAGCCCTGGGCTTGACCACTGGGTTAGCATGCTTCCAGAAACGCTGTTTCAAGGCTTCCAGTTCTAGATCCAAACACCAACAAGTACGTCAGTTTGCCATGCTTAAACTCTTTCCTTTAAGATTCCAGTTCTGTTTAAGTTCAAAAAGTTGCCCCGGGGGGAAAAAAATACCTAAAGACACCAATCACTGCTTTGCTACTAACACCTATGTCAAATTCATACCCATATAACTTAACCCAAACTAATAAAATGTTGCAATTGTTCTTCCCCAGTATACTTCACAAATCATTTTACAGTAGAAATTTATAACTGAAGTTTCTAGATGTAAACAATTCTTTCTTTTCCTCATTTTTAAAATTTAAATTCAGTTAATTAACATATATTAGTAGTTTCAGATAAATGTAGGCAATTCTTTTTTTTTTTAAAGATTTTATTTGACAGACTGAGATCACAAGTAGGCAGTGAGGTGGGCAGAGAGAGAGGGAAGCAGGCTCCCTGCTGAGCAGAAAGCCCGATTCAGGGCTTGATCCCAGGACCCTGAGATTATGACCTGAGCCGAAAGCAGAGGCTTAACCCACTGAGCCACCCAGGTGCCCAAATGTAGGCAATTCTTAAAAAAAAAAGTACTGAACTGGTAGAAACTGCACCACAATTATCAGTCATTCAGTGGCTTAGTTTTTCATAGATTCCAGCCTCTTTTTAAAAATTTACCTAGGGGCGCCCGGATGGCTCAGTGGGTTAAAGCCTCTGCCTTCGGCTCAGGTCATGGTCCCAGGGTTCTGGGATCGAGCCCCGCATCAGGCTCTCTGCTCAGCAGGGACCCTGCTTCCTCCTCTCTCTCTCTGCCTGCTTCTCCGCCTACTTGTAATCTCTATCAAATAAATAAATAAAATCTTAAAAAAAAATCATTAAAAACAAAATTTACCTATTCTGAACATTTCACTATTAATTAGCAATCTTATTAAATACGGAAAACATCAATTAAAAAGGGGAGAGAAATGATAATTCATCCAGTTAGTGATGTAACTCAGCAGCAGGACTGGAAAAGTCTGTTGGTGAAACTGTTATACTAGTAAGATCAATATCATCCGGAAGGAAATCCTATTTACATGTGGTCTCTATACCACACACCCAACTAGTATACAAAGGGGAATATATATGCTGGGAGCAGTTAGTTCAGTGGTCCAATGACAATAGGATCTCTCTCCACTTCCCCATTGCTATAATAGCTCAGAATTTCTTTTTCCTTTCTCCTTCAGCTAGCTGTGACCTGGCATCATCACCTTCTGCCTCTGTTTAAGATCTCACACCACAGTGGGCTGTTTTAAGAGAGCTGACAGTTATAAAAAGATTCCTTTGGGATTAAGGTTTGTTAGATATTTTCACGTGCCTTCTCTTCCATCTAAAATGTCCAGAACACTCCAAGTTTGATTCTTTTTCTAAAATGCACCTGAGGACACCTGGGTGGCTCAGTCATTAAGCATCTGCCTTCAGCTCAGGTCATGATCCCAGGGAACTGGGATTGAGTCCCACATTAAGCTCCCTGCTCAGTGGGAAGCCTGCTTCTCCCTCTCCCACTCCCCCTGCTTGTGTCCCCCTGCTTGTGTCCCTCTCTCACTGTGTTTCTCTCAAATAGATAAATAGAATCTTTTAAAAAATTAAAAAATGAATGATAAACAAAGGTCTAGGAAGAGAAGATGTAAGTTTGCACCTGCTTTTCTAGCAGTTCAGTAAGGCTGGAAGCAATGGGGAAATGCAAGTGGAAAGGTAACAGAAGTAAGCAGGTTGTTATTGGCACCAACAGAACAGAACAAATGGATGTGGAGGAAGATATGTTTGGGACCCAAAATAATAGTGAGGCAGAGGAGTTGCCTTCATTCTTCTAGAGAAAGTCAGTCTCCTTAAAGCTCTTCAACTCCAACGTACCTGGCACCTACTTTCCTTGCCTTTTACTACATGACTCAACCATCTCCCCCCTCACCCTAGAAACCCTGCTCAGGCTCCTCTCCCTCAATCAGTCTCTGCCCAGCTCCATTCATGTCCTCCGTGAAAAGTCTGCTCCAGCTCAGGTCTCCACCAGCAGCAGCTTGAATATAAAACTGTTCTCATTCTCATATTTTAGTCCAGAAAGTAGAATTAAGGGCAGAGATTATTCCCTACACTATTATGGGAAGCAGGAGTCCTACATTTCTAGCATCCCTAAGTTGAGATCTACCTGCCTTTTCTCATGTAAATATTATTTTATGTGAAGTTAAGGAAACTAAGCTGTTCCTACTGCTTTTACTCTTAACCCTTTCTCCTGTCCACCCAGCTAGCCACCAGATTGAACTTCCCAAAATGACTATCTGATTGGGTCATTTCCTTTGCTAAAAATCTGTCTGTGGTTCTCTTCTAACAAAAGGAAAAAGGCTCAGCTCCTTCCAGGGCCTAAAAACCCTGCATGACCTGGCTTCTCATTACCCATCCGCAATGCCTTTGCAATCTTCACTCTGGCTCACCAGAATACCCTGTTCTCTCTCTTGTCGCTGTTGGGCCATTTGCAGGTCTGTTCCCTCCACCAAGAATGTCCTCCCTCACCTCTCTGCTTTGGAACCTCCTACTTGCCTTTCAGGACTTAGCTCTGGTCTTGGTTCCTTTCAGAAGCCTCCCTGACTCCCAACGAGGTACTCAAGGGAGCTACCCTTCCTCTAGTCTCACAGTATACACCCTTACCATCCAGTCATGTAACGGTCTGTGTGCCTGCCTGTCCCTCCTACTAGACTTGAACATCCTTGAGAGCAGGGACTATGGCTTGAATACACAGCAGCCAACACCAGGCTAGATAAAAGTTTCTTGCATGGATAAATAAAAGTTGATCCTAAGTTCATACATATGGAACTGGCTGGCATGGAAACCCAACTTTCACGTCAAATACTATTTCTGAAGGAAAACATATTTTGAGTTAAAAATAAATGCCTACGACGTGCCAAGCACTGTGCTAGTTCCCTATATAAGCCAAGTGTAATGTTGGAAAAAATGACCCAACCTCTCCAAGTTTCTGTCTCTTCACTGCAAAATAATACCTGGGGCTGTGAGAATTAAGAACAATAATAGAGAATCTATCAATGTCTAATATAGTAGGCACTAAAAAAAAAAAAAAAAAGAAAAAAAGAAAAAGTTTTTTCCTGTTCCTGTCTCAGTCCAGAACAGTCTAGATTCCCTCACAGTGTCTAGTATTGTAACTATTTAAGAAATGTTTCTTCCCCCTCTTACTCTGGCGCTGTTCAGATTATTTCTGGTCCCATATCACAAAACTTTCCCTCCACGTTCAACAACTTATTTCCCTGCTTCTTTGCTAATGGAGCTATACTGGTTCTGTTATACAACTCTTTTCACTTCACCTCCTGCTCTGGTCAAACGGACTTATCCATCCTACCCATATGCTCTATGCAGAGCTCACTCTGTCCCTTCCAAGAAGGTCGTTCCCTCCACTTCCAAAAAACCCACCCATTTAGTCAACAAAGACTCACAGGGTATAATTTAGACACTAGATACCATGGATGACAGAGCACCTGCCCGCCAGAAGCTGTTATGGTTATGATGTAAGTAATTTCACTAATAATAGAAATAGGAGCCATTATTTGAGTGTTTCCTTATGCCATCTATTTCTGGGCCTTATTTCAATACATCTTCACTACAGCCCTGGGAAGTGGATATCCTTTTTTTTTACCCCCTTAAAAAAGATGGCTCGGAGAGGTCATATAATAGCACATTCAAGGTTAAACAGTAAGTAGCATAGTCCAGATTCAAACCTTGGTCTTGCTACAAAGACTTATTTGCTGATTATCATGCCATACTGTACAGTACAGAGGAGGGAACACCCAGTTCTACCTACTATTCAGGATATGGTAATATTACCTAATATGGTAATACATGAACTCTGAACTCTGTCTTGAAGGACCATTCATCATTCACTCATCCAACATAAATGCCTATAATTTGTCATCCTCTGTGGAAGCACTGGTGATAGAGTAAGGAACAAGCCAGAAGATCCCTATTCAAAGTATAAATGGAAAGGCAGTGAACAAGTAATTACATCCACCTACTCTTCAAGCCTTCTTTTAACCACCTTTTGGAAGAAACCAATCCTTCCTCTAAAGTGTCAGAGCACTTTATGCTAAGTGTTTCCTTCAGCAAAGACTACTTTTCCCTTTCCCTCAAATAATTTTTTCCAATCATCAGTGACACACGTTCATTCTAGATGTCACTTTCCACCTTCTCTCTTGCGTTATTACTGTTATTTTCATACTTATCTCCCCTACAAGAGTGTAAGTAGCTTAAATGTACGATAAATTTTAGATTGCTCTTGGTGTGCCCTACAGAACCTTGCATGTCCTGGATAGTTTAATATTTGTTAAATGAGCGGAGAAAGAAAAGAAATTCAGTTTGCAGACAATTTACTGAACCAAATGTTTTTCTTTATAGTGAAAAAATGAATAATGCTGGGGGTGCCTCTGTGGCTCAGTCGGTTAAGTGTCTGCCTTCTGCTCAGGTCAAGATCCCAGAGTCCTGGGAACGAGCCCCACATTGTGCTCCCCTCTCAGCGGGAAGCCTGCTTCTCCCTCTCCTACTCTCCCTATTTGTGTTCCCTCTCTTGCTATGTGTGTCTCTCTCTGTCAAATAAATTAAAAAGATCTTTTAAAAAAATGAATAATGCTTTTTTGGATGTCATACCATAATACAACAGTGACGTACCTCTTTTGTATACTAACCTATCAACAGGCTTCCATTTTTTTTTTTTAAGATTTTATTTATTTATTTGACAGAGAGATAGTGAGAACAGGAACACAAACAGGTGGAGTGGGAGAGGGAGAAGCAGGCTTCCCACCAAGCAGGGAGTCCAATGTGAGCCTCGTTCCCAGGACTCTGGGATCTTGATCTGAGAGGAAGGCAGACGCTAAACGACTAAGCCACCCAGGCACCCCAACAGGTTTCCATTTTAAACAAGGTTGAGAACACTCTGATGCCCTGCCAAATTTATCTAAATAGGTTTTTACCCATATCTGGTACGTCTGTAGAATACAATCACGTGTGGTTATGGGTTCCTCCTGTGTTCCCTATCCTCCATAGTAGCAAATAATAGAAAGTTGCAAATAAATTACTCTAGAGGCTCCCCCCAATTCAAAGGATTACCTCTGTTGGTCTCAGGTTCTTCAAGTATCACAAAGGAATCTTCATCAGCACCCAGTCGAGGTTTAATGGAAACATCTACCCCCAGTTGCTTAAGTCTATCCAGAGTGAACCTCCTCACTTTTTCAGGTGGCACAATTATTGATTTGGTTTGCTGCCCAGGCTCCTCCACCTTCTCATCTGCCTCTCCGGTTTTCTTCAGGATTTCCTCTTCCACCAGAGCATGAGGTTCAGGTGCCATAAGCCCTCTGGCTTGACAATCTTTGTCCTCATTCTTGAGGAAGCTGGATTCCTGTGGTGCCACAGAGCTGTCCTCAGGTGAAGGTCTATTGTCACTCTGCTTCTGTTTCTCCTGAATTTCTTGCTCTTCACTTCCCATCAAATCCTTACTGCAAGACTCGTCTGATCCAGTAGTGATCTGGGGTTCCTTTGAAGCTGCAGGGAGGGCATGAATTTCCATTTCATATCCTACACCTGTTGTCTGCTCAGAATCTTTGCTATGGTGGTCATTACTCTTCTCACTTGTATTTGCAGTGTCTGTGGTTTCTTTGGGATGGCTTGACTGATACTTAGATGACCTAGAGAAGGGAAAATGAGCTGAAGTTGAAAACTATCCTATGTGTGAAACTCTCATAATAATATCAATTAAATTGGTTTTAGGAGTGAGTAATCTGAACTTTTAAAACCAGATGGTTGTTATAAAACTGAATATTTACAAAAACTATAATCACAAGGAAAGAGAGTTCTTACTTCAGTAGTGCCATGGCATTTCCCTGGCAAGTGGGTCGGGGTTTACGTTTGAAGAAATCATGAATGGTTTTATTCTCAGGCATATGATATGGAAGATTAAGTGCAGACTCTATAAAATGAAACAAAACAAGCAAATACATATACTGTATATTTGTAATGTCACTTCATACTCAGTTAACTAAACAGTACAGCGAAAGTCATCATGAGAAACAGAAAACAATCCTGGATTTAATAAAGATGTGATCTAAGTACAAAAGAACTTCCTAAAGACCAGTGGCTTTTAAACCTAGTTGTGAAATCAAACTGATCCAGGAAATTGTTTGTTTGTTTTTAAATGTTTATTTATTTGACACAGAGAAAGAGGAAGAGAGCAAGCACAAGCAGGGGGAGCAGCAGGCAGGGGAGAAGCAGGCTCCCCACTGAGCAGAGAGCCCAAAGTAGGGCTTGATCCCAGGACCCTGGAATCATGACCTGAGCCCAAGGCAGACACTCAATGACTGAGCCACCCAGGCTCCCCTAAAAATAAAGTCTTAAAAATCTCGGAGGGGCACCTGGGTGGCTCAGTGGGTTAAGACTCTGCCTTCGGCTCAGGTCATGATCCCAGGGTCCTAGGATCAAGCCCTGCATCCGGCTCTCTGCTCAGTGGGGAGCCTGTTTCCTCCTCTCTGCCTGCCTCTCTGCTTACTTGTGATCTCTGTCAAATAAATAAATAAAATCTTAAAAAAAAAAAATCTCGGGCACTCGGGTGGCTCAATTGGTTAAATGTCTACCTTTGGCTCAGGCTGTGATCTCAAGGTCCTGGATTGAGCCTCACATCAGGCTTCCTATCCAGGGGACAGTCTGCTTCTCCCTCTGCCCCTCCCCTCAACTCATGCACATGTGCACTCTCTCTCTCAAATAAATAAGTAAAATCTTAAAAAAAAAAAAAAAAAAATCCCTAACAGCCAAGTTGAACTTACAAAGAAATATTGTGATTTGCCTCAAAGTTACTGCACTGGTTTACATTACCTCGAATAAGGCGCTGAGTTTCACTATGCAGTTTTTTTAACGCTTCCTTACTTAATCTGGCTGCCTTTCTTTCCTTAGAGAAAACAAAAAGTGAGACTACATTAATGCTATTATCCAGAAAGATATTCATGCTTCAAGAGTTTGCCCTCTCCAAGAAAAGCGGACAGAGAGAGAAAAGTAAGCAGTAAGTTCAGTACAATATAAACTCAAGATTGCTTATTTTGCCTATCACAGAATTAATTTAACACAATCCATATTTGTGTCCCTACTATATACAAAGCAGTATCTTGGGTACCAGGAAAATATGACAGACATGATAAAATATTTATCCCTCAGAAATTCACAATCTCCTGGGGAAAGAAATCAACATGACAATTATACAGAGCTCTATCTCACCTTCCTTATGGTGCTTTTTGACGACTCAGTTTCTTCTCCAAACGGATACACTCCACTCTCCAAAGACAGTTCCTTTTTCTAGAAGAAAATATTACAAATTGAAAAATATGGAGAAAAATTAAAATGAAGGGGCACCTGGGTGGTTTAGTCGGTTAAGTGACCAACTCATGATCTCAGCTCCAGTCATGATCTCATGGGTCATGGGATCCAGCTCTACATGGCACTCTGCACTGAGCAGGTAGTCTGCTTGGGATTCTCTCTCTCTGCCCATGCCCCCAATACAGTTCGCTCTCTCTCACTCTCTCTCTCTAAAGGAAATAGATAAAAATAAAAAAAAAATTATTTGAAAAAATTAAACTAAAATAAGAGGATATTGGCTACTCAAAAGATCGGTTTTGTATCCCAACATCACATTATGCTATGTTAATAATGAGTCAAGAATTATCAAATAAAAGTTTTAAACATACTGCATCCCTATAAAGCCTAGAAAAAAATTTACTGTCTTGAATGGAGGTTGGGCTGTTGTTTCTTACATTTCTTTTTTTTTTTTTTTTTTTAAAGATTTTATTTATTTATTTGACAGAGAGAGATCACAAGTAGACGGAGAGGCAGGCAGAGAGAGAGAAAGAGAGGGAAGCAGGCTCCTTGCTGAGCAGAGAGCCTGATGCGGGGCTCGATCCCAGGACCCTGAGACTATGACCTAAGCTGAAGGCAGCAGCTTAACCCACTGAGCCGCCCAGGTGCCCCTGTTTCTTACATTTCTTTATTATATCTTTCCCTAAGGAAGGACACTGACTCCTAGGGAGCTAAAGATAATCTTAGCAAGAACAACTGTGCTTCCAAACACTCAGGACAATAATATTTGACTGTTCCTTCTCTTTGATACCTTTCCAGAAACACTTGAGGTTCATTTCATAAAAGCCACAGGATTATAAAATTTATATCTCAACAATATAAAGTATCTCGTTTTCCCCTTAACTTTCCTATGAGGGCAGCCAAAATACTAGCTTCCTGGGGTGCCTAGGTGGCTCAACTGGTTATGCATCTGACTTTGGCTCAGGTCATGATCTCAGGGTCCTAGGATCAAGTCCCGCATCGGGCTCTCTGTTCAGCAGAGAGCCTGCTTCTCCCACTACCCCTTCCTTGCTCTTGCTGTCTCTTTTTCTCTCTCTCTCTCTCTCAGTTGCTGTTTCTCTTTCTCTCTCAAATAAATAAATAAAATCTTAAGAAAAAAAAATACTAGCTGGGGCGTCTGGGTGGCTCAGTGGTTTAAGCCACTGCCTTTGGCTCAGGTCATGATCTCAGGGTCCTGGGATCGAGTCCCGCATCGGGCTCTCTGCTCGGCAGTGAGCCTGCTTCCTCCTCTCTCTCTCTCTCTCTGCCTGCCTCTCTGCCTACTTGTGATCTCTCTGTGTCAAATAAATAAATAAAATCTTAAAAAAAAAAAAAGAAAAGAAAAAAAATACTAGCTTCCACACAAGTTAGCATGTCTATCCCCTGTACTGTCTGATTCCAAAATTAACAACCAAAAAACCTACATCAATTGCCACATGTTTTTCTTCAGTTAAAAAAAAAGTTCCAACAGTAAATCAGAAGATAAAGCAAAGGTTAGAAGCAGTGGGTTAGCTCTTCTGCAATCATCTTTTACTTGCCTTGTATTTTTTTACTTTCTTTTTCACAGCTGCTCTTATTGATTCTAATGACTCTTCGTCTTCCAATGCAGAGTCATTTTCCTCTTCCTCCTCCTCTAGCCCAGTTTCAAAAAGGTCTTTATCCACAAGAAGACAGCCACTGTCATTAAATGGCTGTTTCACATCATCTTCCTGGATGATACATAAAGAAAAAGCAAAATCCAATCACCCAAACTCCAATATTTCACAACATCATAAGGTAATTTGGATCAAGGCATAAAAAGCTCATATTCCATCAGTAGACAAATATATGGCATTCTAGAACATTCTCTCTGGTTCCTACCCACAATTTTCCTTTGAGGTTCATGCTGTGATTTTAGTGTCCTAAACTAACTTAGTAAACAGTATATATATTTTTTGAAGAATCAATTAAATACTTATTAAGCAACTACTTTATAAAACTTGATGGTTTCTCTAGTTAGCAAATAAGACTTGACTTATGGATACCTAAAAAACTCTCCTCTGAAAGTTAATTTTCATTAGAACAGAGGCAGCAATTAATCCATGTGCTCACAAAGAAAATCAGAAATCTATTAATTTGGAAGTGTCCATTTATCCAAAATGAAGAATGAGACCAACAAGTTTAAATTACTTTTCTCATTACTCACAATGCAAAACAATCAACTCAAAGCTATATTCTGAGTGCAGAAACCCAAGAACTGAAAGCAACTCTTTCTAAGATGTTAACTTCATCTGTCTTAGAAAGAACAAATGTATTCTTTTGAATATACCTCATTTTTTGTTTCCTTTTTTTTTAGCCGCCTGATTTTTTCCATCTTTTTTTCCTCTTTCTCAAGTCTTCTCCTTGATTTTACTTTTGCTTTTCCTTCAGTTCCTTCTTTATCATGTTTGAGTTTTTTGGAAATCTTTCTGTCAACTGGGGAGTCCACAGAGTTTTCAGATTGGAGACTCTGCTCTAAGCAAGGCATCACCTGGGTTTCAAGGTTTTCCTGATACAAAGACTCCTCGATGTCATTTTCAGCACTGTCTGCCAGAGTTTTATGAATCCTTCTGACTTTTCCACTTTTTCTGGCATATAAATTCTCTTTATTTTCCTCAACACTGTCATAGGGAGTTTTCTCTGGAGAGGCATTTGTGTTCTCTCTCTCAGAATCACTGTCTTGTAGCACCTTCCTGCTTTTCAATTTCTTACTCACGAATATCTCTTCATCTGAATCTGGAGAAAACATAATTTTTTTTAGAGGTCTACTGTCATTTGGCCCGCCTCCTAGTCCCATTGCTTCTCAAAAACATCCAATTATCCATGTGCTATGTCACCTTGTGAAATTATGTAACTACCACTAAGAACTGACTGTAGCAAAGTAAATCTAAAAATAGGTTTTGAAAAACATTTTCCCTGGAAAAATGTCTCTTACTAAGAAAAATAATTATATATATTTACAAAGTGTAAAGTTGTTCTAATTCTTCTGGCAGGTGTTAAAAATCCTTTTATTAAAGGATGAATGCATTCAACAAGGCAATGTGGTAGCTTCTAAACATTTTATACATTCAATACCATTACAGAAATGCTTAATGTCAAAAGGGTACAAGCACTACTATTTTGTTTTTATACTAAATAAGATAACAAGGTTAGGCATTAATAATTTAACAAACCAAAAGAATAATGAAATTAATTCCAACCCACTTACAATCCAGGCCCACACTCTATTCCTAAAAACAAAATCACTATTACAAACCTCCGTCACTCAAGGGTACAATGGTTTCGCAGCTGCCTTGTCCACTGTCTGAAGGACTATTGGCTTCTTCCTGTGAAATGAGCTTTGAATCACTGATTTCTAGGTGAACCTAGAAAATGAGAACATACTTTGCATTAGTCAGTTGGGGACAAAAACCTCTAAGTACATAATGATACATAAATCATCAAAGGATTGTAAGGCTGACGTAAGGAAAGCACCAATACAATGGTTCAACGAAGGGTGACATTAAGAATTACTGGACAGGGCGCCTGGGTGGCTCAGTGGGTTAAGCCGCTGCCTTCGGCTCAGGTCATGGTCTCAGGGTCCTGGGATCGAGTCCCGCATCGGGCTCTCTGCTCAGCAGGGAGCCTGCTTCCTCCTCTCTCTCTCTCTCTCTGCCTGCCTCTCTGCCTACTTGTGATCTCTCTCTGTCAAATAAATAAATAAAATCTTTAAAAAAAGAAAAAAAAAAGAATTACTGGACAAGGGGCACCTGGCTGGCTTGGTTCAGTGCAGCATATCACTCTTTTTTTTTTTTTTTTAAAGATTTTTATTTATTTATTTGACAGATAGAGATCACAAGTAGGCAGAGAGTCAGGCAGAGAGAAAGAGGAGGAAGCAGGCTCCCTGCAGAGCAGAGAGCCCAATGTGGGGCTCAATCCCAGGACCCTGGGATCATGACCTGAGCCAAAGGCAGAGGCTTTAACCCACTGAGCCACCCAGGTGCCCCTGAGCATATAACTCTTGATCCCGGGTTGTGGGTTTGAACCCCAAGATGGGTGTAGAGATTACTTAAAAATAAAATCTTAAAAAATAAAAATAAATCACTGGACAAAAAACCAAAAATTCATTGTTCACCTTTGAAGAATGCTATAGAACCAATGGCTTTATTTGCGTAAATTATAAGTAATGGTGCGTAAATAAAAAGAATCAAGCATTTACACATATTCTGTCTGAACTACTGCTCAGTGTATTCAAACGACATGTTAAATAACACCACAGAGATGCAATCCAGATGTGAAAAACTCTATAGAAAAAACTATGTGCTTCCTTAACAGTAAACAGCAAGAAAAAAAGAGAAGGGAGAGGGACCTATATAGAGTCAAGATACACACACACACACACACACGCATATCAACAATTGTAATATGCAAACTTTGGATCCTGTTTCCAATAAACTGGAAGTATATATATGAGTCAATGAAATATGAACACTAGATATTTAGTATTAAGCAACAATTCTAAATTTTTTAGGTGTGGTAATAATATTTGTGGTTATCTGTTTTGGAAAGCTCTTCTCTTAGAGATGCATTATGAAATATTTGTAAATGAAATGATGTCTGGGATTTGCCTCCAAATAATCCAGTGAGGGGGAAAGTGGGTGGGACCATAAATGAAATAAAATTGATAAGATCTGATAACTGTTGAAGTTAGGTGATAGGTTCCTTATACCAGCCTTTCTGTGTTTGTTTGTTTGAAATTTTCCAAATAAAACCATTTTAAAAGTCACAAGTAAGGGGCACCTGAGTGGATCAGTGGGTTAAGCCTCTGCCTTCGGCTCAGCTCATGATCTCCGGGTCCTGAGCAGGGGAGCCTGCTTCCGCCTCTTTCTCTGCCTACCTCTGCCTACTTGTGTTCTCTCTCTGTCAAATAAATAAATAAAATCTTAAAATAAAGAGAAAAAAAATGTTTCAAAAAAGTCACAAGTAAAAAATATAAGTAGGACTGCTGTGTTAGGTGACTTGACCAGTTAGTGACCAGGCTGATCCTAGAGGCCAGATCTCCTACATCCTTGGTGTTCTTAGGGCTCTGAATCGACATAATAGGAGGGTAAATATTAACATCTGTAAAGTAGTAGGGCACTACCCATCTTATTGGTTTCTCAAACAATTATTAAATTGATTTAAATGTTTGGTACCATTATTTAAATAATAACCAAAGGTAACAGGTACTGAGAAATCACTGAGGATCATCATGCATGTGCTGCTGTTTCTCTCAACAATCCAAAGCAGTAAGATTTTTTTGTGGATGCTGAAACTGAGTTTAGGTAACCACATAACTCTGTACACGGTGTTGTTCTGAATCACTTTATTCTAGGCAATCTGTACCAGTATCAGCAACAATCAGGGCCAGGAACAGGGTGAAGACAGAGTCAAGTCTCAAAAACCTCAGTAATCAAGATAGTATCTTAGTGCAGTATTTAAAAAAGACCAAATTGATAAACTATGGTTCATGAGGTCGGCCAACTACTTCTGTAAATAAAGTTTTATTGGAAACAAGGCCAGGATTAGAGGAAGGTGAGGTGGAGTAGTGCAACTGCAGGGTTTTACTTTATTTTTAAAAAATACTGCATTAAAATACTATCTCAATTACGGAGTTTGGGGGAGCCCTCTGAAATTCTGCCCCCAAGGCTAGTGTCTCACCCTAGTCCCGCCCCAGGAAAGAACACGGGTCTGAAAACAGATGCTTCCATGCCCAATCCCGCCAGCGATCAACCAGCCACCAGCCGGGAAGCCCCGAGACTGCAGCTTCTCTCCGGGTCCCGTACGATGACCTCAAAGCCCCCTTGCAAACTCAATTCCGAGTTCCCAGAGACTCCCGCCGTCCACTTCCGGGGAACCCCGCCCCGCAACCCTCGGCCTGCCTCGGTTTTGGGGAGCTGAACAAGGAAGAACCCCGGCGGCAGGAAACGCGCCAAAGGGGAGGCCGGACGGGCGGGGCCAGCTCAGGAACCGCTGGCGGCCGCCTGAGCGCGCCGAAGGGGCCACAAGCGACGCCGCCGAGCTCACCGAGGGGCGGGAAGCCCAGCGCGAAACTGGACAGCAGGGTCGCTAGCCCACCCGGCTGCGGAGGTATCCCGCCAGGCCCGACAGCGCGCCGCGCCTACACAGAGCACGCCGGGAGCTGTAGTCCTTCCAGCGTCCGCGACCCGCTCCGCCCGGCTCGACCCCTACCCGACACCGCTCCTCGGTGCCAGGCCTCTGGAGCCGTGGACGGGGATCTGTGCACGAACTCACCTCAGAAACTACTTCGCCGGTCATGACTCCGGCTTCCCCGTCGCTTCGCTGTAACGGAGCAGGTCTCCAGTTTCTTAGCCGGGGTGCAGCTGCTCCCGCCGTCTCCAGTCAGGCGACACTGTTCGAGCTTTCGCGCCCAGCCGGAGTGGAGGCCCCGCCCTAGCGATTCGCACCAATCCCGAGGAGTCTTTCTACATGAGGCCACGCCCTCCACACTGTCCTACCAATCACAAAGCGCCTTCGGCCAGTCCCGCCCGTATAATCTGGGTTGGGTTGGCGGGTCCCGGCTCCTCCAGTCAATTGAACCTAAAGGAGGCTGGGGGTATCGCGTCTGCGGGCCGAAGGGGTCCTCTGACCTCGTAAGGCAGTACCAGGCGAGTGGTGGCCTTTGACCTTTGGCCCTTGCCGCAGCGCATTTTGAGGAGTAAGCCTTCCACGCGGGAAGTGAACTAAGAGAAGATCCCAGGGCAACCGAAGGTACCTGTGGGGATTTTCTCCAAGACCTCCCTCCATCCCTAGAGCAGCTAGATCCTACCTGCTCCTTCTCGTACCTTGCATTCACGCTGCCCGACATCGACAAAGAAGAGTTTTGTGGGCTGCTCAGATACCAAAGAATATCCTTGGATAGACTTTACAATTTTATTTAAAGTTAATTTGAGGGTGCCTGGGTGGCTCAGAGGGATAAGCATCTGCCCTGGCTCAGGTCATGATCCCAGGATCCTCTGGAGCCCTGCATGGGGCTCCCTGCTTGGCGGAGAGTTGACTTCTCCCTCTTTCCCTCCCCCTTGCTTGTGCTCTCTCTCTTTCTCTCAAATAAATAAATCTTAAAAAATAATAATAATAAAGTTAACTTGAGGACGCGGAAAACACCTACCTATCCATTCCTCGACTCTTTAGATAAAGCAAGAAAAAAGAATAAAAGATCTGGAGTCAGACTAAGCCCAGACAATTCTAATCCCTTGTCATTATGCTGGTCACATCTTTTTCCCCCCGCGGGTCCATTCTCTGTCATTCCTTATCTTGCTTTGTCCAGGCAAGGTTGACTTCTCCCCACTGTGTTACCCAAGTTCCCTTGACCTCAGGCATCTGGTTGAGTCAAACTCCTGGAAGATACTTTACAATGTTACTGTTAAGGAGGAGATCAGAGAGCACCAAGAAAGAAAGGCCACTGTAGTTACTTCACTCTCATGATCCTATCCACTGGTAGGTAACCGGCTCCTTCTAGTTTTCCCAGGACTTTTCCAGTTTTAGCACTGAAAATCTCACCTCCTGAGATTCTCAGTCCCAGGGAAACCAGGATAGTTAGTTACTATATCCACTGGCCTCCTCTTCCAAGTTTCTAGCTTTAGCTGGGTTCAGATAAAAATTCTCTTTCCTCGTCTTTCTTTCTTTACCTCCTCACCACTTCTCAACCCACTTTTGCCCCCTCCCCCGGATCCCATTATCCATCCTCTTCTCTCCCATCCATATAGCCGCATTTCTACCCACTTCACTATTTCTACTTGATGATTTCCAAATACACAGCTATAGTACTCCTCCTTCATATTTGGAGAGCCAACATTTATCAGGGGCTTACCCTGTGACAAAACACTTGCAAGAATTTTGCAAACATCATTTTTAGCCTTCAGAGTAAATTTGTAAGGTAATTAATATATTATCTCCATTTTTACAGGAGACTAAACCTTTAAATTCTAGTAACTGGTGGAGCCAATATTCATACCCTGCTCAGTCTGACTCCAGAGCTCATACTCCTCCGAGAGACCTTGCCTGAGCCCCTTCTCCATTCTCCTTCCATCCCCTGTTCTATTTTCCCCAACAACACATCTGCTTGAAATTTTACTTTTATCTATTTGTATATTGCTGCTCCAAGAGGACAAGCACTTTGTTTCCTTTAACACCATATTCTCACTAACTAGTTCTACAACTTGAACAGCCATTGGAATGTCCTGAAGAGCTGGTAAAGAAGGTTGTTGAACCCCACTCCTGCAGTTTCTGAGACAATGTGTCTGATGTGAGCCCCAAGAATTTTCTTTTTTTTTTTTTAAGATTTTAGAAATTTTATTTATTTAAGAAAGAGCAAGCGAGCACAGGGAAGAGGAAGGGGCAGAGGGAGAAGCAGGCTCCCTGCTGAGCAGGGAGGCCAAGACAGGGCTGGATCCCAGGACCCTGGAATCATGAATCCCAGGACCCCGGGATCATGACACGAGCCCAAGGTAGACATTTACCAGGCTAAGCCACCCAGGCACTCCAAGTCCCGAGGATTTTCATTTCCAACAAGTTCCCAGATGATGCTAATGCTGCTGGTATGGAGACCACACTTTGAGAACCAAGGACTTAAAACATACCTGGCTCATGGTAGGGAAATCAATATTTGTTGAACTAATTCCTTCACTTGAAACTATACTATTCATGAACTCCTTTTGGAAATGAATAAATGAGATAATACTCCTGATATTAGCATTTTCAGAAGTAATTAGCATTTTCCTCTCTGAAGAACATCTATTCAGTCACCAGAAAAACAAAGAAAGAGAGCCTTGATTTGGAAAATGAGTGGAATGGGTGAGTTAGGAAAGGGAAACCTTTTACTCTATACATTTACTTGTGCTAATCTAAAACAAGTCTGTATTTGGAATTAGTAATCTATATTCTCAATCTTTTTTTTTTTTAAAGATTTTATTTATTTATTTGACAGACAGAAATCACAAGTAGGCAGAGAAGCAGGCAGAGAGAGAGAAGGGGAAACAGGCTCCTGCTGAGCAGAGAGCCCTATGTGGGGCTCGATCCCAGGATCCTGAGACCATGACCTGAGCCGAAGGCAGAGACTTAATCCACTGAGCCACCCAGGCGCCCCTCTATATTCTCAATCTTGTTGGTTGGCACCATAATCCATCACTCACCAATTTAGAAATCTGGGAGTCACCTGACTCCTTTCTGTCTCTTGACTCTCAAGGTTAATCATCCAACAAGCTCTGTTTAGGAAGTTGATGATGATGAGGGAAATCTCTGCAGCGTTCATTTTGCAGAGATTAGCCTGAATCTGTCCAGTAAAGGGCTTTGTAAACTTAGGTGAGTCATTTAGCTTCTCAGAGTCTTGTTTTCATTATTTATAAGTAGAAAACACTGGATCCAATCCAATCAAATCAGATGGAGTCTCCAGTGGGTTTCATTGGCAGATCACCTGGACGGATGGTACTCTACAGGAAATATTTTCAGTACTGAGCACACCTAATCTGGTCATAGAAGTTAGGAATTGTTTTTACTTCTAGGATCTATCCTTATGTCACACAAAATCAATATTAAAAAGGAATCCTTAGGGGTGCCTGAGTGGTTCAGTGGGTTAAAGCCTCTGCCTTCGACTCAGGTCATGATCCCAGGGTCCTGGAATCGAGCCCCACATTGGGCTCTCTGCTCCGCGGGGAACCTGCTTCCTCCTCTCTCTGTCTGCCTCTCTGCCTACTTGTGATCTCTGCCTGTCAAATAAATAAATAAATCTTAAAAAAAAAAAAAGGAATCCTTATTACATGTCTATGAAAAAATAATCTGCAGGATTTAACATTGTCAGCCCATTCCAAAGTTATATATACATTTGCTCACCGGAAGACAAGAGCAGATTCCAAAGGCTTATGGAAGTTTGGAGGGAGAAAGCTGGGATTAAATTCCATATTTTATTTCACCTTTTCTGCAAATTGAGAAAGTCTCCCATGTTTAAGTTTTAGCACTACTATTCTGGTGGTAAGTGTGAGGAATGGCTTGCATTTCTCAAGTCCTTGGCCATTGAGCCTTTATCCCTGGAGAAGCACTGCCACCAAGTGGCAGACCTTGGTCATATCATTCCATCTATTCCCTGTACCCACTCCATTCTTAAAAAAAATTTTTTTTTTTTTAATTCAGAATTGTTTAAATTTTCCCTTGGTGCAGTGAAATAATTGCATCTCCCAAAATCTGCCTTCGAAAATCATTTCAGGGGCGCCTGGGTGGCTCAGTGGGTTAAGCCGCTGCCTTCGGCTCAGGTCATGATCTCAGGGTCCTGGGATCAAGTCCCACATCGGGCTCTCTGCTCGGCAGGGAGGCTGCTTCCCTCTCTCTCTCTGCCTGCCTCTCCGTCTACTTGTGATTTCTCTCCGTCAAATAAATAAATAAAATCTTAAAAAAAAAAATCATTTCAGGGGCGCCTGGGTGGCTCAGTGGGTTAAAGCCTCTGCCTTCGGCTCAGGTCATGATCCCCGGGTCCTGGGATTGAGCCCCGTATGAGGCTCTCTACTCAGTGGGGATCCTGCTTCCTCCTCTTTCTCTGTCTGCCTCTCTGCCTACTTGTGATCTCTGTCTGTCAAATAAATAAATAAAATCTTTTAAAAAATCATTTCATGCAGTAATTCCATATAGTTTAAGCTTCTCTTGGCAAGTGCCTCACTGTAAGTCCAAGGTTATTTTTTCTAGCTTCATATAAGTAATAGTTGACCTTTAAAAATGTCACAGGACCTGACACATAAGGACTGCTTACTACATAATTGTTGAATGAATGGTGAAAATACCATGGCCTAAAAAACAAAACCGAAAACTCTCAGGGCCTCTTCCCAAGGCATGACAGTGCACAGGCCATCTGCTATTTTGTATTCAGAAGCTCCTTTACTGCAACTTTCTTTTCTTTTCTTTTTTTTTTTTTTAAGATTTTATTTTTTTGACAGGAAGAGACACAGTGAAAGAGGGAACACAAGCAGAGGGAGTGGGAAAGGGAGAAGGAGGCCTCCTGACAAGCAGGGAGCCCAATGTGGGGCTTGATCCCAGGACTCTGGGATCATGACCTGAGCCAAAGGCAGACACACAACTACTGAGCCACCTAGGCACCCCTTTACTGCAACTTTTGGCAAGCTTAAGTATCTATCCAATATTCCTCCGCTCATTTAACAGAGCATCTATGTTAAACCTATTCTAAACACGGAGACTATAAAGATCAATAAAATACAGTTTTGTTCTCAGAGAACTTCCCATTGTTGGTTGGAGACAGGCAAACAAATACGCACATGTGATAGTAGAAGTGTGTACAGATAGCTGTGGGGGCCTAAGAAAGGCAAGTGACTTTGCCTGGGGTAAGCCAGGGGTAGATGACTCCTGAACTGAGTTTCAAAGAAGGATTGGAGCTGTCTCGGCTGGCACAGGGAGGAGAAGGCATTTAGGTATCTGTAGGGGCTTGATAAAGCATGTTGTGCTTGGGGAGCTAAAAGTAGGTCAGTATGACTAGAGCCCAGGGTATGCATTTGGGCAGGGAAAGGGGAATGGCCAGAACGAAGGTTGAAAGTTAAACAGGGAACAAAAAAAGTCTGGCTTGCTATGCTTAGTCTAGTTTTTAGACAAAATGAACTGGGCATCTAGGGGTGGGCGTGGGGGTTGTAAAGAAGGAGAGCAATGTGGTTTGATAATATGTTTGAGAAAGATTATTCTGGCAGGGTATGAAGGCTGGATTGGAAGGGGATTAGACTGGAGGCAGGAAGACCAGTTGTCTAGGTGGGAGATTAGAGGGAACTGAACTAGGTCAATGATAGCAGCAATGGAGAGAAGGAGATGGATTGGGAACAAAGAGGCAAATAGGAGGAGGGCTTGTTGGATGATTAACCTTGAGGGGCGAGGGACAGTAGAATCAGTGTGACTTTTGTGACTCTCAGGTTTTCAGATTAGTGGGTGACCAATTCTGGTGCCATGTACCAAAATTGAAAATATACATAATTAATTCTAAGTACAGGCTCACTTAAGCTTGGCCCAAAAGCTTGGTTAATATGCAGAACAAAAGGAGCGCCTGGGTGGCTCAGTCAGTTAAGCATCTGCCTTCAGCTCAGGTCACACCTGGGATCTGGCCCCGCATTAGGCTCCCTGCTTAGCAGGAAGCCTGCTTCTCCCTCTCTCACTCCCCCTGCTTGTGTTCCCTCTCTCGCTGTGTCTCTCTCTATCAAGTAAATAAATAAAATCTTAAAAAAAAAATTGTAGGGGCGCCTGGGTGGCTCAGTGGGTTAAAGCCTCTGCTGTCGGCTCAGGTCATGATCCCAGGGTCATGGGATCAAGCCCCACATTGGGCTCTCTGCTCAGCAGGAGCCTGCTTCTCTCTCTCTCTCTCTCTCTCTCTCTGCCTGCCTCTCTGCCTACTTGCGATCTCTGTCAAATAAATGAATAAAATCTTTTAAATAAATAAATAAATAAATAAATAAATAAATAAAATTGTAGAACAAAAGGTTTCCCCTTCCAAGCTACCCCTGTCCACACCTTGTCCACATTGCAGCTCTCTCTCTTAGCTTTCCTGGTGACTGAAGAGGCACTGCTCAGGCACAGACTCCTCTGTCCATTCCATCTCCAAACTCCTCTCCATGCAGTACCCAGAACCTCAACTCAGCAGCTCTTTGTATCCTGTTCGTATAATTTCTCCTTAATTTTCTTTTCCTTTCTGGCTTCCTACCCAGGGGCAGGGAAAAGGGAAAGTGTAAGAAAAATTCCTCTTCCCTGTTTGTCTTTTTTTCCTCAGGCTTTTGGCTTCAGTTTTTGTGAAAACCCAAGGATTTTCGTGACCCAACCCTCCTCCAAAACCTTATAGACACTTAATTGCTTGGTGTTGCAAGGAGTGTTTAATCAGACATCAGCATCCTCAGCACTTGGTTACTTATACCTCAATCACATGTTCCTCGAGTCTAGGGAGACTCTACATCTTTAAGTATGTCTAGGGGAGAGGATTCCACCACAGAAGGACAAAGGGGATCTGCTCCACTTGTGTTTTCTATTAAATTTTAGCACCTGCTTTTGGGTAGTCTAATGCCTACTTCAGACATGTCAGATAATTTGACTGTACCTAGAAGGGCAGAATCTTATACTAATATAATAACTCCTTCAAGCACAATATAGGTGGGGAAGGAACACCTCCTAAGACAAGAGGTGGTACTGGACAGACAAAACAACATGGTTCCCACTATAAGCCCAAACAATGTTTTTGTTTGTTTTTTTTTTAAAGATTTTATTTATTTATTTGACAGAGAGAGAGATCACAAGTAGGCAGGGAGGCAGGCAGAGAGAGAGGGGGAAGCAGGCTCCCTGCTGAGCAGAGATCCTGATGCAGGACTCGATCCCAGGACCCTGGGATCAGGACCCTGGGATCATGACCTGAGCCAAAGGCAGCGGCTTAACCCACTGAGCCACCCAGGCGCCCCCCAAACAATGGTTTTATTAGTGATATTCAACCAGGGGATTTATCACAGTTGTTATAATGCCCCCCTCCTTTACTGGAATTTAGAGGGTAGGGCCACGGTTGCTAAATGCAATAAGCATGGAGGAAGAGGTTTTTTTTTAAGATTTTATTTTTAAATAATCTCTCTACCTAAAAATAATAATAATAATAATAATAATAATAATCTCTCTACCTAACATGGAGCTCAAACTTCTACACTAAGATGAAGAATTTCATGCTCTACCAACTGAGCCAGCCGGGGGTCCCCGAGGGAGAGTATTTTAGGCAGGGAAGATACAATGGATAAGGGCACTGAGATAGGAATGATGGTAAGATTTTCAGGGAATTGTGCAATCAGTGACTTCATGATGACAGAATGGATGGTAGGGGATAGGATGTCAAGATTATTGAATTAAATTCAACTCGAGGATCTATAGAATGTCTTTTTGGAGACTGAATGTCTGTTAGATACTCGGAATATAGGGAGAGAACGAGACAAGGTAACTTCCTTTGAGGATAAAAAACACAGAGCAGAATATGATGAGTGTTACGGGAAAGATAGGAAATCTGCACTCTGGGAAGCATGATCACAGCAGAACTTGAATATGAAGGTGGAACTTTAGACAGTCATTGACTCACTTCACAAACCTTTACTGAGCATTGTGATGGATTGCTAGAATAATCACAGCTTTTTTGTCCTCTCCCTTCCTCAAGGTGATTTGTGTCTCCCATCTAATTCTCAGTCTCAAATCTGGGCCTTCCTTGTTACTTGCAGTGATGAACAAACTGTAGGGAAGGTAACATTGTATATACAGCTTCTGGGGCTAAGCTTTAAGGAAATACAGAAATATAACAACGGGAAAGGACAGTCTAATAAATGGTGTTAGGAAAACTGGACAGCCACATGCAAAAGAATGAAACTAGACCACATTCTTATATTATACCCAAAAATGAACTCAAAATGGATCAAAGACTGGAATTTAAGAAACAATAAAACTCCTAAAAGAATACATAGGAGGTCAGCTCCTTGACATTGTTCTTAATAATTTTTTGGATCTGACACCAAAACCAAAGGAAACAAAAGGAAAAAATAAAGAAGTGGGACTACATCAAACAAAAGCACAGCAAAGGAAACCATCAACAAAATGAAAAAGCAACCTACTGAATGGGGGAAAATATTTGCAAATCATATATCTATAAGGGTTTAATATCCAAAATACATAAACAACTATACAACTTGGTATAAAAAAAAATAAAAAATCGATTAAAAAATGAGCAGAGACGCATCTGGATGGCTTAGTCATTGAAGCATACAACTTCTAATCTCCGGGTTGTGAATTTTTAAAAATGAGCAGAGACTCTGAATTGACATTCTTCCAAAGAAGACATATACATGGCCAACAGGTACTTGAAAAGGTGCTCAACATCATTCATCAGTAGGGAAATGCAAATCAAAACCACGATGAGTGGGATGCCTAGGTGGCTCAGTTGGTTAAGCAGCTGCCTTTGGCTCAGGTCATGATCCCAGCGTCCTGGGATCGAGTCCCACATTGGGCGCCTTGCTCAGCAGGGAGCCTGCTTCTCCCTCTGCCTCTGCCTGCCATTCTGTCTGCCTGTGCTCGCTCTCTCCCTCTCTCTCTCTGATAAATAAATAAAATCTAAAAAAAAAAAAAACCCACAATGAGTTATCACTCACACCTGTTAAAGTGGTTATCCTCAGAAAGACAAGAAATAACAAGTGTTTGTGAGGATGTGGAGAAAAGGGAAACTGTACACTGTTGATGCAGCCACTTCCTCAAAAAATTAAAAATAAAACTACCATATGATCCAGCAGTTCCACTTTTGTGTATTTATCTGAAGAAAATGAAAGCACTAGCTTGAAAAGATATATGCGTTCCACCCCCCCCACCAGGTTCATTGTAGCATTATTTAGAATTGCCAAGACATAGAAATAGACTAAATATCCATTGATGGATGAATGGATTTTTAAAAATGTGATACACACATACACACACACAGAAGAATATTATTTGGCCATATAAAAGAATGAAATGTTGTCATTTGCAACAACACAATCTTCAGGGCATTGTGCTAAGTGAAAAAAGTCAGAGAAGAGCAAATACCATATGATCTCACTTTTATATGGAATCTAAAAAACAAATTCATAGATTTCATAGATACAGGGAACAGATTGGTGTTTTCACAAGGTAGGGGTGGGGAAATGGAGAGTGTATGAAATGGAGGAAGGGAGTCAAAAAGTATAAACTTTCTAGGATGCCTGTGTGGCTCAGTCAGTTACACGTTTGCCTTCGGCTCAAGTCATGATCCCAGGGTCCTGAGTTCAAGTCCCATATCAGGCTCCTTGATTGGTGGCGAGCCTGCTTCTTCCTCTGCCTGCCACTCCCCTGCTTGTGCCCTCTCTCTCTCACAAATAAATAAATAAAATATATTTTTTTAAGATTTTATTTATTTGTCAGAGAGAGAGAGGGAGAGAGCAAGCACAGGCAGACAGAATGGCAGGCAGAGGCAGAGGGAGAAGCAGGCTCCCTGCCGAGCAAGAAGCCCGACGTGGGACTTGATCCTAGGATGCTGGGATCACAACCTGAGCTGAAGTCAGCTGCCCAACCAACTGAGCCACCCAGGTGTCCCAAATAAAATCTTTTTTTAAAAGGCTCAAACTTCTAGTTATAAAATAAATAAGTCTTGGGGATATACTGTGCATCATAGTGAGTGTAGTTAATAATACTATGTTGCATAATTGAAAGCTGCTGAGAGTAGATCTTAAAAGTTCTCATCACAAGGAAAAAAACGATAACTATGCATGGTGACAGATTGTGGCAATCAGTTTGAAATATTCAACTGCCCCCTGAACAATGTGGGGAAATGGATTGGTGCTGACCTCCCCATCCAGTTGAAAATCCACATAGACTTCTGATGCCCCCAAAACTTAACTGTTGACCAGAAGCCTTCCCAATAACATAAGAGTACATTAACACATATTTTGTAAGTTGTATACATAATGTGTTGTATTCTTTTTTTTAAAGGTTTTACTTATTTATTTATTTGAGAGAGAGTTCAAGCAGGAAGAGGGGTAGAGGGAGAGAATATCAAGCAGACTCCACACAGTGGAGTGCAGTCTGTAGGTACCGTATTCTTACAATAAAGCTAAAGAAAAGAATATGTTATTAAGAAAATTATAAGAGATTAAAATTATAAGAGATTAAAAAAGAAAATTATAAGAGATGATCCACTTACAGCATTCTACTGTAAAAATGCACATATAGGTGGATCTACACAGTTAAACTCATGTTGTTCAAGGGTCAACTGTATAAAAATATTGAATCATAACATGGTACACCTGAAACAAATATTACGTTGTATGTCAGTTATACCTTAGTGTTTAAAAGTGTATTAAAAAGGAAGGGTTAGAGGATGACGGGTATGGTTGGGGGATAAGGAGAAGAGCTGCTGTTTTAAAAAAATAAATCCTTTTCGGGGGGGGGGGTCTTTCAGGAAGAGAAAGAGGCTGAAAGAGAAAGAGGGGGACAGGAAGAGAGAATCTTAAGCAGGATCGATGACGTGGGGCTTGATCGTCCGCCCCTGAGTTCATGACCTGAACTGAAATCAAGAGTCAGGTGCTTAACCCACTGGGCCACCCAGGCACCCCAGAAGAAGAAATCCTTTGAAGGAAACTTGAGTGTTCTAGAAAAGAGGTTTTCATGCTGATGACCTTCTACCACCTATCAGTAAATTCTTTTCATGATCCTAACCCAGATCCTTACAGCTGCATTAGATTCCATTTATAGAATCATGGAAGAAACTTTAGAATTCAGTTCCTCCTATCTCCTCATGTAAATAGACTGAGCCCTAGAGGAGGTGTTATGTTGATATTTACTTATATTAAATACAATAATATAGAATATAGAACCTGATATATTATGTGTTAATAGGTGTTACAGTGTTTCAGACGAGAAAGTTTGATATTCAAGTATATTAACTAGCTTTAGTGTAAACCTACTGAAGTGTAAAGCTATTCGTTAACATGGAAGTACCCTAATAAGAAATATACTTTAGGAGTGGTTAGTTAGTATCTGAGAAATGCTAGTCAATAGGCTACATTGCAGTAGCAGTTACAAGAACTTCCATTATCTCTGTCTCTAATTAGCATTAGAAAGCTGTTGGGGCGCCTGGGTGGCTCAGTGGGTTAAAGCCTCTGCTTTCGGCTCAGGTCATGATCCCAGAGTCCTGGGATCTCTGCTCACCAGGGAGCCTGCTTCCCCCCACCCCCTCTCTGCCTGCCTCTCTGCCTACTTGTGATCTCTGTCAAATAAATTTAAAAAAAAAAAAAAAAGCTGTTAAATATGGTTAGGTATTAGATACAGTTTCTCATGCGTGAAATGAGTGAGGTCAAGATATGTGATTTGGGTAGAAGTATTATATTGTACAAGCATCCCCACCCTTACCTAACCAAAATATAAGAATCTAGTGTGCCCAACAACTAGGTTCCTTTGGAGAGATGTTATGGGTTAGGACCTATTCAGTTTTTTCCTTCCCATTTAATGGAGAATTGTGTTACCTGATTCTGACTGGCGGGTCAGATAAATTCTGCTGCTAGAATATTTTCTTATTTACCTAAAGTAAACCTTTCATGCCAAGTGCTTGGCAAAGTGTCTAAAAAGATCAGGAGCTAAGACTTCATTGAGCTAACAAGTTGTATGACTGGTTTTGCCTGCTTGTTAATAAATATTTGAGCATGTGGCAGATGTCAGTCTAAGACTTGCCTTCATTGTAATACACCACTTGGTGGTAAGGTTTGAGGAAGGAACATGTGGCCCTTCTCTTCCTGTTGAAGGCTACTAATAGCTGTCCTTCACCCTTGAAAGTAAAAATGACCAAAAAAGAAAAAATAAAACCCTACTCAATTGTTAATAGTTTATTAATAGAATATAATTAACAAATGAGCAAATTGGCTTGGCTTGGTATGGGACAGATGATTTTGCCTAAGATCACATAACAAATTGATTCTTGCCACCATTAAATACCAAACAATTTGGACCCACATTACCAAAGGGAAGCCAACCAATGTTAAATCAAGGTAGACACATATGTTAGGAAGTTCAGCTTGCTACAATCTAAAGAATGGGTTGAGAAGAGAAATGCTGGAGACAGGACTAGCAATGAGGAGATTGTTGCTATAGCCCAGGTGAGGTGGGAGTCAGAGGAAACAAGCTTGGGCACTGGTATCAGAGAGATCCTCATTCCAGTACTGGTTCTCCCATTTATCAGCCTTTTGACTGCAGGAACGTTACTTCCCCTTTCTCAGATTCAATTTCCCCCCAGTGAAATAATGATTCAATGAAACGGTAAATGTTCAGACCCCTAACTCACTGACTAGTGTGCAGTAGGCAGTAAAGAAGTGCTAATTCCTTTCACCACCATTAAACAATAAAGTGGAACATCCATAATGTGATGGATATAGAAAGACTAGCCTAAGCCCATACTATGTGAACAATAATATAAATTATATTTATGGCTCATTAATCCCTACCTACTCCATACACATTCTCTGCCCAAAGTTATATATTTTTGCCATATAACTTGGAGAATCCTTTTTATGACTATCATGACTTTTAGGATTTAATACAGTTGTGAACATATTCCTCTCATGTGGCTATTATGAACATAGAAGCCTTGAAAACATGGAAGAGTCAACTTGAGTTGGCAAGTAGGAAATGCCTCCACAGTCAGGTAGTTGGAAAATAAATGCATGGATCAGGCAAAAATACTTCTGGTCCAGTTCTAGTCCCTGGGAAAAAGAAAACAAGAGATCCTTTGGAAGACAGAGGCACCAAGAACTCTAAGGAATGTGGTTTCTCCAGGGAAGAACTCACATGCCTCCTAAAATTCTGGTCCCAGAACCTAGAAAATTGCCATACATTTGATGATCTCAAAATACTCTTGCTGAGAAGGAGAACTGGTAGTTTGAACACATATGTTTTTCTCTTCTCCTTCTCGGAGCCCCACAAAAATGACAGCAAGTGAATAAAACCAGAATAAACCCACAAGGATAAAGAGAGTAGGAGAGGAGGCATCAGAGGATAAGAAGATGGAAAGCCAAGTGAAAAAATTAGCAGGGCTGAGAAAGCTGCATACCAAGTGTCTGCAGAGGTGGTGTTAATGAGAAGCAAGGCATTTCCTGCCACAGAACTCCAGTGAAGCTCAAGTACTAGAGAGGACCCAGAAGCCCAGGAAGAAAGACCCAGGGAGAAGAATGGATTGAAGACAAGAGGGTTGGATGAAAGAATCTGTGATCCATTAGCCCTCCAGGTCCATCTACAGTCTTGCACCTGTGAGATGACTGCCCCTCCCCAGCAGGAGTCTAGAGGGTTGGTCTGTGGAGCAACTGAACCAGTGCCTCCCTAGAAAAAGGGAAATTCATTGGAAGTCTATATATCGAAAAGAGAACACACACTTCTCTGTCTACTCTCACCCCATTTCCCAGTCTCTTTATGTGGTAGCTAGGTTAATAGCTCCTTAGGTATGAAAATGAGGACATTTTCTCTGGAGAGACTGAACGGCCTCAGAGACCTAAAGTTGCAGCTGCTATTATGAAAGCCACCAAAACTCCACACATAGAAACAGAATGCAAATGAACCTTTTAATACCTGATTCTTCAGTGTGAGTGGACAAAAAAGGATCAGCAGACATTTGATAAAAGCCCCCCCCCCAATTAAATGAAGGAGACTAAAATAAAAAAAATAAGGGACTAATATTTTTGAAAAAGGGACTAATACAACACTTGACTCCCTTCATTTCTGGGATTTCACACACCCTTCTTTTCCTCCTACCTCTTTGGCCATTTCTTCTCCACCTCCTATGCTGCATCTTCCTCATTTCTTTACCTTAAATGTTACAGTACCCAGAACCTTATCAATCCCAGAATCTCTTTTCTTCTCCATCTACACTTACTCCTTAAGTGAGTGTAGCCTCCTGGCTTTAAATAATATCCAAACACCGTTGACTCCCAAACATATACCTTTAGACCAATCTCTTCCCTGACTCCAGATTGTGTATCTCTATGACTACGCAACCTCTCTACTTGGTGACCTAACAGACACCTCAAAACTAATGTGTTCAAAATGTACTACTGGTCTTCTCCTTCCCAAGAATCTGCACCTGCCAACGTCTTGCTCATCTTAATAAATGTCAATTTATTCATTGATAAATAATAATAAATGTCTTTCTGAGCTGCTCAGAAAACCATGTATGTTAGTTTGAATTTCCCCCAAAGCGGACTCGGAGATAAGGATTCAAGTACAAATAGTTTATACTTTACAGAAGAAGGAGCCACTAGGAGGAGAGTGGGGAAGTGACATATGGAAGAGAAGGTGGCCAATGAAGATGTGTTGTTCAGTTAGCTACCACTGATCGGCTGGAGCTTAATCTTGTGGGAAATGGTGTAAAACACATGTGTCAGAATTATCCCATCTGAGGGATAAAGGAGCTGAGATATTTATACACCAGTTCCTGAGAATCACTGGTTGACATAGCTTTCCACAGTTGGGGTTAATTTCCCAGCACTTCCAGCCTATGGTAGGAATTGTTAGACTGGCTTTTCCTTTGCAGTTCTGGGAAAGGCCTCATGCACAGAGATGTAGACACCTGGGGTACTAACAGCACTGAAACCTTAGAATAATACTTAATGTTCCTCTTCCTTTTATACCCCATATTCAGCTGATCAGTAAATTTTGTCTTCGAAACACATCCAGAATCCACAGCTACCATGTGCTATGATAATACTTCCTTTCCTATTAAAACTTTGTGATCTTTTTAGAGTTAATAATTGCCTTTTTTTTTTCATTTTAAATAGTTCTCAATGTGACTCTCTTCCCCTCCTGCAGTGTTATTGAAATATAATGGAGAAAACTGTAAGATATTTATTTTTAAAGATTTTGTTTATTTATTTGTCAGAGAGAGAGAGAGAGAGAGAGCACAAGCAGGGGGAGTAGCAGGCAGAAGGAGAAGCTGGCTTCCTGCTGAGCGACGAATCCAAAGCAGAATTTGATCCCAGAACCCCAGGATCATGACCTGAGCCAAAGGCAGATGCTTAACTGACTGAGCCACCCAGGCATCCCAATTGTAAGATATTTAAAACATACATCATGGTAATCTGATATACATATCAAAGGATTGCCACCATCTAGTTAATTAACAGATTCATCACCTCACATATTTATTTGCTAATTTTTCTACTGTATTGTTAGTCTTTCACTGATGGTTTTGTAGGAGACCTTTATAGTTAGTTTTATGGATTTTTTTATGAGAAATTTTAATTTTTCATATTATTAAATCTGTTGGCCTTTTTCTTTATGTGGTTCCAAATTTTGTATCTTGTTTAAGAATGCCTTTCCTATCCCTTCAAAATTTGGAAATACTTTTTTTTAAAGGTTTATTTATTTTAGAGAGAGAGTGAGGAAGGGGCAGAGCGAGAGAAGTAGACTCTATGCTGAGCATGGAGCCTGACATGGGGCTTGATTTCAGGATCCTGAGATCACCATCTGAGCTGAGCCTAACTGACTAAGCCACCTAAGTGTCCCCAAATTTGGAAATAGTCCATAGTTTCTAGTACTACTTTGTGTTTGGAGTTTATTTATTTTGATCAAACTGGAATTTATTTGTGTGTATGGTGTGAGGAATGGTTGAAGCATATTATTTTTCCTAAATGGATAGCCAGTTGTCCTGGAAACATTTGTTACAGACGTTATTTTCCCCTCTAATTTGAAATGCCATCTTTTTCATATACTAAATTCCAATAGATAGACAAGGGAGAAAATCTGGTCTTGGACACTTAATTCTTTTTTTTTATGTTCATCTATTCCTGGACTAATAATATTATATTTGAATAATTATAGCCTCATAGCACATTTTAATATCTGATAGGGTAAGTCCTTCCTCCTATATAATGAACATTTTTGGTTATTCTCTCACTTTTTTGTCAGCCTGCCAAATTTCATTTTTAAAAAGATCAATTGAGTAGAATGGTATCTTTAAAATAAGTGGTCTCCCATATGTCTTTATTTATTTGGATATTCTTTTATATCTTAGAGTAAAACTTCATAATTTTATTCATATAGGACTTTCACATTTCTCACTAAGATTATTTCTTGACTTTTTAAAATTTCTTGATTCTTTATAGACTTTGCAACAATTGTGAATTGATTCTTTTCTGTGACATATTCTAATAAGTTAATGCTGGTCAATAGGAAAGATATTGATTCTACATAATTTTACATATAACCATTTTATTAACTCTCATTCATTCTAATGATTTTTCAGTTTGTTCACTTAGATTTTGTAGGCACTATTTTTCTTCTTCAAATAATAATTGCATTGTGACTTCTTTTCCCAATATTTATACCTTATCTTTTCTTATCTCTCAGCAGTAGTTAAGTACCCCAATGCAATGTTGACTAGTACAGATGATCATTGACATGCTTTTGTTGTACTTTAACTTAGTGGGATTTGCCATTTTTTTTTTAAGATTTATTTATTTATTTGACAGAGAGATCACAAGTAGACAGAGAGGCAGGCAGAGAGAGAGAGAAGCAGGCTCCCTGCTGAGCAGAGAGCCCGATGTGGGGCTCGATCCCAGGACCCTGAGATCATGACCCGAGCCGAAGGCAGAGGCTTAACCCACTGAGCCACCCGGGCGCCCCGCCATTTTTATTTTAACAAGTAATTTGGTGGGTAGACTTTAAATTAGCAGAAGCATGAATGTATTATCTAAACAAATTGTTGACTTAGAGCTACTTCATTCAACAGACAGTGAGACATCATGAAAGATATTCTGAAGTTGACCTCTCTTGGTCCCCTAGAAATGTCCCGACCAGGGGAACAAGATGTTAACAGTTTGAGATG
Source organism: Mustela nivalis (assembly GCF_964662115.1). Taxonomy (NCBI): domain Eukaryota; kingdom Metazoa; phylum Chordata; class Mammalia; order Carnivora; family Mustelidae; genus Mustela; species Mustela nivalis. The sequence continues at coordinate 26,084,532 of NC_139029.1, forward strand.
AGTTTCATGGAGACTAAAGACCTGCCCAAAAACTTCCTGTTACTTTTTATACCCTTTCCTTGCACAAGTAGCACAGATTGTGCATATTACAGTAACATGTTCAAGTTAATAGGATGCACCTGCATTTAACCAAAGTATTTAATTTGATAAAATATATCTCTATATAATATTTATACATTTAACTTTGAATGATTGCTTTTATAGGGATCGTGTGGGCATCCCCTTATGGGGAACTTCCACTGTAAGTACAATGTTTACCTTTGGTTTCTGGTAGATGCTTTTTATCACATTATGGAAAGATAATAATAATAGCCAAAAGTTACTATATATTTATAATAGTTACTGTTGAAAGTTCTTCATATATTAACTCACTTAGAAAATCTCTTTCTATTCCCAGCTTACTAATAATTGCTTGTGTGTGTGTGTGTGTGTGTGTGTGTGTAACAGGAGTGTGGGATTTTACTGAATGCTTTTTTCAGCATCTATCAGGATAATTGTATGACTTTCTTCCTTTATTCTACTTCTGTAAGGAATGAAATCAATACATATATTAGCGTTGAATCAAAAACTCATGAAGTCCCCTAATTCATCAAAATCATCACTTTTCTGGGGCGCCTGGGTGGCTCAGTGGGTTAAGCCCCTGCCTTTGGCTCAGGTCATGATCTCAGGGTCCTGGGATCGAGTCCCGAATCGGGCTCTCTGCTCGGCAGGGAGCCTGCTTCTCTCTCTCTCTCTCTCTCTCTCTCTCGCCTGCCTCTCCATCTACTTGTGATTTCTCTCTGTCAAATAAATAAATAAAATCTTTAAAAAATAAAAAAAAATCATCACTTTTCTAATTATCCCACTCTCCTCATGTTCTCACTTTTTCCCTCTCCCAGTCTAGATTCCATGGTACATCACTGCAATCACAATATTGTACATATTCATACTTCTCTTGTCACTTTCTCTTCATTACATTCACTGACAGAACTCCAAGTCCTCCTAAACCCAACTCTGACTGAGTAGTCCATGTCTGTGTCTGAGCAGTTGGACATGGCTGGAGAAAATCACTCAAATGTGCTGCTTCAACTGAAATATCTTTTTTTTTTTTTTAAGATTTTGCTTATTTATTTGAGAGAGAGAGAGCACAAGCAGGGGGGAGAGGCAGACAGAGAGGGAGAAGCAAATTCTCCTGCTGAGCAGGGAGCCTGACGTGGGGCTCAATCCCAAGACCCTGAGATCATGAACTGAGCCAAAGGCAGCCCCTTAACCCACCGAGCCACCCAGGCCTCATGAACTGAAATTTCTGACTACAAACCTTAAATGAAACTCGATCCTGCCCAGTAATGTTGCTATACTCCCCTGGTATAGTTTCATTTTCCCACTGTCCAATATGATCTTTTCTGCTCTCTTCAAACCTCCAACATACTCTGTCCCCTTCACTCTCATATGACTTCAGATTATAACTCATTGAGAAAGTAGAAGCATTCAGATTCATCTTCCTCCCACCTAATCTACCAACTTTTCTTTTCTTTCTTATTTATTTATTTATTTATTTGACAAAGAGAGAGAGAGACTACCAACTTTTCTGATCTGCATCAGGATCCTAGTCATTGCTTTTTCACCTGGCTCTACACACCTATCCCACGTTCTTGTGTCTTCCCAAGGATCAAATTCCTTCTCTGCTGTATCATCAATTTCTCCTTCTCTACCGGATCATTTCCATCACCAAAATCACAGGCCTTAGGATGTCTCATCTCAAAACCCACATAAACACAATTCTCCCTTGACAGCATATCTCTCTTCAGCTACGGTTCCACTTATACCTACTCATAGCAAAACTTACGGAAAAGTTGTCTATATTTGCTTTCTCTGCTTCTTAACCTTTCATAATGATCCAACCAACCTTTTAACCTCTTCACTCCACTGAATGTGCACTTGTCAAAGCTACCATTGACCTCTACTTTGCCAAATTCACTTCTCTGTTGTTCTCATCTTGATTGACCTCTGTGAAGCTTTCAACATGGTTAACCACTTCCTTAAACATTTTCTTTTATTAGCTTCAATTATATACCATTCTCCTTGTTTACTTCTGCCTCATTGGCTGATGCTTCCCAGTCTCCTTTGCTGGCTTATTATTAAGCCAACCTCCAAATGTTGGAGTGATTCAGGACTCCCTTCTCTGTCCTCTTGAATTCTCACTCCTTTGTTGATCTCATCGATCTCTAGTGGTCTAGTTTCCTTCCTTTCTTTAAAGATTTATTTATTTATTTGGGGGGTGCACAGCTGAGGGGAGGGGTAGAAGGAGAGGGAGAGAGAGAATCTCAAGCAGACACCCCACTGAGCACACAGCCTGATGCAGGGCTCAATACCAGGACCCTGAGATCGTGACTTGAGCTGAACGCAGACACTTAACCATCTGAACCACCCAGGCGCTCCATGCATCCCAAAGGTTTTGAACAGATGTGTTCTCATTTTCATTTGTTTCCATGATTTTTCTTTTTTTTTTTTTTAAAGATTTTATTTAGTTATTTGACAGAGAGAGATCACAAGCAGACAGAGAGACAGGCAGAGAGAGAGGAGGAAGCAGGCTCCCTGCTGAGCAGAGAGCCCGATGCGGGGCTCGATCCCAGGACTCTGAGACCACGACCCCAGCCGAAGGCAGCGACTTAACCCACTGAGCCACCCAGGCGCCCCTCCATGATTCTTTTCAATTATTTTTTAATTTCCTGGTTGACCCATTCATTGTTTAGTAGGATGCTCTTTAGCCTTCATGAATTTGAGTTCTTTCCAAATTTCCTTTTGTGATTCAGTTCCAGTTTCAAAGCACTGTGGTCCAAAAATATTCAGGGAATGATCCCAATCTTTTAGTACCAGCTGAGACCTGATGTGTGATCCAACATGTGATCTGTTCTGGAGAACGTTCCATGTACACTCAAGAAGAATGTGTATTCTGTTGTTTTAAGATGGAATGCTCTGGGGGTGCCTGGGTGGCTCAGTGGTTAAGCCTCTGCCTTTGGCTCAGGTCATGATCCCAGGGTCCTAGGATCAAGTCCCACATCATGCTCTCTGCTCAGCAGGGAGCCTGCTTCCTCCCCTTTCTCTGCCTGCCTCTCTGCCTGCTTGTGATCTCTCTCTCTCTCTCTATCAAATAAATAAATAAAATCTTAAAAAAGAAAAGATGGAATTCTCTGAATATATCTGTGAAGTCCATCTGGTCCAGTGTGTCATTCTAAGCCCTTATTTCCTTGTGGATCTTCTGCTCAGATGATCTCTCCATTGCAGTGAGTGGGATGTTAAAGTCCCATACTATTATTGTATCATTGTTGGTGTGTTTCTTTAATTTTGTTATTAATTGGTTTGTATAGTTGGCTGGTCCCATTTTAGGGGCATAAATACTTATAATTGTTGGATCTTCTTATTGAATAGACCCTTTAATTATGATATGGTGCCTTCCTCATCTCTTATTACAGTCTTTGGTTTAAAATCTAATCTGTCTGGTATGCCTAAGTGGCTCAGTCATTGAGCATCTGCCTCCAGCTCAGGTCGTGATCCCAGGGTCATGGGATCAAGCCCCACATCAGGCTCCGTGTTCTTCGGGAAGCCTGCTTCTCCTTCTCCCACACCCCCTACTTGTGTTCCCTCTATCACTGTCTCTTTCTGTCAAATAAATAAAAAATCTTTTAAAAATATGAATTTGTTGGGGCGCCTGGGTGGCTCAGTGGGTTAAGCCACTGCCTTTTCGGCTCGGGTCATGATCTCAGGGTCCTGGGATCGAGTCCCACATTGGGCTCTCTGCTCAGCAGGGAGCCTGCTTCCTCCTCTCTCTGACTGCCTCTCTGTCTACTTGTAATCTCTGTCTAATAAATAAATAAAATCTTTAAAAAAAATGAATTTGTCTGATGTAAGGATTGCCACAGCAGCTTTTTTTAAAATGTCCATTAACATGATAAATGGTTTTCTACCCCCTCACTTTAAATCTGGAGGTGTCTGTGAGTCTAAAATGAGACTCTTGCAGATAGCGTATTGATGGGTCTTGCTTTTTTGTCCAAACTGACACCTGTGTCTTTGATTGGGCCATTTAGTCCACTTACATTAAGAGTATCTACACTGAAAAATATGAATTTATGTCATTGTATTACTTCTAAAGTCACTGTTTCTGTGTATTGGCTCTGTTCCTCTATGGTCTATGTTACTTTTGGGCTCTCTCTTCACTTAAGGATCCCTTTTAATACTTCTTGCAGGGCTGGTTTAGTGATCACATATTTTTTTAGTTTCTGCTTGTCCTGGAAGGCTTTTAACTCTCCTTCAACTTTGAATGACACCCTAGCTGGATAAAATATTCTTGCCTTCATATTTTTCTCATTTAGCACTCTGAATATATCATGCCAGTATTTCCTGGCCTGCCAGGTCTCTGTGGATAGGTCTACTGCCTGTTTAATATTTTACCTGTGTAGGTTACAGACCACTTGTCCCAAGCTGCTTTCAGGGTTTTCTCTTTGTCTCTGAGATTTGCAAGTTTCACCATTATATGTTAGGTTGTTGACCTATTTTTTATTGATTTTGAGGGGGACTCTCTGTGCCTCCTGGACTTGAAAGCCTGTTTCCTTCTCCAGATTGTGGAAGTTCTCTGCTCATAATTTGCTCCCATATACCTTCTGCCCCGCCTTTCTCTCTCCTCTTCTTCTGGGGTCCCAAATATTCTAATATTGTTTTGCTTTATGGTATCACTTCTCTCTCAAATTCTCCCCTCGTGGTCCAGTAGTTATCTCTCTTTTTCTAAGCTTCTTTTTCTTCGTCATTTGGTTTTCTATATCACTAATTCTCTCTTTAGCCTCATTTATCCTAGCAGTAAGACCCTCCATTTTTTTATTGCACCTCATTAATAGCCTTTTTAAATTTTGGTTTGATTAGAATTTCGTTCTTTTATTTCCCCAGAAAGGGCTTCCCCAATGTCTTCTATACTTTTTTCAAGCCCAGCTAGTATCTTTATAATTGTTATTCTGAACTTTAGTTCCAACATTTTACTTATATCCATACTGATTAGGTCTCTGGCAGTCAGTATTGCCTCTTGTTCTCTTTTCTGAGGTGAGTTTTTCTGTCTTGCCATTCTGTGCAGGGAAGAAAAGTTGAATAAGAGAACAAAATACTAAAATGGCAACAACAAGCCCAGAGAACTATATACCAAACAAATTAGAAAAATTTGTTGAAAAATGAAATGAAAATGAAAAAAAAATTAAATTAAAATGTTAAAAGAGAGAGAATATAGGGCACCTGGGTGGCTCAGGTGGTTGGGTGTCTGCCTTCAGCTCAGGACATGATCTCCAGGTCCTGGGATAGAGCCCCACATCATGTTATCAGGCTTCCGGCTCAACAGGGAGTATGCTTGCTTCTCCCTCTGCCTCTCCCCCTGCTCGTGCTCTCTGTCTCTCTCTCTAAAGTTTGTTTTTTTTTTTTTTTAGATTTTATTTATTTATTTGACAAATAGAGATTACAAGTGGCAGAGAGGCAGGCAGAGAGAGAGGGGGAAGCAGGCTCCCCGCTGAGCAGGGAGCCCGATGCGGGGCTCAATCCCAGGACCCTGGAATCATGACCTGAGCTGAAGGCAGAGGCTTTAACCCACTGAGCCACCCAGGTGCCCCTCTCTGTCTCTTTTAAAAAAGAGAGAGAGATAATATAATCAGACAGGTTGAACAGAACAGAGCAATACACTGGATCCTGTGTGTATTTTGGCCTGTTTGTTAGAAAACTAGATCCCAAATTTGTAAAGAAACAAACAAACTAAGTACTGTGAAGTGTGTAAACCTGGCAATTCACAGACCTGTACCCCTGGGGCTAATAATACATTATATATTCATTAAAAAATAATTTAAAAAAACTTTTATATGAACAAAATGTAAAAGATAGAATGTAACTATAAAAATGAAAATTAAAGGACAAAAAAAAGGAATATAAACAGACGGTTGAACAGAACAGAGCAATACGCTATATCCTGAGTATTTTGGTTTGTTTGTAAGAGGAAACTACATCTTAAAATTGTAAAAAAGGGAAAACTTATATATGTATATAGATAGATATATAAAATAAAATTAAATACATTGAAAGGATAGAATATAAATGTAAGAATGAAAGTTAAAAAATATTTTTAAAAGGGAGTTGGTGGGGCACCTGGGTGGCTCAGTGGGTTAAAGTCTCTGCCTTCGGCTTGGGTCATGATCCCAGGGTCCTGGGATGGAGCCCGACATCGGGCTCTCTGCTCAGCAGGGAAGCTGCTTCCCCCATCCCCCTCTACATGCCTTTATGCCTGCTTGTGATCTCTATCTGTCAAATAAATACATAAAGTCTTTAAAAATAAATAGATAAACAAATAAATACAAGAGAGTTGGTAAAATAAGAAATTGGTTGAAAAAGGAAAGAGAAAAAAATTAAACTCAAAGATTCAAGAATCATGAGATTCTTTAGCCATTCAAACCATGAGTTCTATATACTATATTTTCCCCCAGTGCTGGAGTTTTACAGTTCTCTATGATCAATAAACTTGGTCTTATCTTCTTCTTCTTTTTTTAAAAGATTTTTATTTATTCAGTTGAGAGAGAGAGAGAGAGAGAACACAAGCAGGGGAAGAGGCAGAGGGAGAAGCAGACTCTCTGCTAAGCAGGGAGCCCAACACAGAACTTGATCCCAGGACCCCAGGATCATGACCTGAGTTGAAGGCAGACACTTAACCATCTGAGCCACCCGGGCACCCCTGGTCTTATCGTATTCTTTTTACTCATTTTTTTTTGTTTATTTTTAGTCTCACTTCAAGATCGAACTGCATGAGAAGGGGAACCCCACTTCTCTGGCTCATTCTTGGATCCCCATTACCTAGTCCAGGGTTTGACACATAGCAAATCCTCAATAAACAGTTGCTGAAAAAATTCAGTAACATATAAGCCAATGAATATTTTCATATTAACTTAATAGACTCTAAAGTACCACAAAAGTCATCTGACCTTACCTTTTTCATCATTTTAAACTTGCTTCAATACCGTCAGGGGCCTGGAGCTCACTACTTCCTGAAAACCCTTCCAGACTTTGGATAAGTCTGGGTATTAGAATGGTCTTTCTAAAATCAGTTATTCCCCTCCTCCAACCTATAGATAAAGAAGGCTTGTTCTGGGCTAGGGTGGAAGTCAAAGGGATTGGGCTTTTTTTTGAGCCCTTAAAGTGCCAGGCACAGTGTTGGGTGCTTTCCATTAATCATCTTCTTTGGTCATCTCAATAACCCTAGGAAAGGGTGTCATCCCCATTTCACAGATGAGAAAGCTGAGGTTGAGAGAGATGAGGTGACTTATTAAATGTCATGTGGCCTCTAGAACTGAAATTTGAGAATAACACTATAGAATTGGAATCCAAATCTAGATTTATCTCGTTCCCTAATTCATTCCCTTTATTTCAGCTTGAAGAAGAGAGAAAAAAAAAATCAATTGTCCCAGTTAAAAAGTGTAGTAGAAGCAAAGGCTGGAAGTAAAAGCAAACATATTAATTGATTTGTTTGTCAAAACCTCATGCACTGGGGCGGTTGGGTGGCTCAGTCATTAAGTGTCTGCCTTCAGCTCAGGTCATGATCCCAGGCTCCTGGGATCAAGCCCAGCATAGGGCTCTCTGCTCAGCGGGAAGCCTGCTTCTCCCTCTCCTACTCCCCCTGCTTTTGTTCCCTCTCTCACTGTGTCTCTCTCTGTTGAATAAATAAAATCTTAAAAAAAAAAAACACCAACAACAAACCTCATGCACTTAGTAGGTACCTCACTCCTGAGTAGCTATGCCATCTCGTAAAGATGACAAAATCAAATATAATTGCCAATGTCTCTATTCCTTGCTCTAGATCATGAATACATAGAAAGCTGACTGCTTACAAAATACAAAAAAGGGCCATTTTTTTTTTTTTTAAGTTCCAGGTATTGTTTTATTGTTTCACTGACAGGATAGTAATATCAGGCAGAGAATCCCCCAAGGAAATGATGGACATGTTTCATTGTTGTTTGCCCTCTGCTCTTTCATCTTCTAAGCATTTACTATTTTTCATTTATAGATATTAGACCTTTATTTTTTATCACAAATGCAATCCAAGTGTGAATACATAAATGCATTATCTTTTAACATCTGCCCCTACCATGTTCCTTTAAATAGAAAAAAGACCTAAGCATTTCTTCAAAGCTTATGTGGCCATAGCTGTCCCACCTATGGTTTTAAAAACAGACCATAATTTACCTTCTGAAATCCTCTCTTAAACTACAGCTCATTCTGTTAAAGAAATCATGGGAAAGAAGTCCTATTGATATTGTTGATAGTTTCCAAAAGGTGAGGATGGTAACTGGGCAGAAGGCAACTGAGAGGGGTCTTTAGCAAACTGAGGACCATTGGGAAATCATGCAGAGATAAATCTTATCAACTAGATAACAGGTCCTATAATTAAAACTAGAATGCTACCCATCACTGCGGACCCAACGATGGCCACTGATCCATCTCTTGCTGACAGTATGGCTCCTGTTAAGGCAACACTTGTGATGGAGTTCCAGGAATCTTTCCTTCTGACTTGAACCATAATGCAGTCAGTCATGAAAAATAAACCTCCACAAACTGCAAAGCTACCTCTCAACTGTGGAGCCCCGGTTTTAATAGCTGTGAAACTCCCTTGTAGTCTGTGGTTTACTTCCACTGGAGAATTGTGAAAACCTTTGAGTGGTTGAAAGATACCACCAACTGTGGTATCCATGGTAAAGAGCCCCCCCACAGTCATCCACAATTCGCGAGGACAAAGCTCTCACATATATTCCTCCATCTTGAGTCCATCAAAAAACAAAACAAAACAAAACAAAAACACCTTTTTAAAAAGTTTTTATTAAAATTCTATTTGGTTAACATATGATATAATATTAGCTTTAGGTGTACAATACACTGATTCCACACTTCCATACAACACCTGGTGCTTATCCAGCAAATGTATTCCTTAATGCCATCACCATTTCCCCCATCCCCCATTCCCCTCCTCTCTGGTAACCATTAGTTTGTTAAAAGAGGGACACTTCAGGGGCACCTGGGTGGCTCAGTGGGTTAAAGCCTCTGCCTTTGGCTCAGGTCATGATCTCAGGGTCCTGGGATCAAGCCCCACATCGGGCTCTCTGCTCAGCGGGAAGACGGCTTCCTTCACTCTCTCTCTCTCTGCCTGCCTCTCTGCCTACTTGTGATTTCTGTCTATCAAATAAATAAATAAAATATTAAAAAAAATAAAAAATAGAAGAGGGATACTTCTTTAAAAAAAGGAAAAAAAAGGTGGTCACTTCTATTCAATATTGTACTGGAGGTTTAGGGCAATTAAGCAAGAATATAAAAGAAAAAGCATACGCATTAGAAAAGAGCAAGAACTGTCTCTAGTTGAAGATAACATGATTTTATATATAGAAGATGCTAAAAAATACACACACATAAAGATTAACTGCTAGAGGAAAGTTGTGGATGCAAGACTAATTTTAAAAAATCTATTGCATTTCTATATATTAGCAATGAACAATTCAAAAATGAAATTAAGAAGACAATTCCACTTATAATAGCACCAAAAATAACAAAATACTCAGGAATAATTTTTTTTTTTTAAGATTTTATTTATTTGAGAGAAAGAAAGAACATGAGCAGGGGGAAGGGCAGAGAGAGAGAGAGGAGGACAAGCAGACTCCATGAGGAACAGGGAGCCTGATGTGGAGCTGGATCCCAGGACCCTGAGAACATGGCCTGAGCCAAAGGCAGACGCTTAACAGACTGAGTCACCCAGGCACTCCTCAGGCATAAATTTAACCAAAGAAGTATAAATTTGCACTCTGAAAAATTGTTGAGAAAAATTAAAGAAGACCTAAAGAAATGAAAACATATCCTGTGTTTATAGAATATAATATTTAATACTGTCAAAATGCCAACAATCCCCAAATTAATCTGCAGATTAAACATAATCCCTATTGGCGGGGCAAAAAAAGAAAAAAAAAACAAAAAAAACATAATCCCTATCAAAATTCCAACTGCCTTTTTTTTTTTTTGCAGATGTGAACAAGCTGATTCTAAATTTCATCTGGAAATGTAAGAGACCCAGAAGAGCCAAAACAATCTTGAAAAAGAACAAAGTTGGAGGACTGACACTACCTGATTTCCAAGCTACAAAGCCGTAGTAATCAAGACAGTGTGATACTAGCATAACAAAAGACAAAGATTGAATAGAATTCAGAGTCCAAAAATAAACCCTTACGATTGGCAGTTGATTGATTTTGACAAGGGTTGTAGACCATAGGGGAAAGAAGTCTTAAACAAATCGTGCTTAGAAACTGTGTATCTGGGGCACCTGGGTGGCTCAGTGGGTTAAGGCCTTTGGCTCAGGTCATGGTCCCAAGGTCCTGGGATCGAGCCCTGCACAGGGCTCTCTGCTGGGCAGTGAGCCTGCTCTCCACAGCACCCCCCAGCCCCGCCTGCCTCTCTGCCTGCTTGTGATTTCTGTCTGTCAAATAAATTAATAAAATCTTAAAAAAAAAAAAAAGAAACTGTGTATCTACATGAAAAAGAACGAATTTGAACTCTACCTCCCATCATACACAAAAGCAAACTCAAAATAGATCAAAGACTTAAATGTAAGAGCTAAAACTATAAAATGCTTAAAAGACAACACAGGAATAAATCTTCATGACTTTGGATTAGGTTTCTGAGATATGATAACAAGCACAAACAATCATAGAAAATTCAGACTGTTGAAATTAAAAATTTTTGTGCTTCAGGGGCACCTGGATGGCTCAGTCAGTTGAGTGTCCAGCTCTTGATTTTGACTCTGGTCATGATCTCAGAGTCCTGGGATTGAGCCCTGGGTCAGTCCCCACACTCAGTGGGGAATCTGCTTAAGGCTTTCACTCCCTTTCCCTCACCTCTTCCCCACCTTAATAATAATATGTCATTAAAATATGTCATTAAAATAAATAAATAAATCTTTAAAAAAATAAAAAGAGCAAAGAGTTGAATCAACATTTCTCCAAAGAAGTTAAATAAATAGACAGCAAGTACATAAATAAATGCTCAACATCAATCGTCCTTAGGGAATAGCAAACCAAATATACAATGAGATACCACCTCATACTCATGAGGATAGGGATAATTTTTTAAAATCTGAAAATAACAAATATCAGCAAGAATGTGTAGAAATTAGAGTACTCACATATTGCTGATGGAAATATAAAATAGTATAGGCACTGTGGAAAACATTTTGTCAGAAAGTTAAACATAGATTTACCATATAACTGAGTATTTCTACTCCTATGTTTATACCCAGAAGAATTGAGAAATTATATATCCACACAAAACTTATGTGTACCCACACAAAAACTTGCACATGGTTGTTCACAGCAGCAATATTATGGCCAAAAAATGGAAACAACCCAAATGTTCATCAACTAGTGAATAGGTCAACGAAATATGGTGTATACATACAATGGAATATTATTCAGCATTAAAAGCAATGGAGTAGTGGGGCACCTGGGTGGCTCAGTCAATTAAGCATCCAAATCTTGCTCTCACCTCAGGTCTTGATCTCAGGGTCATGAGTTTAAGGCCTGCCTCGGGCTCCGTGCTGGGCATGAAGTGTATTTAAAATTAAAAAAAAAAAAAGCAATGAAGTATTGATGCATGTTACAACATGGATAAACCTTGAAAACATTATGGTAAATACAAGAGCACATACTATATTACTCCATTTATATGAAAAGTCCAGAATAGGCAAATCTATAGAGACAGAAAGCAAGTTAGAGGTTTCTAAAGGCTGAGGTACAGGGTTGCTTTTTGGATGATGAAAATGTGCTGGAATTAGATAGTGGTGATGATTGCACTTGTGAATACACTAAAAACCACTGAATTTTACACATTAAAATGACGAATTTTATCATATGTGAATTTTATCTCAATTTAAAAAATGCAAAAGAGCGAGGCTGCCAGTAGAGTAAGAGCAGGTGGGCAGAAATTCCATTTGGATGCCAGGTGGTGTCTCTTGGCAAGCTAGTCTTGTTTGGTAGTGTCCAATGCAGGTCCCTGTCCTCCTCAGCCAAGTGGCTCCACTTCAGCTGCCACTTAAGATTTTTGTTTGAATAAGGGGTTCCCCAGCTAAAAAAGAGTAAAGCCCTTGGCCCAACTGATAAACTGCAAAGAAGTTTCTCCCAGACTTCAAAGCTCCAGACTTGCAGAATGTTAGTATGAGGAGAGGCTGGGGAGTCAAAACATCAACAGAGGCCAGTGGCCCAGACAAGGGTTGGAGTGTCACAAACAGCGCTGGTGGCTGGAACCCAGCCTTCTGGCACAGCGTCTGCTAACAAGGATCCCTCTGGCTCTTTCTGATCTCAGGGGAGCATTGACATATTGGAGAGGTTTAGTTTCATTCATAAGCCTTGACAGAGCAAGTTCTGGCTCTTACCCCCAAATGGGTGAGCCAAGTCCCTGTCCTCAGGTGGTTCAGGCACAGGATGTGACTGACATGTGACAGTGACATGCTCAGTCCCTAATGGTTCTGCTCCCCTCTCTTGGACTGAGCTGAGATCTTGGGTACACTGTCTCTCAAAGGACAGCAAGACAGTGGCAGGGGAGCAGATCTTAGCCCGGGGGAAGGAGGGAAGGCAGGAAAATTAGTGACTATTGGGCACATATATTGGGTCAGAAACACAGGAACATGCACATATATGATTTAACTTCCTCCTTACTGACTCCTTTAGCAGTAGGTGAAGGGACTTGTTCCAGATACTTGGAGCTATTATGCTATAGAACTGAGATTTGAACCCGGGATCATCTGATGTGAAAGTCTGTGCTCTGAAGAAGCTGGAAGTTCACCTAGAGTTTTTCACCTAGGCCCCTCCATTGAACCGCTTCTAGCTCCCACTGTTGGCACATTACTTGCTCATTCATTCATTCATTCATTTGTCCCGTAATTTTCCCTGAGTAGGCATTTGGTGCCACATAATGCGTTAGGCAACAGACACACAAACCTGAATACCCGAATAAAGTGTAGGCCCTGTCTTCAAGGATTTATAACGTATTGGGAGCTAAGCCTAGACTGAGACATAAGACTAGGGGCTGAGGTAGTTATTCCACCAATGGAGGCCCTATGGTGGTTTGGCCAGATGGCAAGTGGTTTTAATACGAGAATGAGAATTCAAGGTTTGGGGCAATGGGGGCAAATATATGGCTACTTCTCTACCCAGCCCCCACCCTGTCCTGTAGATGTGTGGGGTGCGGGAGAATGAGCAGCCACCATCAGAGAGAGCTGAGGGGGAAGTGGTATTCTAGGGCATGGCTTCTACTCTGCCACAGCAGGAAGTGGGGGGAGGGCTTGCTGAACAGGCCAAGGCTTAGGGGAGTTTACTGACTATAGGACTTTGGTTTGGGAGGGTTCAGTCTGAAGGGTCTTTGGGAAGGGGGCAGTGGGTGCTAGAGTGAGTTTGGGAAGGATAATGTAGATCAGAGTGGTCAGGAATGATGGGGTGAGAGAGTAGGGATTGAAGTATTGCAGTCCCGACTGAAAGTACAGGGCAATTACATTTCATACTCAGGTTTCTGAGGCTATTTTCGGTACAGGAAACAAACTATCATGTTTGCTCAGGGTACCAAATAGAACATGGGGGAAATTTGTTGGGAAGTGCAAGAGGGAAAATCAGCCTCAACAGGCTGGAAGCCACTAGTACTGTTTAAACTATGGGAGGAATTTAGCCTGGAGTAGAGGAGAAGGGAGGTGGCTACTAGGTGTAACTCAAAGCTTGACTTCTATTTGGTTTTTCTTATCCTCTTAGCTGCAAACCAGTCTGTTCATTTTACGAGTACTTCCTCCTCTTCAAACTCGTGTCCCCTCTTGCCGCTTCCCGTTAATATGTGGTTTAACAGAGAAGTGGCATGGTGCTATGGAAAGAATTTGGAATACAGTATCCCTCACTATAGAATCTAGTCACTCAGTTAAAAGTCCCACTTCCATAGCCAGTCAGGGATGGAAGCAGCCAGAACCAGAATTCAGGATTTAGAACTCCCATTTTCCCATCCTTCACTGAGTTATCATATAATGCAAAGTCTGACTTCCTTAGCGTCCCTGAGCTTGTTTCCTTTAAAATATGTACTTTATAGTAGTTGTGAAGATTAAATGACATGTGAAAAACACAATACAATGTCTGGCCAAGGAGTGGCCCTAAGATTTTTTTTATTATTACAGGCAAAAATTACCAGGCTCTCTGGCTTGATGCTCAGATGAATATCTCATCATACATGTTATAGACTGAACATATGAAATTCATATATTGCAATCCTTACCCTCACTATCTTAGCATGTGACTGTATTTGAAGATAGAGTCTTTAAAAAGAAGTCTATAAATTGGGCCTTAGTCCAGCATGATTAGTGTCCCTACAGGAAGAGGACATTTTGACAGACATGTACAGAGGGAATGTCATGTGAAGACACAGTGAGAAGACGGCCATCTACCAGCAGAAAAGAGAGATCTCAGAAGAAACCAACCTTTGATCTTGGACGTCTAGTGTTCAGAACTGCAAGAAAAGTAATTTCTGTTGTTTGGGCCAGTCTGTGGCACTTTGTGATAGCAGCCCTAGCAAACTAATACAACACATACATTGTGCCCTTTTATTTATTAATTAATTTATTTATTAAAGATTTTATTTATTTGACAGAGAGAGAGATCACAAGTACTCAGAGAGGCAGGTAGAGACGGCAGGGAGCAGCCTCCCTGCTGAGCAGAGAGCAGGATGTGGGCCTTGATACCAGCACCTTGAGATCGTGACCTGAGCTGAAGGCAGAAGCTTAACATACTGAGCCACCCAGGTACTCCACATTGTGCCCTTTTAAATGGTGGACAAAAGCTCCCTCATTTTGTTTCTTGGCCTGTAGTGCTATGCTCTCCAACTCAAATAGTCAGCTAAAAGCCCCAAAGGTGCTGGTGTCACTGGGCTGGCCATGCTATCTTGGACTGGGTGTTGCTCCCTTGGCTCTTGGCTGCTAAGAGGAAGTCATGTGAGAAAGCAAGACTTGCCCTTCTGAAGTGCCTGGTGACTTTCTGACTAGAGAGAGGTGCTTGTGGTGGAACTAGCAAGAGACTGTCTCATGCATCATGGTCCATTCCCCGGGTGCTTTCAGGCTGCATGGGGAGGGAAGGACAACTGGGTGTACAATTTGGGTGAAGCAATGGGGGAAAAGGGCTGCGTCTGTGGTGACCCTAGTGTCCTCTGTCCCAGGACAGTAGAGAAAGAGGAGACAGAGTAGAAAGAAGGGGTCTGAGGTGGGAGGAAGAAGGAGAGGCGCCTGATGTGAATCACAGGGCACTTTCCTCCGCCAGAAGTAGCGAACTGCGTCTGTGGATCAGCAGGGTCTGGAATCCCGATCTTTTGCGGGGTACCGTTTGCCTGGAGGCTCTGGGACCACCGCAAGAAGCCCCCCACAGCCTCTTGCCCGGCTGGCCGTCCTGGGCGACAGGGCGGTGTGAACAGGCGCGCGCGCGCCCGACACGTCCTCGGGGCACTGCCCCCTCCGGGCGCGCGCCCGACCCCGCCCCACCCCGTCCCGCCCCCCGCCGGGCTCCGCTGACCGGGCGCCCGGGGACGCGCACGCCCCCCCTGCGAGCCGGGACCCTGCGCCGCGCGAGCCCCGTGCCCCCTCCCCGCCCGGCGGGCGCGCGCGCTGGCTCCCGCTCCCGCTCCCGCTGGCAGCGGCGGCGGCGGCGGGGATTGTTTTTGTTGTCGCTGAGGCCGGAAGAGCCGCGGGAGCCGGGTCCCTGTCCCCGGGCCGGGCGCCGCCGCCGCCCCCTGCCCAGCGCCCGCGTCTCCGCGGCGCCCCCACCCCCAGCGCCAATATTCCGGAGATCAAGCGTTACGCGGCGGCGGCGGCTGCGGCGGCGGCGGCGGCGGCGGGGCCCGGAGCGGGAGGCACCGGGGACCGGGGCGAGGCGGCCCCCGCCGCCGCCATGGAGGCGCTGGGACCGGGTGAGGAGCGCGCTCAGGCCGGGGCTGGCTGCGGCCGGGGGACTGGTGGGCGGGTGAGCGGGCGGGCGGGTCGCTCCCGGTCTCCCCCCATCGGCCCTTGCTTACCTGGGTTCGGGCCGTCAGGCGTGGGGGAAGGGGATCCGTGCTCCGTAGCACAAGGCGGAGGGAGCTGACCTGGGCCTTGAGGGGCGGAGACCGCGCTCCAGCCTGGAGAGATGAGGCACCGCTTGAGGTCTAAGGGAGGCAGGCCCAGGATGGTGACCCCCAGCCCCAGGTAGCCGGGAGACCTAACTCAACCTCGGGGAGGTCGTCTGTGCTTCAGGATTGAGGCAGGCGAGTTTGGGCCTCAGAAAGAATGATCTGGGCCGGGTGTTCATCTGAGGCCTGGATGGACTGGACCCAGAAGGACCCCCTCCTACTACCAGGGGTGGCATGGGGCCACACCTGTGTTTTTCTTTGCACTGGTAGACGGTCCAGATCCCTCAAATAAGGAAGAAGAACTTCCCCCAAAGACTTCTCATGACCCTCAAAGGCCAAGGGGCAAAGTACCCACCCTTTCTCGAAGGCCCTGAAGTCTAGAGAAATACGGTCCTATGCGTTTGTCAGTCTGTGCAGCAGTCCCAGAGGCTGTGGCCTTAGTGACAGGCAAGTTATCAGAGAGCCCATTCTAGTACAGGCTTTAATGCCCTGAGTTCTCTTCTAACTGGGTTTTAGGTAGTTGTGAGGATTAAATGAAGGTGAAAGTGCTTTGGAAACTGTAATTCCCCATCTTCATGAATGACCTCTGTTTAACTCTCCCAGTCGGCCCAAGCCAGAGGAAACTTTCCAGGTTGTAGCAAATGTTCTGCAGGTTGGGAAGCTGGTGCTCCCTCCTCAAACCCCAACAGGTTTCTAATGCCTTGGCTAAGTAGGGCAGGGTTTAAAGGCTGTGATAGAATTAACTTTAATATCAAATCTTATCTACATAGTGGACTTAGTTGTAGAGCATTTCATTTTCTCAGTGTGTAGAAAATTCAGTTTACCATTTGAGTTTGGAAACTGCAGGTTTGTTTACTTAGAACTCGTTTACAAAACTGAATGATTAAAGCCCACCTTAATTTGCTGCCTAAAGTATTTTTTAAAGGCCCCCACCTTAATTTGCTGCCTAAAGTATTTTTTAAAGGCCCCCATAATCAACTTTCATATGCCTTTTTAAAATAAATTGGCTTTGTGATATTAATATTATTTGATAAACCTGAATCTGAGTATTATACCGGGTTACTTCAGCTATGTCCCCCAGCCACAGGCATGATCATGTCTTTAGGAATGTAACAGATTTCTGTTCAAATCCAAGCTAGTCATTTAATAGTTGTATAACCTTGGGCAAATTACTTAATTCCTTTGAACTTTCATTTCCTCATCTGTAAAATGAGGGTAATAATAATTATGTGCTGCAAGATTGTTGTGAGAATGAAATGAGATAATGCATATGAGGAGTCTTATTGTGGAAACCAATGCATTGTAGATATTCAACAAATGTTTCTTCTTCCCTCCCTATTAGTAATCCATAATTGAAGCAACTGTTGCATTTATGAGCTGCTGCTGGAAGAGACTATGTAACTAACCATGTATACAAACTGAATGTCATGGAAAAGATCAACCTGGTAGTTAGGAACCTCCTAGGGACTTTTTTTGGGGGTGGGGTGATTTTAGCTTTTGCAGATTTGAAGACTTAGCTCACTCAGGATTGTGGAAAATTAATTCTCACTAAGCACAGTTTTAACATGAATGTATAAATCAAAATGTCACATAGATCTTTTCTGCTAACTAGAATATTTTCTTTCTGCTGTCTAGCAAACCCCTTTTCAGGTGTCACAGTATCTTGGAAACCCAGTTAATAATAAGCTGCTTGCTGAGCATAGAATTGGAGCAAAGGGAGTTGATAGTCTTGTGGGATATTTTATCCAGGCTGTTTTAGAACTTAGAGAAGCATTTCAGCTTTGTTGAAGCACACCAGTCTAGTGCTTTGTGCCCTCCTCAGTTGAATAATCACTGACGCATTCCTGGTCTTGCTGTGCTCTCTTCTTACCCCATTTTGGTTTCTGACTATAATAGCTTAGAAATATAGTTAGTCAGATTACCATTTATTTTGGCTATATTAATGATAACTTTTATTTTTACAGTGCTTAACAGTTTGGAAGGTGCTTTCATAGCTCTTAACTCATTTGAACTTCTGTGAGGTAGGCAAGGTAGCATTAGTCCCATTTTACAGATGAGTAAAGTGATTCAGAGAGCTTAAGTGACTTCTTCAAGATCTCAAGGCTGAGTGGTGAAATGCAGATGAGTCTGGGTCATCTGACCCCTAGTCTGTTGCCCTCTTCTTCATTTAAGACCAACTTCATCCAATTGGTGTTAAATAATATTTGTTCCCTCTTCGGAAGATAGAATTTTCTGACTTTCTCACCAACTTTTGGAGATATGACCATTATAAAGCCCAGGGACTTTTGAGCACTGACTATAACATGTATGCAAGTATAGTTGTAACAGCTAACATTTATTGAGCACTTACTATTATGAGGCACTGTGTTAAGCTTTATGTGTACATTATCTCATGGGATCCTGACAATTGTTTTATGAAGTAGATGCTATTATTACCACACCTCCCATCTTTTATAGATGAGGAAACTGAGGCACACAGTGACTAAGAAACGGGCCCAAGGTCATGCAGTTAAGGACTGGTAAAACCGTGATTGAAACCTACACAGTGTGGTTCTGCCTTAGCCATTGTGCTTTATTTCCCTGTAACTAGTTTGCTGAATTCAAAGAAACCAGCCTTAGGAAAATTTTAGATCATAGTTTTCTAAATAAATCTCCTAAACTTACTCAAAGAAATGACCACTTGCCTTCTAGCTTTTCTCTCTTACCAAAGAAAAGGCACACAGTACTTACCTTTCTCCATTAATCCCACTTCTTTTATTTCCTTTGCCTCGATCCTTTTGGCATCAAATACTTCACAATCCTAAGGCATCTATATATCTCTGAAGTACATTGGGAAAGAAGAAGCACTGGGCTGGGAATTAGGAAACCTAAATTCTAGGGGCACCTGACGGCTCAGTCATTAAGCGTCTGCCTTCAGCTTAGGTTATGGTCCCAGGGTCCTGGGATTGAGCCCTGCATCAGGCTCCCTGCTCGGTGGGAAGCCTGCTTCTTCCTCTCCCACTCTCCCTGCTTGTGTTCCCTCTCTCGCTGTGTCTCTCTCTGTCAAACAAATAAAATCTAAAAAAGAAAAAGAAAAAAGAAACCTAAATTCTAGTCAGAATTTAAAATCAAAGCCCTATCATTTGCTCCACATTTCTGTTTCTGAATTTCTATCATAAAGCTGGATTTATGATACAATGATTATTTAAATGTACCTTAGACTATGTGGGGCTAACTTGTCAGTATGGTTTAGTTGGGTTAATTCAGTATGCCTATCATCTCTGATATTATTTATTATTTACCTCTTTCCTTGTTTTTAAATGTCTGACCACGCCCAGAATAGATCTCTTGTATACCGGAAGTGGAAGTCAATTCCAAGCAACCATATTTTTAGTATAAATCATGTACTTTTGCTTAAGTGAAAAATAATAGTCAATTCTTGGGTTTTAGGAATGACTGGGTTTCTCTTTGGTCTTTATCTGAAGCTGCTACAAAGATGACAGGTACAGGCATACCTTGGGGATATTGCGGGTTCAGTTTGCACCACTACAATAAAGCAAATATCACAATAAAGCAAGCCCAATGAATGTTTTGGTTTCTCAGTGCATATAAAACTTAGGTTTACATGATACTGTATTCTCAGTGTGCAGTAGCATTATGTCTAAAAAATGTACATACCTTAAGTAAAAATCCTTTATTGCTAAAAAGTACTAACCATCATCTGGGCTTTCAGTGAGTCATGATCTTTTTGCTGGTGGGGGCTCTTTCTTTGATGATGGCTGCTGACAGATCAGGGTAATGTTGCTGAAGTTTGAGGTGACTACAGCAACTTCTTAAAATGAGACAACGATGAAGTTTCCCACATCAATTGACTCTTCTTTTCACGAATGATTTCTCTGTACATGCAGTGATGTTTGATAGCATTTTAGGTGCAATAGGACTTCTTTCATAATTGGAGTCTGTCCTCTCAAACCTTGTCACTGCTTAACAATGGAGTTTGTACATTCTAGGTGCTTTGTGGTCAGTTCAACAATATTCAAAGCATCTTCACCAGGAATAGATTCTGACTCAAGAAACCACTTTCTTTGCTCATCTACCAAAGCAACCCCTTATCCCTTAAAGTTTTACCACGAGGTTGCAGTCCTGCAGTCACATCTTCAGGCTCCATTTCTAATTCCAGTTCTCTGGCTGTTTCTACCACATCTGCAGCTACTTCCTCCACTGAAGTCTTAAATCCCTCACAGTCATCCAGGAGGGTTAGAATCAACTTTTTCCCAACTCCTGTGAATGTTGATATCTTGCCACTTCCCATGAATCATGAGTGTTCTTTATGGCATCTAAAATGGTGACTCCTTTCCAGAAGGTTTTCTATTCTCTTTGCCCAGATCTATCAGAAGAAATCACTCTCTATGACAGCTATAGTTTTACAAAATGTGTTTCTCAAATAATAAGTCCTGAAAGTTGAAGTTACTCCTTGATTTTTGGACTGCAGCATGGATGTTGTGTTAGCAGGCATGAAAATGACACTAATCTTGTACACCTCTGTCAGAGCTTGTGAGTGACAAGGTACATTGTTCCTGAGCAATAATATTTTGGAAGGAATCTTTTTTCCCGAGTAGTATGTCTCAACAGTGCGCTTAAAGTATTCAGTAAACCATGTTATACACAGATGTGCTATCATCCAGTCCTTGTTATTTCATTCATACAACACAGGCAGAATAGATTTAGCATAAATCTTAAGGACCCTAGGATCTTCAGAATGAATATTGGCTTGAACTTAAAGTCACCAGCTGCATTAGCCATTAACAAGAATTGGTCTGTCCTTGCACGCTTTGAACCCAAGCATTGACTTCGTCTCTCCAGCTATGAAAGTCCTAGATGATCTCTTCCTCCGATATGAGGCTGTTTCAGCCACACTGAAAATCTGTAGCCGCCTTCATTAATTATCTTCACTAGACCTTTTGGATAACTTGCTGCAGCTTCTGTATCAGCACTTGCTGCTTCGCCTTGCACTTTTCTGTTCTAGAGACGGCTTCTTTCCTTAAACCGCATGAACCAATGTCTTCTAGCTTCAAACTTTTTCTTTCTCTCTCTCTCTCTTTTTTTTAAAGAGCATGTGCCAAAGAGCATAAGCAGGGGTTGAGAGGTAAAGAGACAGGGAGAGAAAGAATCTCAAGCAGGCTCCATCTCAGCATGGAGCCAGAGAAGGCAGGGATTGGGGAGACTTGATCTCAGGACGCTGAGCTCATGACCTGAGCCGAAATCAAGAGTGAGATGCCCAACAAACTGCGCCACCCAGGTACCCCCAGCTTCAGAGTTTTCTTGTCAGCTTCCTCGCCTCTCTCAGGCTTCATCGAATTGAAGAGAATTAGGTCTTGCTCTGGGTTAGGCTTTAACTTAAGGAATTTTGTGGTGTATTTGATCTCTCCAGACCACTAAGACTTTCTCCATATCAGCAGTAAGGTTGTTTTGCTTTCTTATCATTCATGTGTTGACTGTAATAGCACTCTTAACTTCGTTCAGGAACTTTTCCATTGCATTCACAGCTTGGCTGACTGGCCCAAGAGACCTACTTTCAGCTTGTCTTGACTTTTTTTTTTTTAAAGATTTTATTTATTTATTTATTTGACAGAGATCACAAGTAGGCAGAGAGGCAGGCAGAGAGAGAGAGAGAGAGAGAGAGAGAGAGAGAAGGAAGCAGGCTCTCCCCTGAGCAGAGATCCCGATGCGGGGCTCGATCCCAGGACCCTGAGATCATGACCTGAGCTGAAGGCAGAGGCTTTAACCCACTGAGCCACCCAGGTGCCCTTTGTCTTGACTTTTGACATGCCTTCCTCACTAAGCTTAATCATTTCTGGCTTTTGATTGAAAGTGAGACACATGTGACTCTTCCTTTCACTCGAATACTTAAGGGCCCTTGTAGGGTTTTTTTTTTTTTTTTTTAAGATTTTATTTATTTGACAGAGAAAGATCACAAGTGGGCAGAGAGAGAGAGAGAGGAGGAAGCAGGCTCCCTGTGGAGCAGAGAGCCCGATGTGGGACTCGATCCCAGGACCCTGAGATCATGACCTGAGCTGAAGGCAGAGACTTAACCCACCTGAGCCACCCAGGTGCCCCCCCCCCCCGTAAGGTTATTAACTGGCTTAATTTCAGTGTTGTAGTGTCTCAGGGAATAGGGATGCTTACGGAGAGGAAGAGAGGGGAATGGCCAGTCAGTGGCACAGTGAGAACACAAAACATTAATGGGTTAAGTTTATTGTCTCATAGGGGTGCAATTCACGGCACCCCAAAACATTTACAGTAGCAACTCAAGGATCATTGATCACAGATCACCATAACAAATATAATAATAGGGGCGCCTGGGTGGCTCAGTAGGTTAAGCCGCTGCCTTCGGCTCGGGTCATGATCTCGGGGTCCTGGGATCGAGTCCCGCATCGGGCTCTCTCTGCTCAGCAGGGAGCCTGCTTCCTCCTCTCTCTCTCTCTCTGCCTCTCTGCCCACTTGTGATTTCTCTCTGTCAAATAAATAAATAAAATCTTAAAAAAAAACCAAATATAATAATAATGAAAACGCTTCAAATATTGGGAGAATTACCAAAGTGTGACACAGAGACATGAAATGACCAAATGCTGTTTGAAAATAGCACCAATAGTCTTACTCAATGCAGGATTGCCACAAACCTTCATTTGTAAAAAATGCAATATCTGAAAAGCACAATAAAGCAAAGTGCAATTAAATGAGGTTTGCCTGTATTTTTCAGTTCAACATTTATTGAACTCCTATAATGTGCTAGTCCTTGATGAGGTATTGAGGAGATAACAATGAACTGAAGGGCAATTTCTTCTAAGAATTTATAGGCTAGTAAATGAGATGATAATTAAATACCATTTCTGTGTACATGTGCTGTGTTCCCTTGTACAGAGGGTCTTGGGTATACCAAGAATGCATCTTCCAGTCTGGGAGACCTCCAGAAAGGAAGTCACACCTAACCTGAGTTTTGAAGGATGAGTAGAATTTAGGGATAGATTGAGCAGTGAATTTAATATGTGAGATTTTCCATAACTTTAAGAATTAGTATATGGAGATCTGTCAACACACATCTCAAGTGTTTGCTTTGATTTTCCTAAGTGATGTTGGACCAGAATAGCTTCTTACTTCAAAGTTTTCTCTCCGTAGTGAATTGCCTTTGTTCTTGGCAAAGTGCCATAGCAGTAAGAACCTGTTATAACTTTCCACTGTGATCACTGTAATTTACTCAACACCTAATCATAACAGAAAAGATGTTTATTTTTTAGGCCATTGTCTACTTGACATTATCATCAGAAAGAAGTAAGGTTTTCTAGAGTCAAATATTTCCCAGTTTGTGTTTCCTTAATCCTTACCTCCTGCATATTGGCAGATATTTGATTCTAAAAAGAGAGAGTTGAGGGGGGAAAATAAGTTGGGTAAATGATTAAACAGATTTATTTATTATAAAACTTACTAGAGGGCACCTGGGTGGCTTAGACATTAAGCGTCTGCCTTTGGGTCCTGGGATCAAGGCCCACATCCAGCTCCCTGCTCAGCGGGAAGCCTGCTTCTCCCTCTCCCACTCTCCCAACTTGTGTTCCCTCTCTCTCTGTGTTTCTGTCAAATAAATAAAATCTTAAAAAAAAAAAAAACTTACTAGAGAATTTAGTATAATAATGTTCATTGGAATTTTGTGAAGGGGAGAGAATGTGCAGTTTCTTTAGCTTATGGAATTCTTTCTTTTTGTGGACTTATTTTATGAAGCATCAATGGAATAATTTGGAATGATTGCTCTTTCTAGACCAGGGTTTCTCACCCTCAACACTATTGATATTTTAGACAGATACTTTGTTGTAGGGGGCTGTCTTGTGCACTGTAGGATGTTTAGCTGGCTCCTGCCCACTGTATATCAGTAGCTCCCTCTGAGTGGTGACAACCAAAAATGTCTCCAAACATTTGTCAGATGTTTCCTGGAGGATAATATCTCTCCCAGGTTGAGAAACACTGGTCTAAACTGTAAGTTCTTTGAAGGCAGAAGCTCTTTTTCCAGAATCTACAGCAGAGTTTAGATGTGTAGTAAGTGAATAAATGTTAAATAAATAAGCTAGACATTATGATCAAGAAATGTCACATTGTCCAGTTTCTATAAACATTAGGTTATTAACAGTAAAGTCTAGCATTATTGATATTGTTTCACCATCTAAGTTAGCAAGTAAATTAATAAAAATATAACTACTATTAATCTGCTTCTGTCTGTGCAAATTATAATAATGTAGGCTAGTTGGTAAAGTATTAATGGATCTTCTCCAGCCTAAGCATGGTGATAGTCCCTAGAGCTTAGAGATGGTTTTATTTATTTATTTATTTATTTATTTATTAAGATTTTATTTATTTGACAGAGATCACAAGCAGGCAAAGAGGCAGGCAGAGAGAGAGGGGGAAGCAGGCTCCCCACTGAGCAGAGAGCCTGATGCGGGGCTTGATCCCAGGATGCTGAGATCATGACCCGAGCCAAAGGCAGAGGCTTAACCCACTGAGCCACCAAGGTGCCCAGAGATGGTTTTATTTTAAAATACACATAATTTGGGGGCACCTGACTGGCGCCATCAGTGTAGCACAAGACTCTTGATCTCAGGGTTGTAAGTTTGAGCCCCACATTGGGTAGAGAGATTACTTAAAAATAAAATCTTTTAAAAAATGCATATAAATTTGTAAACCTAGCTGTAGATCTACTAATACTTATAAGAGGTTTTCTATAGTAGGCTATATCTGAGAGGAGTTCATCATGCTGTCTATATAATTTTAATGTTCCCCAGATTCAAAATGATAGCCACATGGCAAAATATTTAGAAATCTAGAAAACCTTGGGTTAAAAGATACCACAGACTCTTTGTATCAGAGTATGTCCAGTGAATAATAAGATCTCAATAATTATATCTTATTGTTATCATCGTCATGATCACGAAGGGAATATTATCCTTTATGACCAAATAGCACATCAAATGTCTTTGAATCTCTTTCAGGACCTCCAACCAGCCTGTTTCAACCACCTCGTCGCCCTGGCCTTGGAACTGTTGGAAAACCAATTCGACTATTAGCCAATCATTTTCAGGTTCAGATTCCTAAAATAGATGTGTATCACTATGATGTGGATATTAAACCAGAAAAACGACCTCGGAGAGTCAACAGGTAAGTATCAGAAAAAGTAGACTTCTGTATATTTAAATGCATATAAATGCATTGTATATATTTATATATGCATTAAGTGCATATAAACACATCTTTATTATGTATTATATTGTTCTCTAAATTATTACCATACTTATACTTATAAGAGGCTTTGTTTTCTAAGATGGTAAGTTTCTCAATAGCAGCTTAGTTGTCTCATACATGGTTACTCTGGAGATTGTCGCACAGTGCTGGATACGTCATTGTTCTTTAAGTGAATACTTATTGAATGAAGGAGAAAGTCACTCTCGTTGTCCAATGGTAGCAGAAATTTAAATAATAAAATAAATAAAAGTAGGTGAAGTATTAGTGTCTGTGGGAAATTAGAACTATCTGAAAATTCAGGGGCTGGCCCAGTTGATGGAGCATGCAACTCTTGATCTCAAGGTTGTGAGTTTGAGCCCCAATGTTGGATGTAGAAATTACTTAAAAATAAACTCTCTTTAAAAAACTATCTGTAGGGGCGCCTGGGTGGCTCAGTGGGTTAAGCCGCTGCCTTCGGCTCAGGTCATGATCCCAGGGTCCTGGGATCGAGCCCCACATCGGGCTCTCTGCTCCTCGGGGAGTCTGCTTCTTCCTCTCTCCCTCTGCCTGCCTCTCTGCCTACTTGTGATCTCTGTCTCTCAAATAAATAAATAAAATTAAAAAAAAAACTATCTGTAAATTCAAACTTTATTATTAAGTGTTAGTATCCGACATGAGAAAAATGTAGGTGTAAAGGCAGAAGAATCATCTTGGAATATTGAAAAAAATAAGCTTAGAGAGAAGCTCTGTTAAATCTGACATTACCCAAGAGGGGTCTGGGTGAGATGATTCAAGGCTTGTGGTCTGTGTAGCAGGAATTTACCAAGTGTGAAGATGTAATCCTGTAGTAGATATTTTTATAATGCTAAGAACACCTGCTTACCTTTTCTTTGTTTTCAAGTCATGATAGTTACACCATCCTTAATATTAGGATTCTTGCTTTTCTAAGAATGCCCCTATTGTCAAGTGCAATATTTTATGCTGCTCGATTTTTGTTTCTTGTTATAAATCAATAACATGGCTTTCTCGTATAGTTTAATCTCGTGCAAGCCCATAATCGCTTGGCTATTGTATCACTGAGATCAATTGTAATAGAAGTGGTATTAATGGCTAATGTACCATTCAGTAAATATTTTATTGAGTGCTTACTATGTACCAGGTATTGTTCTATGCCCTGGGAATACAAAATGAACAAAAAATGCAAAAATTTCTACTCTTGAGGTGCTTATATTCAAATAGGGGAGAAGATAAAAAATGAATCAATAAGGAAACAAAACAGATTACATGTTAGTTGGTGATAAGTGCTATGTAGAAAAATAAATCAGGGAAAGAATATAGAGAATGGGGGTGGGAGGTCCACTGAAATATTTTTAATAATTTTTGGAGGTGGTGTCAACAAGATGTGCTGGTGGATAGAACATAAGGTATGAGGGAAGAAATGAGTCATGATCAATCCCAGGGTTTTTGTCCTGTGCAAGTGGAAAAATGGAGTTGCCATTTATTGGGATGGGGAGAACTATAGGAGAAGTCAGCACGGCTGGCAGATCCTAGTGGAGCTGTTGAGTGGGAGTTGGGGAGTTGAACAGATGAGGTTGGATTCAGGGGAGCGGTCTACGCTAGAGACAAACATTTGAGAGTCATCACCATATTGGTGGTAAAGCCATGAGCTGGGTAAGATTATACGGGAAGTAAATGTAGTTAGAGAAAAGACTCCAAGACTGAGTCCTGGGGCACCCCAATATTTTTAAATTGGGGAGATGTTGCTTATTAGGAGACTGGCATGGAGAGGTCACTGGGATAGGAGAGAACCAGGACAGAGCAAGGAGGCAAGGCAAGATGTGTTAAGTTGGAAGAGTTTATTTCCTAATGTCCAAGAAGCACTCAATTTAGCACTGTGGAACCCACTGGGGACCTTGGTAAGAGTAGTTTGGTAGGGGAAGGTGGAGAAGATTTAAGAGAGATAGGAGAAGAACAATTAGAGATAACTCCTTTAAGAGATTTTGACACAAAGGGGAACAGAGAAATGGGATGTTCAAATGAGGAAGTCAGGTCAGGGGAATTTAATTTTTTTGAAGATGAGAGAAACTATAGCATATCTGTATACTGAAGGAAATAATCTAATAAAGAAGGGAAAAATGTATAATTCAGGAAAAAGGAGAATTCTTGGAGTTATACCCATGAACACAGCAGAGCGTAAGTGGGCTTACTGTGTGACCAACATTGTTCTAAATATTCTATGTGTATTTATTCACTTAATACAACAAACTTTTGTGGTAGCTATTATGATGATTATAATTTTACAAATGAAAAGAAACAGACAATGGAAAATTCAGTAACTTGTCCAAGGTCATGCAGCTCTGCCAATGAATCACTGTGTGACAAGGAGCAGATCACTTGCCTATTCTGAATTTTTTTTTCTTTTTACTCTGAAGACAGTAATCATCAGCCTATTTGTCTCACAAAGATTAGGTGAGAACAGAGGCAAAAATATCTCTTCACTATAAAACTACTTATGGTTGTAATTTAAGAATATAAGATGAGAAATTATCCTTCTAATATGAAAATGTATTATTATAGTTTTTTTTAATTGGTAATATACGATATTATATTTTTCCATCAATTTTCTTCAGTTGCGTGATTTGGTTTATAAATGTGTATCTTTTCCATGGATTTTATTTGCAGAATATTAATGCCTTAGGTAATTATGATATATTCTGGCTTTTAAGATATAGTTTACGCATGTAGCACTCACCAAACATTGGTAAGATACAGTTTTCATTAATTCTAGCATTCCACAATCTCACAGACTCAGATCTGTTCATCTTAAACCATATACTCTAGTTGCTCTGCAGCTGCCTTTACTTCAGAGCCTGCACACGGTATGGTCTGGTATGTATACAAGAACACTTAGGTAAAGCTTTGCATGCTTGATTGAGGGAAGGGCGTTCATTCTAGAAAGAAACTACATTGGTAATCTTTATGGAATGACGATATTTTACATTTCCTTCTCTACACTGCTCCAGGAGCACTTTGGGATAAAACAAGACAGTTTGAAGGATAATAAATTACCAGCATGAGGCAAAGGGATTGACATCACTTTGAGTATGATACATCTGGAATTTATTGGCCCTCACATTTCTTGATTTCTGCCTACTCTCTTTTCTGAAACCATGATACTTGAATAAGGATGTTTATTTGCTAACAAATTTATCATGATTTAATTATGAATATGCCAAACTCAGATACCTAAGATAGGTTATTCTCGTAGGGCTATATTTGTCATGGGAGAAGATTATGAAAGGCAAGAGTTTGAGAGGGTGCCATAAAAGTTAGGCTCTCTTTTTAGTCCCTGCTTTTCTTTTCATCTCATAGCTGCTTTTGTTCACCTGTTGCTACCTTTCTTTACTTGACCGTTGCTAACTACTTTTTTTAATTACTGAAGACAATTATAACTATAACTCTTACTTTTTCCGAGTAATTTTGAACTCAGTTTAGGTGATTAAGGTATGGCGATAGTTTTCTTACTCCTTGCCATTTCTCAAAGCTAACTGTCACTCTCTCCATTACTGTTAAGAGAGGTAGTAGATACAATGGTGCGGCACTTCAAGATGCAGATATTTGGTGACCGGCAACCTGGCTATGATGGCAAAAGAAACATGTACACAGCACATCCACTGCCAATTGGACGGGATAGGGTAAGTGTTAAGGGCCAGAAATGCATTCTAGACTTAGGTCATTTACATAGGACAAAAGTGTCTCCCTTTCCAGGGGTGCCTGGGTGGCTCAGTGAGTTAAAGCCTCAGCCTTCGACTTGGGTCATGATTTCAGGGTCCTGGGATCGAGCTCCACATCGGGCTCTCTGCTCAGCAGGGAGTCTACTTCCCCCTCTCTCTGCCTGCCTCTCTGCCTACTTGTGATCTCAGTCTGTCAAATAAATAAATAAAATCTTAAAAAAAAAAAAGGTCTCCCTTTCTAATAACAACTTAATTCTTAGAGTTGTTTCACATAGTGATGATAGATGTGTTACTATGTCCATATTCTCTTACCCCGTAGTTAATCAATAATTGAAGATGAGATTAGTATTAGAATTTAGGTTGAGCATGATTATTTGAGTTAGATTAGATTAGGTTGATTACATATATTCCAGGTGTTTCACATTGCTAATGTATTTGCTATGTGAATCTGAATAATGGAGTTTTATAGATTATAGAAAATTATCTAAAACCCACTTAGGAAAATATTCACAATACCACAATAACTTTTTCTTTTATAAGTTTAGTTTTTAAATTTGAAAAGCAATATGTAAACATATACTCATTATAAACTTACTTAGACATCAAGAAATATTGTGATTTCCTGTCTCCCTGCCTGCCTGTATCCCCTAACCCCATTTTCCTTTTTCGAGGAAACAACTCTAATAGTTCAGTATGTATCCTTTCAGATATTTTTATATGCATTACCTATTTATGCATATGGTTATGTGTATTGTTTGTTTGCATATCATTCTAGGATTTGCTTTTTCACTTAATAATATGTCTGGGAGATCTTTCCATTTCTGTACATTTAAATATCTCATTATTTATTTAATTCAAATTCTTTTTTACTGTGGTAAAGTATGCATAACATAGAATTTACTAATTTAACCATTGTTAAGTGTACCATTCAGCAGCATTTAGTATATTCATGTTGTTGTGTCATCATTGCCACTATCGATCTCCAAAACTTCTTTTACCATCCCAAACTGAAAGTACATACCCACTATGCATTAAGTTCTCCTGTCCCTTCCCCCAGTTCCTGATATCCACTCTTCTACCTTAGGTCTTGGGGCACCTGGGTGGCTTGGTCGGTTAAGCATCCCACTCTTGATTTCAGCTCAGGTCATGATCTCAGGGTTGTGAGATCAAGCCCTGTGTTGGACTCTGTATTGTGCGCAGAGCCTTGTTAAGATTCTCTCTCTCCCTCTCCTTCTGTCCCTCTGTCTTTCTGTCCCTATGAATTTGACAGTTCTAAGTACTTCATATAAGTGGAATCATCCAATATTTGTCCCTTTGCATCTGGCTTATTTCACTTAGCATAATGTTTTCAAAGTTCATCCACATTACAACATTCACCTTAGTTTCAAACTATTGCATAATAGTTAATATGATATTATTCCCTTCTTGATGGACACTTAGGTTGTTTCCAATGTTTTACAATTACAGAAAGTCTTAAAGTAAATATCCTTATGAATATACTATATTGAATATTCCTGTGATCTTTCTTTCAAACTCTATAAATATATGTAGCTATGATTTTTTTTTCCCTTAGGTTGATATGGAAGTGACCCTTCCAGGTGAGGGTAAAGACCAAACCTTTAAAGTGTCTGTTCAGTGGGTATCAGTTGTGAGCCTTCAGTTGCTTTTAGAAGCTTTGGCTGGGCACTTGAATGAAGTCCCAGATGACTCAGTACAAGCACTTGATGTTATCACAAGACACCTTCCCTCAATGAGGTTAGTACCTTAGTTCGAGTTCATTCCCACAAATATCACATTTTTTTGGTAAGGTTGCATTGGAGCCATTGAAAAGTTTCTGCATAAGTCAGTTCAAACTTGGTTTCGAGTTTGTTTATAAAGTTGAGAGTAAGGGCACCTGGGTGGCTCAGTGGGTAAAGCCTCTGCCTTAGGCTCAGGTCATGATCTCAGGGTCCTGGGATCAAGCCCCGCATCGGGCTCTCTGCTCAGGGGGGAGCCTGGTTCTCCCTCTCTCTCTGCCTGCCTCTCTGCCTACTTGTGATCTCTGTCAAATAATTAATTAAAATCTTTAAAAAAATAAAAAAAATAAAGTTGAGAGTGAAATGAAAGACCTTTCGAGTTTTTGTTGGTGAAACATGCAAACTCATTTCTTCAGGTACACTCCGGTGGGTCGTTCTTTTTTCTCACCTCCTGAAGGTTACTACCACCCTCTGGGAGGGGGCAGAGAGGTTTGGTTTGGCTTTCATCAGTCTGTGAGACCTGCTATGTGGAATATGATGCTCAATATTGACGGTATGATAGAATTCTTTTTTCACTCTTTTGGCCAGTTTTTTTTGGTGCTTTCCCTTTCTCTGAACTGAAGCTAAGTATCTGTCCTCTCCGTTTGTTAGTGTCAGCAACTGCTTTCTACCGGGCTCAGCCTATCATCGAGTTCATGTGTGAAGTTTTAGACATTCAGAACATCAATGAACAGACCAAACCGCTAACAGATTCCCAGCGTGTCAAGTTTACCAAAGAAATCAGAGGTAGGTATTTGCATTACAGGAGTCTCAGCAAGGTGGCTCAGTGTGGTGCAAGGAGCAGGGTCTTGGAGTCAGATGCATATGGGTTTCCATCCCAGCCAGTTCTGTCCTTGGGCTAGTTACTTAACTGCCATGAGTCTTAATTTATTCATCTCTAAGGTAAAGAAAATAATGTGTATCTTTATATTTGTTGTGAGAATTAAATGCAATTAGATGTATAAAGCTTCGCATCCAGGAGCTGGCATACATCAAGCATTCTTACCCTTTACCCACTTAAAAACGCATTTTATTTTATTTGTGTATATTATTATTTTTCAAACTTGCATTTTAATAAAAGAACACAAGTTTATTCTCCTCTGGAATTTCTGTTCTTTTTCTTATTAGCTATCTTCTCTCACTACAATATAAGCTTCCTGAGGGCTCTCTCTAGACCCCATAATAATTACTAGAATTGTTGGTATTTAGGAGTTATTTATTGAACAAATTAATAAATTTATGTAGGTTGCACATTTTAAATCATCTGGGTTCTAAGTTTTTCTTCTTAACTGTGATTTTAATTAATACCTGATGTTCTGTTTTGACATTTTTTTTTTTTTTTTGAACTTCAGGTCTTAAAGTTGAGGTGACCCACTGTGGACAGATGAAACGAAAATATCGAGTTTGTAATGTGACTAGACGGCCAGCCAGTCATCAAACGTATGTTCACCACACCTAAAATGATACTATTACATTTTTGGTAACAGAAGAAGCTGCTGTGATTTGAGAAAATGGTATCCCTTATTGCAAGTTTCAAAATCAGTGAGATCATCACTTTTAACCACCAGCTTTAAAAAATGTTTTAAATATTTTTGATGGAGACATTTTAAAAAACATACTTCTTGTCTTTGATTCATTTCCCCTCTTAAACAAAGGGTGCCAAACACAGATCAACTTTTATATAACAATGCAGAGTCATCATTATAAGCATCATTTATTATACTGTTATATTCTCAGTGCATGTCTCAAAGGATCTGTTAAGTCCTGTAAGTCATATAAGGCTGTCATGAGAAGATACTGCTTTGTGTTTTGTTTGGATTTTTCTCTTTTTGTAGCCTCTTCCAGCTGCCAGTACGTATGGCATGCCTCTAGCAGCTACTCATTTCCATTTTCCAGTCTTATTTTTTAATCACCTGACTTCTAATCCACTGTGAACTATGCAAAATGAGAAAATATACATGAAAATGCTTTTATTTACCATAGATGTAAGTTCTGTTCTTATAATCAAGATCTTTAAACTGATGTCTGACATAAATAAATATTGGCTCCTCCGAGTAAAGAACATGAACTTAACGTATATAAACTTTACATTGTTTTGGTTAGTCAGAAGCCTTTTATTTATTTGTTTATATTCTAGTCTTTGTTTTAGTTCCACCTTTCTCGATTTTTAAACTTTAGTGTATGTCAAAATCACCAGGAAGGCTTTGTTCTAGATAGTAGAAGTTTTTGGGTAAACTCTGGATAAATGGGGTATATTAATTCAGTATGATTTGAATAAATTCATCAGTATGATGATTTGAATAGGCACCTGATGTGAATTTCTTAAGAGTTATAAAGTGATATTCCATGTATTCTTCATATTATACTATTGACTTCATTCTCTAGGAGGAAAAACATTACTGAAGCCTTATGAAATCCCTATTGAGAAGTGTAGCTTTTGTTTCAAGAACTTCATCTTTTTCTTTAATTACTTTACATAGCTCTGTAAAAATAATTATACTTATAAATTTAGATAATCTTCGCATGAAAATTGAAAGCACGTAGTTTTAAATATCACGTAGATAATCCTTGCTACATTGTTATTTTGTGGGGCTGTAACAGTTAAAGCCAGATAAAGTTATTACTGTACCAAGTATTTAAGTATTACTGTACCAAGTATTAAAGTTATTACTGTACCAAGTATTTAAGATAATTTGCCCCCTGAAAGAGCTAAAGAAAGAGAATCTCTTAAATCATGTTCTCCAGTTTATAGCAAATATCCTGGCACAGTCTGAGTTTCATGTGTTTGGTCTTGTTGCCTCTAAATCCACATATATTTGTCCTGGTTTGGGGATCTGGAAATGTGGCCCCAATAACTGTTACACTCATTTTATAAAAAGCTCTCTTAAGCAAATAAAACTCCTATGTGGATGATCCCAAGTCCTTATTTGATTTTAAATAATTTGTAGGAAGCCAGCTAGAGATTATATATGTATCTGTAGGTATTAACTGACCTCTAGTGAGTTTGTATTTTCCAGTTCTGCAGCTTCTTCTTTTTTAACTTCTTTTTAAGCTTTAATTTACTATTTTTCCTCATCCTAGCTTCAACAAACATGGAACATTCCAAGAGTCACTTTTCTCATTAAATACTAAATGACTTAAGTGAAACTGGTCAAATAAAGATTGACCTTTGTTTTTTAAGTGACTGATCAAAGTAGAAAATGTTAGGCTTTTGTTTGTTTAAGAAAAAAAGAACTTGAAGACATTTCTAAAGAGATATTCTCTCCCATAGTTTTCCTTTACAGCTAGAAAATGGGCAAGCTATGGAATGTACAGTAGCTCAGTACTTTAAGCAGAAGTATAGTCTGCAGCTGAAATACCCCCATCTTCCCTGTCTCCAAGTGGGACAAGAACAAAAACATACATATTTGCCACTTGAGGTAAGCTAAACTGAATTTTCTTTTCCCGAATCTGCCAATCTCTTGAATGAGTTAAAAAAAAAATCATGTTCTAAACTAGAAGTAGAATTTAGTATAAATTTTTAAAATATTTTGAGCAGGGACACCTGGGTGGCTCAGCCCATTGAGTGTCTGACTCTTTGTTTCAGATCAGGTCATGATCTTGGGTTTGTGGGATCCAGCCCTGCATTGGGCTCCTGACTCAACAGGGAGTCTCCTTCTCTCCCTCCTCCTCTGCCCCTCCCCCTCCCTTTGCATGTTCTTGCTCTCTCTCTCCCTCTCTCTCTCTCTCAAATGAAAATAAATGAATCTTTAAAAAAATAAATAAAATATTTTAGGCAGATAGTTTCACTAGGTAATAGCATTTTCATGTTTTGGGGAATCGAAGAGGTAAGATACAGTTTAGCAAAGGCTTACTTTATAAAAACCTATTACACAAACGAATTTCTCTTTGCCTCTCTATAGGTTTGTAATATCGTGGCAGGACAGCGATGTATAAAGAAGCTCACAGACAATCAGACTTCTACAATGATCAAAGCTACAGCAAGATCGGCTCCTGACAGACAGGAAGAAATCAGTAGACTGGTCAGTAAGGCGTAGTCTTCACGATACACTAGCTTTCAGATGAGAAAACAAGACAATAGAAAACTCCTGGTGGGACACAGTTACTCTTTGGTTTTTATATACGCAGGCTTTCCTGTTCTTTAGGTGAAGAGTAACAGCATGGTGGGTGGACCGGATCCATACCTTAAAGAATTTGGTATTGTTGTCCACAATGAAATGACAGAGCTCACAGGCAGGGTACTTCCAGCACCAATGCTGCAATATGGAGGCCGGGTAAGCGTTTTATTTCATTCAGCAAGCTCCTTCCAACAACCAGTCAACAAGAGAATAATCCAGGATTTCTCTGCTACACCACACCGAATTTACCCATAGTTTTGCTCCTTACTGCTTTTTGTCTTTTGGCTAATACCAAATAGAGTTTTGTTTATCCCCTCATCAACATTAACATGGCCTTAGATTGTAATGTCTTTTCTCTTTTCTTTTGTTTCTTTTCTTTTCCTTTTTTTTTTTTTTTAAAGAATAAAACGGTAGCCACACCCAACCAGGGTGTCTGGGACATGCGAGGAAAGCAGTTTTATGCTGGCATTGAAATTAAAGTTTGGGCAGTTGCTTGTTTTGCGCCTCAGAAACAATGTAGGGAAGATTTACTAAAGTGAGTATCTTCATATTTTCAGCTTAGTAATATCCCTCCCAGATATGAAAATACCATCTTGACGTGAATGTGCTGTGCACACTGCCACTAAACCCCTAACTCCTGTAGAGACGCCATCTGGCTGCAGGAAAAAGACCTTGTATTATAGTAAATGGCAAACTTGGGAATGACATTAAGAATCTGACTCAGCTTCCTTACGGTTAGAGCAGAAAGTCTGTGACTAACAAGGCCAAAGCAGAGATAGTTGGCAAACTGTTCTTAGTGGAGCTTCCTTTGTTATTAATTGTATCTTTTCAGCTGAGAAAAAACTCGTCCATTTTTAATCATTATAATTTACTAGTGAGCTTGTTTTCTGCAGGGTCACATTTACTGAGATCATTGGTTCATGTCTTACAGATGCAGCTATCTATAGAAAGGAAGTTAGTGAGAAGGGTGGAAAAATCAGGGCAGGAAAAGGGAACTGGATGGAAGAAAGGAGTCTTACAAAATACTGGCAAATGCACAAAAGAAATTATTCTGAAAACTTTATATGTAGATTAAAGTCACTTCTCATATCCAGAATTTAAAACTTCACAATGAATTTTGTTTTTTTTTTAAAGTGGTGATTTATTTTGATATTGTTATTAAATCAAATATGATACAAGTTTGAATGTAATCCTAAATATACCGATTTTGTGTTCCCATGTTCTCAGTTGAACACAAGGTTACCCAACCTTTCTTGTGCCAGGCTTAACCAAAATACACATTACCTGAAATTTTGGCTTTGGTTTTCTTTGATTCAGAATTACTGGCTTGAATGCTTAAAAAATAAATAAAATTTAAAAAATATATATATATATATTTATCTTTGGACAGACATGCTCTTCCTAGTTCCTGGGGCCCAGTTGAAGCAGAATTATTTAAAAATTCAAAACAATGATCTGATAGCTTAATAATACAGATTCTTGTGCATTGTGATTGCCATGATACAATTGCCAGCCCATCTTTGGCAACCATTTAAAGGTTTTTTTCTTTGTTTATTTGTTTATTTTTAATTTTGGCTAAGAATGTACAGAACTGAAAGAAGTATCTTAGTGGAAAATAAATTCTGCGAATGTACTCTGAAATGAAAGCACTGTGCCACTGGTTCTATTTTAACAGGAGTTTCACTGACCAGCTCCGTAAAATCTCTAAGGATGCGGGAATGCCCATCCAGGGTCAGCCATGTTTCTGCAAGTACGCACAAGGTGCAGACAGTGTGGAGCCCATGTTCAAACACCTGAAAATGACCTATGTGGGCCTACAGCTAATTGTGGTTATCTTGCCCGGGAAGACACCAGTGTATGGTATGGACCCCTTTAATTTTGAATGAGGGATGATTTGAATGAGTAGGTCAGGATATGCTGGGTTAAGCTGTCATCACAAATAACCCCAGACTCTAAGTGGCTCAGAGCATCAAAGGTTGATTTTTTTGCTTCTGCTATGTGTCCGTTGAGGTGGACTGTGGCCTCTGTTCTATGCCATCATATCATTTTCACTCCGGGACCCAGGCTGGCAGAGTAGTTGCTATTTGGAAAGTTGCTGGCCCCATGGCAGAGAGGAAAGAGAGCTCTGGAAGGTTCTTAACATTTGCAGCTTCTTCTTCTTCTTTTTTTTTTTTTTTACATTTATTTTATTTTATTTATTTATTTTTTAAAAGATTTTATTTATTTATTTGACAGAGATCACAAGTAGGCAGAGAGGCAGGCAACGAGAGAGAGAGAGAGAAGCAGGTTCCCCTCTGAGGAGAGTGCATGATGCGGGACTCTATCTTAGGACTCTGAGGTCATGACCTGAGCTGAAGGCAGAGGCTTAACCCACTGAGCCACCGAGGCACCCAACGTTTGCAGCTTCTTGACCACAACCAGCGACATGGCTTTTCCCAACCTTCCTGTGGGAATTGAGAATGGGGGCCAGGAAATTCAGCGGGAATGAGCGTGGGGCATATAGTGAGATTCTACCATAGTCCTCAAAGCAGGAAGAACTGGAATGTTTGGTGATATACTTGGAAATACCGGAATGGGAAAGAGTGAGGGAGTCCACCACTTCCCAAAGAGAAGCTGTTCAGTTTGTGTCTCTTATAAACAAGAGTGATACAAAGTTCTTTTGTCTATCGTCTAAATAAAGGATTTAGGAACCCCAGACCAGCTGTTTGAACTTTATAAAATGTCTTCAATGCCCTCTGTAGTTGTTTCTTTTGTTACTGTTTGCTTATCTCTGGTGTTTAGAGGAAAAAGAGGGGGAGGGTGGAAGAAAAATATTTAAAGTCAAAGAGCTGGTCTGTATACTGAGAGGGAGGATCTGGGAGATGGAGTCCTTTGCCAGACCCGTCCTGTGGAAAAAGTAACCTTAAAGGACTGAGTCAGGGGTGGTGGCAAGCAGCATCCAGGAGTAAAGGAACTGGGCTAACTTCAATGCCTGCAGGAGGGAAGAAAAGGAAAAATTGCCATAGGGGTTTAGCTGATGAAATGACCACATCTAGCACAGCGCGCTGTGTGAATGTTTGTGTGTGGATTTTTGTCTCTACTCTTAGTAATTAGGAGAATATCTAAACATTTTAAAATTAATTAATGAATTTATCCTTGTAGCGGAGGTGAAACGTGTTGGAGATACCCTCCTGGGTATGGCCACACAGTGTGTCCAGGTAAAAAATGTAGTGAAGACCTCACCGCAGACCCTTTCCAACCTTTGCCTGAAGATAAATGCAAAGCTCGGAGGAATTAACAATGTGCTTGTACCTCATCAAAGGTAAGATTCTGAACTCTGTTTTTTCTCCTTTTTTTCCCCATGTTTTTATTAAGATCAAATGTAATGTAATTTACACTAAGCACACATATCTTAAACATGCATCTCAATTACTTTTTCTTAGATATGTATACACTCATGTAACAACTACTCAGGTGAAGATCTAGCACAATACCCTGTCAGGCTTCCTTGTGACCTCTCCCAATAGGTAACCCCCAAAGGTAACCACTATCACCATAGATTAGTTTTGCCTCTTTTTGAACTTCATATAAATGACACCATGCAGTATATAATATATAATGTCTACCTTTTATTTATCCATATGTGTCTGGAATTCATTCATGTTACTGTATTAAGTAGTAATTTACTCATTTTCATTGTTGTATATTATTTCATAATATGAATATACCACAGAATTTTATTTTATTTATTTTATGGTTTTTTAAAAATATTTTTTTATTTATTTGACAGAGAGAGATGCAGCAAGAGAGGGAACACAAGCAGGGGGAGTGGGAGAGGGAGAAGCAGGCTTCCCATTGAGCAAGGATCCTGATGTGGGACTCAATCCCAGGACCCTGGGATCATGACCTGGGCCAAAAGCAGATGTTTAATGACTGAGCCACCCAGGCACCCCTACCACAGAATTTGAATCTATTCTACCATTGATGGATATTATTGTACATTCATTATACAATTTTTCTACCTTTTTGGTGGATGTAAGTTCTCTTTTTCCTGAGTATATATCCAAGAGTAGAATTACTAAGTTATAGAAAGTACACAGATTTAGCATGATAGGTACTGTTAAATAGTTTTCCAGAGTGGTTGTACCAGTTTGCATTTCCTTGGAGATTTCTAGTTGCTCCGTATTCTCACCAACACTTGGTAGTATCAGTCCTTTTAACTTTAGCCATTTTGTTTGGGGTAATAGTATCTCATCATGGTTTTAATTTGCATTCCCCTGATGATGAATCATGTGGAACACAATTTCGTATGTTTATTGGCTATTTGGATATCCTCTTTTATGATGGGTTTGTTCAGTTCTTTACCTGTTTCTTGGATTGGATTATCCATTTTTTCATTAATTTGTATTTTCCCTAACTATTGAGATAATACCTGACTTGCTAACTCTAAAATGTTTTCCTGTGAAATTCTGTATGTGAAAGTGATTTGAAAAGTTCAGTTTATGGGGCGCCTGGGTGGCTCAGTGGATTAAGCCGCTGCCTTCGGCTCAGGTCATGATCTCGGTGTCCTGGGATCGAGCCCCGCATCGGGCTCTCTGCTCAGCGGGAGCCTGCTTCTCTCTCTCTCTCTGCCTGACTCTCTGCCTACTTGTGATTTCTCTCTCTGTCAAATAAATAAATAAAATCTTTAAAAAAAAAAAAAAAAAAAAAAA
This sequence comes from Mustela nivalis, assembly GCF_964662115.1. NCBI lineage: Eukaryota > Metazoa > Chordata > Mammalia > Carnivora > Mustelidae > Mustela > Mustela nivalis. Next base: position 26,124,290 of record NC_139029.1, read on the forward strand.
GAAAAGTTCAGTTTAGAGCTGTGGTATTAGTGATGGCTGTACTTGACAAGAATATGAAATTGAGCACCTTGCTCTTCTTGTACAATTATATTCCAATTCTTAATTTTCCCTTGAATAAAATTTATAGGTAACAACATCCTAATCATGCCTCTACATCAGTGATGGATGGGGTGTTCAGGCCATATGGGAAATTAGTCTAAAATCTGAAATCATTTAATTTTACCCCAAATATTTGAGACAACATAACCATTTAGAGCACACACCTCAGTGTCTGACAACCTAGGTTTGGATTCCAGCTTTACTGTTTCCTAGATATGTGAGCTTGGGCAAGCTCCTTAATTGCTTCTGTGTCATATTTTAATTCTGGAAAATTGAGATAATAATTGTACCTCATGGGATTATTGTGAGGACTAAAGGAGTTAATATAGGTAAAGCATTTAGCGCAGTGGCTGGTACATGTAAGCTGTTACTATGTTGTGCATATGTGTGTTATAGAGGTATGTTTGCTGTTGTACTTTCCGCACCATCATGTTGCATGATGATATGTACAAAGAAATCTAAGACAGCTGCTGCCCTCATGGAGATATCTATTCTATTACAGGAGTTTTTCAGATTTGGGGTGTCTCCTATATTATACTTTAAGAATCAATATTCAGTTCCAAATCCCACCTTTAAGAATTTGCCAGAGAAGCATGCATGATATTTCCCCTTGATTCCTTAGAAAAATCAGTGCCAAATAAATGAGTTCATTCTTTCAACAAGTGTTTATTGAGTGCCAGCTGTGAGTGAGGCAGTGTTCCAGGTACTAGGGATACTGCAGGGAATAAGACAAAACAAAACAAAATTCCTGCCCTAGTGGAGCTTACACTTGTGTGTGTGTGTGGGTGTGTGTGGGTGTGTGTGGGTGTGTGTGTGGGTGTAAAATAATACAATTTAAATTAAGTGAGGTGCCTGGCTGGCTCAGACAGTAGAGTGTGTGACTCTTGATCTTGGGGTTGTGAGTTTGAGCTCCACATTGGGTGGGGCTGTTGAGCTTCAAAGTAGAGATTACTTAAAAATAGAGCCTTTTAAAAAATAATTAAGTAAAATATGAGGTATAAGTGATGAATACTAGATAAAAATAGAATAAAAATAGAATAGGGAAGTAGATAGACATGAGTCTCTTCTCTGAGTCTCATATCTTAAAGTGCATAAGGGGTTTTGTCCCAGTTCCATGTAAATTCTGCAATTCTATATCCGTTGTAAGAATCCTGGGATCCAAATAGAGTTCGTTCTGGGAAAGTCTTCCTTCACACATAGGGATTTTATTAAATTTGGCTCAGGTCCTCTTTTAGTCTTCCCTTCCTACTATTACAGAAGAACCATGTTGATTTCTTTTTTAATATTTTATTTACTTCTTTTAGAGAGAGAGAAAGAGAGCAGAGGGAGGAACAGAGGCAGAGGGAAAGAGAATCTCCAGCAGACTCATCATTGAGTGCAGAGCCCAAAACAGGGCTCGATTCCAGGACCCTGAGCTGAAACTAAGAGTTAGACGCTTAACCGACTGAGCCACCCAGGTGTCCCAACCATGCTGACTTCTTGAATCAATTCAGATTCATTGCCAAAGAGGCACGGACACTCAACGGGTCTTAGAGTTCTCACCCAATATGTTCAAGTCTTTATTCTGTCTTGTAAAACTATATCTGAATCTTATCTGGTGAGCTTCAAAGTACAGATTTTCATCTGTATGTCTGAGTGTCAATGTCTCCTTCAATCTGAGCAGGCCCTCGGTGTTCCAGCAGCCTGTCATCTTCCTGGGAGCAGATGTCACACACCCCCCGGCGGGGGATGGGAAGAAGCCTTCCATTGCTGCTGTCGTTGGCAGTATGGATGGCCACCCCAGCCGGTACTGTGCCACCGTTCGGGTGCAGACCTCCCGCCAGGAGATCTCCCAGGAGCTCCTCTACAGTCAGGAGGTAATTCAGGACCTCACTAACATGGTTCGAGAGCTGCTGATCCAGTTCTACAAATCTACACGCTTCAAACCCACTCGGATCATCTACTACCGTGGAGGGGTATCAGAGGGACAAATGAAACAGGTACTCTGATTACCCATGGTTGCCTTTGGGGGTTCTAGGTGTCTGATAGAGCTTCCTCCCATCTAACACTCCAGGTGAACCAGATCTGAGAGCTGCAAGGTGAGTTCTCAATTAAATGTCATTCTGTTTCTATCTCCTAGGTCGCCTGGCCAGAGCTAATAGCAATTCGTAAAGCATGTATTAGCTTGGAAGAAGATTACCGGCCAGGAATAACCTACATTGTAGTGCAGAAGAGACATCACACACGACTTTTCTGTGCAGATAAAACAGAAAGGGTAAGAAACTATGGTAGAAGTCTCATTATCTGATGCAAGTAAATATATTTTCAAATGGGCATACATATAATTTTTTCCCCTAAAAACAACTGTAATAATAATTTAATTAATATACTATCTCCAGTTGAGCATTGATGATCACTTCTGAATGATACAGGTTTCAAGACTGAATATTTCACTTGTGTGACAGAAGTGCTGGCTTCTGGAGTTTTTAAGGGGGAGTCAAAAACATGCCAAGATACACTGTGGTGATATAGGCGAACCCCGAAGGGATGGCTTATGTATTTGGACTTTATTATCATTTGCTACTTCTTACTACCTGTGCCTAAGGCATGGTTCTAGGGTATAAAGAAGAATTTCTCTTCTAAATGATTTTGTATAGGTGCCTATATCAGTGCAGGAGTCTTGGGTACACATTTTGAATGGTTATAATGTCATACTTACTAACCGTGGGCAAGTTAACTTCTCTAAGCCATAGTGTTCTCATCTGTAAAATGTAGTAAGAACAATTCCCATCTCACAGGATTAAATTAATAAATGAATATTAATTTGGGGTATAATTCCCAGCATTTGCGAAGAGCCATTTTGCATAATTGGTTTATAATGTGTTATTCATGAATAAACTAGCTAAGTTATAGGTACATAATATTGAGTGACTTTGCTTCTGTGATATCTTCTGTGACGTTGTTTCATCTTTTCCAGGCCCTCCCTGATTCACCTGCAGAGAGACCAGTTCTTTCTGTTGCTTACTCTTATAATCTTGTGGGTCACTCCCATTATTTTCTAGTATGCCCTTAGGTTTTGTCTCTAATCTAATGCTTTTTGTTTTCAACAGCACTGAAAAACTAAGGTTTCTCTCCTAGGGCTCCAGTTCCACCAGTCAGCTCAGATTCCAACTATTGTCTTCTGAATTACCCAAACCCTAACTCAGTAGTACTTTGTAGGCCTCCACGGACACAAATTCTCCAAACTCTTGCCTGAGCTCTGGTCACAGAATACTCTGCCATCCCCTCCCTAACTGGATTATCACCTCTCCATCCTTCCATCAAATTGCTGTCTGTGCGTAGCTCTAGGAGCTGGATCATCTTCCTAAAACCCAGGCTGTCTCATCATTTTGTCCTTTACCATGTCACTCCTAACCTTCCAGAGATTGATAATCCTGGTCCTTGGTCTACCCTGCTCCCTTGACACTTACCAACATCTCCACTTGTCTTATCATGCCTCTAGCCAGTCTCCAACTCTAGATTGGTCCACTTACCCATTTCCTTTGCTTTGACTCTTAGGCCAGTGGAGACTGCTGAGTAAGAAAGTCATTTGTTTAATGATGAATGGCATTGCAGATTCATGATAGCAAATCTCAGCCAGCCTTTGACGCTGCCATTTCTCCCATTTATCCAATTCCCCATAGCATGTATTCCAAACCTTCACTCCTCAACTCACCAGCCCTAATCTGTGATGCCTTTATTAGCAACGCTTTACCTTGCCAGCAATAGAACAACCCTCTATTTCCCCAGAAAACAACATCTCGAAGGCATGAGTTTTCTCAGCTTCCTCTCTTCTACTTTTTTCTTTTTTTTTTTTAAAGATTTATTTATCCATTCTAATGGGAGAGAGTGCGAGCTCAGGGAAGGGCAGAGAGAGAGGGAGAGAGAAGCAGACTCCCTTGCTGAGCATGGGGCTTAACACACAGGGCTTGATCTCAGAACCCTGAGATCACGACTCTGAAATCATGACCTGAGCTGAAAATGGGAGTTGGACACTTAACCAGCTGAGCCATCTGGGCACCCCTCTTTCCTCTACTTTCAAATGTACTGAAATGTGTTTTCTCCGCTCCTTCCTCTCACATCTCAGAGCCTAATCTCTCCACCTATGCTTTTGTTCCCAAAGGACACTTCATTAATTACCCTTGGTTTTCAAAACTCCAGTTCCTTCACCTCACCCTCTAAAGTTCCTCAATTCCTCCTAGATCCCCCCCAGTAAGCTTCCTTTTACTCTGTTTCTCCCTCAGTCTACCTGCCACCTTCTTGGTTTTCTTTCATGACCGTGCTTTTAGAAGAAAAATGACTTGACTTTCCACCTGTACCTTCTCACATCAGACATCCATTCTCTGTAGCGTGACTTCAGTTTCAGTGATTCTACTGAAGCTGTTTGCTCGGTGACTTGCTCATTTTGAATCTAATGCTACCTTGTCAGGTTCTTCCGCTGACTTCTTTGCCTGAGCAATACAACTTTCCAGATTCACTACCCTCTTCTATAATCAGACTTTCTTTGACGTCTTTTCCTTCTCTGGCTATTAAATACTGATGTTTCCAGGCATTTCATACATTTTTCTCCCTCTTCTTTTCTGAATTTTAGCTCTCTTTAGTCTCACCCACTTTTCTGTGTTCACTGATCTGCTTATAGATTCCTAAATTTGTATTCCCAGCTGCAAACATTTCTGTGCAGTTCCTGATCTGCATCTCCAACTGTCTACCAGACATATTTACCCAGATGCTCTATAGGAATTGTATCAGCAAGATCAGCTAGGCCATGCTGTGGAAACAAACAAAAACAGTCTTAGGGGCTTACAGAGATGCATTTCTTGCTCATATTACACACTCATTGTGGATCTGCTGCAGCTGTGACCCTGATGTCCTCCTTTTGGAACCTAGGCGGACAGAGAAAAGTCTATCTGGAACATCACCAGTCATTGCAGCAGAGGGAAAGAAAGATCTGCACAATTCCTATGTTGGCTCTTTTTTTTTTTTTTTTTTAAAGATTTTATTTATTTATTTGAGAGAAAGGGAGGGAGAATGAGAGGGAGAGAGCATGAGAGGAGAGAGGTAAGCCCCGCCGAGCAAGTATCCTGATGTGGGATTCGGTCCTGGGTCTCCAGGATCATGACCTGAGCCGGAGGCAGTCACTCAACCAACTGAGCCACCCAGGAGCCCCCATATGTTGGCTCTTAAAGCACCGACCCAGAAGTTATACATGCAGGCCACACTCTATCAGCCAAAGCAAGTTACATGGCCACTCCTGAGTTAATTGGGTGGGGATGTATAATCCTCCCCCAGGGAGGGGCACGGGAATATTTGGCACTAGTGATACAATCTACCACAGGCATTTCAAGCAAAACACGTCTGAACCTCCTACTTTCTGTTTTATCCTCATCCAAAGCCTATTCCTCCCCAATTTTCCTTTTCTCCTGTAACTTGGCATCATTGTACATTAAGTCAGCCAAGTTAGAACCTTCAGTGTTGTCTTTAAATTCTGCCCCCTTTTCAGTTCCCCCATATTCAGTTGTTCAAATAATCTTCTTTGTTCTGCCCTAAAATATCTTGTCTCAATTCTTCCTCTTCTGTGTCACCACTGTCCTAGGCAGAACCTCCTATATTGCAGGTGACTCCTACTGGTCTCCCCATCGGCATTCCTCCTTCACAGATGTACCCTCCATCTGCTGTCAGGGCTAGGATTAAAAAATACAGATCTCAGGGCACCTGCCTGGCTCAGTTGGTGGGGCATGTGACTCTTGATCTTGGGTTTGTGAGTTCAAGCTCCACATTAGGCTTAGAGCTTACTTAAAAAAAAAAAAAAAATGCAGGGGTGCCTGCGTGGCTCAGTGGGTTAAAGCCTCAGTCTTCAGCTCAGGTCATGGTTCCAGGGTTCTGGGATCGAACCCCGCATCGGGTTCTGTGCTCAACAGGGAGCCTGCTTCCCTTCCTCCCTCTCTGCCTGCCTCTCTGCCTACTTGTGATCTCTGTCTGTCAAATAAATAAATAAAATCTTTTTTAAAAATGCATATCTTACCTTGCCATTCCATTATTCAGAAACCTTCACATATCCTCCATGGTCTACAAAATACTTACTTTTGTTGTTCAATGTTTTCCTAAGATAGCCAGAACATTTTAGTTTCATCCATCCACCACACCTTCATACACTTTCCATTTTCCACATATTTGTGGATTTGAATCCCCAAGATGACCACATCTGTCCCACTCTTTTCCCCCCACTATTCTTAATTAAGGTATAATATAGACAATAGTAAAATCCACCCTTTTTAGTGTACTGTTCTACAGGTTGTGACAGATGCATGTAGTTGTGTAAGCATCATGTCTAGAAGACATGAACAATCCATCATGCACACACATTCTGCCAAGCCCTCTGCAGTCAACCTTTTCCCTCACCTACAGCCCCTAGCAACCACTGACAGGCATTCTGTCCTACGGTTGTGTTTTTTTCCAGAATGACATATAAGTGGGATACCATAACCTTTGGCCTGGCTTCTTTTACTTTTCATAATGCATTTGAGGTTCATCCAGGTTCATTTTGTATATCACCATTTTATTCCTTTTTATTGCTTAGTATTTCATCATATGGCTGAACCAGAATTAGTTCATCTATTCTTGACTTTAGGGGATATTTGGAGTGTTTCCGGTTTTCATCCCATCTCCCCATTCAACTTCTGCTTATCCTATAAAGGATGGCTCAACTATTTCCTCCCACCAGCTTTTTCCATAATACTCTGATCACACTATATTGCAGTTCATTTTAGTTGGTGTGCGTAAGGGCAGAAGGGTGCATGTTCATTAATTTTCTCTGCGCCTCTGTCTCCCATCAGCATCTGCAGAGCCTTCCACGTGGGTGCTCAAGCAGTAGTGGTTGAAATGGACATGCTGGATCTCTTTTTCCCCAGGGCATCACCTCCTTCCCTTCTCATCTGTAGATTCCAAGAGATTTGCTTTAAAAAGGATTCCATGCTGGGGCAGCCAGCTGGCTCAGCCCATGGAGCATGTGACTCTTGATCTCCCGGTTGTGAATTCGAGCCCCACGATGGGTGCAGAGATTACTTAAATATAACCTGGAGGGCTCTGGTGAAAGGTCCAACTCTTGATCTCAGGTTTTTATCACAGGGTTGTAAGTTCAAGCCCGTGTTGGGCTCCACACTGGGCATGGAGCCTACTTTAAAATTAATTAATTAGGGGCACCTGGATGGCTCAGTGGGTTAAAGCCTCTGCCTTCGGCTCATGTCATAATACCAGGGTCCTGGGATGGAGCCCCACATCGGGCTCTCTGCTCAGCAGGGAGCCTGCTTCCTCCTCTCTCTCTCTGCCTGCCTCTCTGCCTACTTGTGATCTCTGTCTGTCAAATAAAGAAAATCTTTTTAAAAATAAAATTAATTAAAATCTTTTTAAAAAGGATTCTGTGGTTAAATATGTTTGGAAAATATTATTTACTCCATCTCTCTCTTAAAGATTATACATCACTGAATAAAGGTTCTGAGAAATCATACAATAGAAAAACCTTTTTACCTTGGGTTCAGCCCAGTATTTCTCAAATCTGTGTGAACCATGAAATATCTAAACACATCCTACGGAACTAATATTTCTGAAGAACACACTCTGGGAAATGATACCAGAACTACTATAACTCAGTTACATTTCCTCTTGTCCAGTGCAGTCCCCAAGTGCACATTTGAATTTGATGGAATGAGACTTTTCTCTATTCATAGATGTTCCTGTACACATTGGTATACAATTAAGCTATAGGTAATGGTAGTAAGAATGGAGCCAAATAAACTCCCATCAAATTCATGCCTCTATACAAAATACAGTTCTTCATATGGGACCCTGCTACATAGCAGATGAGGGTGAAAATTAACCAAATAGCAAGATTTAATTCCTTTCCTTATAAGTGCATTTCTGAAATTCCCTTCCCTGCTTTCCTAGAAGTTTGATTTTAGAATTTTTACTGTAAGTGAGCCTTACAGTTTCGAATTTTAAAGATTTTTTTTTTAATTTATTTGTCAGAGAGAGAGCAAGCGAGAGTGAGCACAGGTAGATAGAGTGGAAGGCAGAGTCAGAGGGAGAAGCAGGCTCCCCGCGGAGCAAGGAGCCCGATGCGGGACTCGATCCCAGGACGCTGGGATCATGACCTGAGCCGAAGGCAGCTGCTTAACCAACTGAGCCACCCAGGCATCCCTACAGTTTCGAATTTTAAAGTGTAAGGGATCATCACCTAGTTTTATAGCTGGTCAGATTAAGACCCAAAGATATTACGCTTTGTTAAGGTATGTAGTCACAAGAATAGGCTTAGTACTGAAACCCTGGTTTTCCTAATTCCCATTTCAGTGCACTCTTCCTGATAATGCATGTGCTGGTGACTTCTTTTATTGATTCTGTAAAAGAATTAGTTTTGCTGAGCTTCGTGTACCCACTCAAAGATTTCTTCATCTTAACTTATACTGAAAGTTGTGCGTATCTTTTTACTCTAAGGGACAAACTTTATTTTTTTTCTCAGGAAGCTTATCCATTGTAAATGCCTTTTTTTTTTCCTCTCTCTCTCTGAGAACAATGCCAATATATCATCTATAAATAGATGACAACAATGCAACCCAAAGTCGTAGGTAAAATAATTCTTTGTCTGGACTCCCCTAGGGAAACCATGGAGTATATTTGTTTGAGAAAATACTTAAGGATAAAGTGGTTGGGCTAAGGAACGTTGCAGAAAATTCAACATGTTGAATTAAACTGATTTTCAAAATGTCACTTAAGAACAGTTTGCTAACTTGTTACCAATGAGCACATAAAAGGAAAATTTGGCATTTTGATGACTCATTATACTCCTCCCTCCTCTTTTTTTGGTAGGTGGGGAAAAGTGGCAATGTACCAGCAGGCACCACGGTGGACAGCACCATCACACATCCATCCGAGTTCGACTTTTACCTCTGTAGTCATGCAGGAATTCAGGTAATTTGGAAACCGTTTCAGACCTTTGACTTAATAGGGAGATGTTTGCAAATGCAACAACTGGCTTGACTAGACTTGTTATTCAACACTGTGCATCACTTGGTTAATTTAGTGCTTGTATTCCAGAACTGTTATCTTTTGGTCTGGGTATCTGCTTGTAGGTGTGCTAGGCAGGAGTACTTCTGAATTTAAGGAGTGGATTTCAGTTCTTCTCTCAGATAGCCAACCCGTGTCAGAAATGTGTTAATCATAAAAGTCTCTCTCCAGGGAACCAGCCGTCCTTCACATTACCAGGTCTTGTGGGATGACAACTGCTTCACCGCAGATGAGCTCCAGCTACTAACTTACCAGCTCTGTCACACCTATGTGCGGTGCACGCGCTCAGTCTCCATTCCAGCCCCTGCATATTATGCCCGGCTTGTAGCTTTCAGGGCACGGTATCATCTGGTGGATAAAGATCATGACAGGCAAGTTTCTCAGGCACAGTGGAATCTCTTTTTGTCTGAATTAACATGTTTAAAAAAAATGAGCTACTACAGGAAACTTTTAGGAAGAGCTGAATCTTCTTTTAGGGCTTACATTTCAAGAAGTGAATAAAAATGAATGTGCCTTTGAGAGCTTATAATGTGACTTTTGGTTCAAGAAGTGCTCGGGTTTGCTCATACTTGCATGGTGTGTCTATCATCTGCCCAAGGAAAGGAGTCTAATTTGGAGCTGCCTGTGATTTTCCCATAGAGTGAAATGCATTCGGTTCTGTTCAGGTCTTGAGCAGTCTCAGAAGTGGCCCACACAGTGCCCTGGCTCCAATCAGAGCAGTCACAGACCCGTGGATTCTGCTTCATGGGAGGGAAAGTTCTGCACCGTTCACTTTGTTTTCAGTACAGTTAGGAAGAATGCACCAGAGTGAATCTGGGGCATGTGTGTGGCAGAGGAGAGGTGCCAGGACCATTTTCACCCCCAAATAGGGATCTCAGAAGCATCAGACATTTTGACCTGTTACTGAGCACTGTTAAATAGCCAAATAAGCTCCCTGCATTAATTTCCTTTTCCAAATGACCATCTGTGAAGAGTAGCAGTTTCTGGGCTCTTCCCCAAGTCTGAATTCAGCTGCTAAATAGTAGACATTCCATTGCAAGTCTATTTCTGTAAGGGTTGAAAATACGCTATGAAGGAAAATGCCCAGCTGTGGCTTTATACCTTCCATTCTGTAATACACATTCATTCATTCAACACATTTATTAGGTATTGACTGTGTGCCCAGCACTGTGTTAGGTACTAAAAATACTAAGATGAGGAAGACATGTTTCCTGGGATTTTCTTTTTCAGTGTGGCAGACAATGGAGGCAAACAGAGCACTGACAATTAGCCCAAGGCAGTATAGGTGAAAGTGCAGTGGGACTTCAGAAGGAAGGTTGTTAGAGAAGATTTCACTGCTGGATGGGTGGGATTTGGCTCTAGAAAGAAGAGAAAAGGATTTTCCAGGCAGAGGGAAACAATGACTATAAAGAGAAAGCAAGGGATATGTTTAGACAATAGCAAGTTTTCTTTGGCTGGAGTGTATGAAAGGGGAACAGCAGGCACGAAGCTGGAAAAGTGTTAGAGCAGGTTTTCTTTGTTAAATGTGAAACGCTACTTTGGGGCCAAAATAGCCCTTAACTGTTAATTGGGCATGAGTGGGAGAAGAGGATGAAGTTAAAGACGACTAAGATGGTGAGCTTAGATGATAAGGGCAATAATAATTTAATTAGTAAAATAATTAAATAGCTAAAGTAATAATTTAAGTCAGAAGAGGTTTGGTGATTTACAGTTTACCTAGCCCTTTATATCCTATGGAACCCTTAAGAGTTATGTTCAGAAGTTGTTACTATTATCATAAAAGACCAAAGTTTGAAGGAGTTGTTACTTCCTCAAGGTCATGTAGCTAGTGAGGAAATGAGAAGAGATTCCTGGCACAGTAACATTTGCACAGCAACATAGTATGCTCCAGCATTATACTAGGCTGAGGAATTCATTCAACAAATGGTTATTGAGACTATATTACGTGTGGGCACCAGGGGTTCAGTGGTGAGTAAGATAGTCACTGCATTCTTTGAGTTTACATTTCCTGGGGGGGAATGTATAACTATCCAATTAATAATTTAATTTCAACAATGAATCTTAGAACACTGAAAAAATAAAATAAAAACTTTAAAAAATTTAATTTCAGGGGCGCCTGGGTGGCTCAGTGGGTTAAAGCCTCTGCCTTCGGCTCAGGTCATGATCCCAGGGTCCTGGGATCGAGCCCCGCATCGGGCTGTCTGCTCCGCGGAGAGCCTGCTTCCTCCTCTCTCTCTCTCTGCCCACTTGTGATCTCTGTCTGTCAAATAAATAAAATCTTTAAAAAAATTTAATTTCAATCTTTTTAGTACCATGAAAGAAAAGTAGAGGATTCTGTGAAAGTATGTTTCAGGTGCCTCTGACCTGAACTTTGGAAGTGAAAGATTCCTTTGAGAGAAATGACATTTTGACTGAAGCCTAAAGGACAAGTAAGCATTAGCTAGACATAGTAGGCAGTGGGAGTCCTAACATAAGCACTGTTAAGGATTTGGGTCTTTGGAGACATTGTTCTATTTAATTATTGCAACAGCCCATTCAGTAAATTGTATGTATTTTTCAGTTGAGTGAACTCATGTTAGAGAGACACAACAAATTATTTAAGGAGCCACAGCTTGAGCCTAAGGTCTTCCTGAATCCAGTAGTATTTGTGCTATTTGAAACATGTGAAGTTTGAAGTGATCTTTTGTTACACCTGGTTTTTTGCATTATTCTCTTTACAGCGCGGAAGGCAGTCATGTGTCAGGACAGAGCAATGGCCGGGATCCTCAGGCCTTGGCCAAGGCAGTGCAGATCCACCATGATACCCAGCACACGATGTATTTTGCCTGAGAGTCTCAGAAAAAGAACTCAACCAACTGGGCACCCCATGCAGCCTCAAAATGTTTCAAATGCCTACCGCCTCTAGAGAGAGCCAAGTTGACTTCAGGTGGTCTTCTACGAGCAGCTCGGAATAGTTGCACTGAATCTCTACTTCGCAGCACTGTCTGATGCATCAACAAAATTGAGCCATTTTTTAAAAGTAATAGATACTCATAGATTGTCTTTTCTGATGCACTGGACTGAATTTTTACCTCATCTTGCAAAGGCTGATCAGCCTGAACTTCCTTAAGGACTTCACAAGAAAGGTTTCTATGGAATATTTTGCTCGTTGTGGTGTTCACCGCATCCCTCTAGTCTTAGAAGATCACTCCTTGTTTTCTGTACTCATTGAGTGGGGTGTCTGCGTAAGTGGGAGAGAAAAACCAAACAATATGCTTCAGTTCAGCGTTAACTTTTTCATTGTGTGGGTCCATAAACTTTTTAATGGAGATTTCTGACTTCGCCACTGTAAATGCCTTTAACGAGCATTAATTTTTAAAAGTTTTACAGAGTTTTATTAGTTTTCCTACTTTATCTTCTTGATCTCTACAGACTCGTGCTGGTGCAAGTACAGGCTGCCAGGCAATTGCACTATATTTGGCTGCAAATTCAGACCAGCAGCTCTCTGATTTGGTTGGCTTTTGTGAATGTTAGCACAAACAGATGTAATCCATGTCACAGTGACAGATGACACTGCCATGGTAAAAGTACTCATGTTTCCCCCTTTTGGAAAAAAAAATTAGCTTTTAGTATTTTTCAGAGTTTTCAAAAGTGCCCATTTTATGCTGCTGTGTGGTTTGTTAGATCTAAATAGTTTTTAAACTTTTCTCATAGAAAATTAACTTTGGCAATAAGCATTTTTTAAGGTCCCTTCTCTTCCTCCCCCAACTGTGTAGTTTTCTAGATGAGATTTCGGTATGATTTTATCAGCTATTTCTTATAGATCATAATGTGGCAATTTCTGAAACTGGTCAGAAAAGACATATATTTCCATGACTTTTTAAAGAATTATTTTTATCTGTTTTATAGTCACCATTGGTGTCCTGTCACTTTGTTTTAAAATAAGCTAGAACCAGGATGCTTCCTTATCGGATAGGCTTTGCCAATCCTTAAGGTATATTGAGTGATGCTGCGACCTGCACAGATGTACCAGCATTTAAAACTTCTTTTCCCGGGAATCAAGGTTACTCACACAGTCATGTGCAGTGCAAATTTTTGTGTTTCTCTTTCAATCTGAAATGTACTTGGTGGGGTTTCCTTCCTTTCACTAAACTAAAACTGCATAGAAAAGGTTGATTTTTCTTAAGAGATTCTAGATCCCGCTCACAAGGAGACGGGTTCCTTTCTTGTCCAAACAAGGGGAGCTGATCTAAGGCAAGCATCAGTGAAAGTGTAGGGAAAAAACACATTTTGTATTTAGTGTAGATAACACTTTGTGAATGGACAACAGTTACATAGAGTCTTGGTAGTTCCAGCCAGTGTTTCCCAGCCCAGATTTTACTGACATGTGATTCTCTATCCTGGAACCTCAGAAGTGAGAGCTAGGGAAGAGGGTAGAATCCCCAGAGCCACAGTCCCTATGGCTGAGGAAGGTGCTGAGGGAAGAGACAGACACAGTGTGGGAAAACGGTTTTGCCCCCTCTGCCTGGACACTGCTGGTGGGGGAACACTGGATCTGATGGTGAAGGGTGTTTGCTTGAACTCATTAGCCGGTCCAAATCTCTTAAACTAGCCTTCTCAAAATCCCAGCAATACAAAGCACTGTTTTTTCTTCAGTCTTTTAAAGAAGCTTGTAAATACATTGAAGTTTACATTTCCATGTGCTGTTGGTCAGCGGCGCCACCCGTCTTTGCTGAGACTGGTCTCTAAGAGTTTTATAATGTATATTGTGTCCTGTAGCTCATTAAGATGACTGCAGACATCCTTATTCTCTGCATATAGTGGGATGAAAGCAAGCTCTGTAATTGAGGCACAACACAGGCAGGAGTGAAGAGATGGCAGATGTTAATTTCTTACGATTTTCCTTTTCTGCAAATACCTCACTTGGATACTACAGATCAGGACATGTTGGCGAGGGGCTGGCTGCTACTTTTATTCACGCTTGTTCAGGGAGAGCTCAGAAAATACCCTTCAGCATGGCCACCCTGGACCCAAGAGGAAGAAAAACGGAGCTTCTTTAGGAGAAGGAGGACTGAGTGGCGTCCAGGTTGTGAAGAACTCTTGGTGGCTGGCTGGCTGGCCAGCGGGCACCACACCTGCCCTTGAGTGCCTCGGGCTCACTTGTTAACGCACAGAAGTGTCACTTCTCATCATCTCCTGGCACGTATGGAGCAGGAAGTGAGGTGGAGTGCCAGGAAGCCCTGATTCGCTTGCTGGCAGTTGGGCTATATGCTTGACCTTGAACTATACAGTTTGTACAACCTCAGTCAGTCCTACACACTGGGGCAAATCAGCGTGGTGGTGGAGGAAAAGCCGGGAGGCCTATTTTTATAGGAAACAGTACCTTTAACGGGGGAGCAAATGCACTCATTTTGGATGAAAGGAAAGAAATATGGAAGGACTAGCATTATTGGGGAGAGAAAAAAAACCTACTAAAGGGGGTGAATCTTGAAGCGGTAATCACTACAGAATCAGAGTTGCAGCAATACTCTTGCAAGCAAGTCTGAATGCATAATTTGAATTTGGCTTGACGATTTGAATAGGATAGCCCCTTGGGACTGACTGAATCGTTATGCATGTGTCAATCAATGGGAGGTGTGCATTCTCTAGAAGTAGATTTAGGCTGTTTGTTTTTTTTTAATGCAGCCTTTTTAGGCACTGTCATGTGGTGTGAAAGATTGAAATGTAGCAATGCTAAAGAGTAACAATTAGGGGATAAGGAGCAGGGACCTCAGGAGAGTGGTGAAGATCCAAATGTTGAACCAATAACATTTTCTTATTGTCGTTAGCTGTTGAAGCCTGAGTGGTTTCTAGAGTGAACTAGCTGGCTTTGTGCAGCCAGAGTCTGGGCAGGTAGAACATATTCATTCTTACTGTAAATTCTATTTGCTGCTTCCAAAGTGATGATTTACAGGTTCTATATGGTCTATACTTTAGGATCTAGTGCCCAGCCTTTGTCAGAGCTTCCCTACCTGGCTTAGCTCTCTATCCTTCCAGTGGGAAAAGGCAACCCCTTGTTTAAGAAGGCTCACCCTCTCCGCCCTGCCCTTGTGACCCTTTGTGGATGTGCTATAAGATTTTCTTGCTCAATAGCAAGGTGGTAGCTCTGCTTTCATTTTAAGGAAGTGGAGGCTGAGGGCATTGTATCAATACTGCTTCAACTCCAAGGATTTTTCCTTATAAAATTAAAGGGAAGATCTTATTATCAATTAACCATTTTCTTATCCCTTGCTATTGACATTCATGCTCTTTCTGTGTCTAGTGGCTGAAATGTTTGCATTTGTTCATTTGACTAATGGTGTAATTTTGGTTTCTATATTGTTAGACCTGTAATGTTTTAAAAATGTATTTTATTAACTTTGGACTGGATGTATGTCTCTAGCAATACGAGGTACTTTCTAAACTATTAAGGGAGGGGTGGTATCCCCATGTTGAAATAAGATGATGGTTGTCTAAATTTTGCGATTTTTTTTTTTTTTTTGGCCTGCAGGGATATTTTGTGTTCATGTGTCCAAAAGAGAATAAACTGGCATTCTTGTGCCAAAAGTTGTTTTTCTTGTCAGTTGTCTAATACATATGGAGTATACTGTAATGGTAACATGCATGGTTGCTTTTAAAAAGTTTCCTCTATTTAAGAAATGTGAGAAAGAACAGAGAAGAAACTTTGTGTTTTTAACTCTTGGGTCTTCTTATCTTTAGAAATTGATATTTGGGAATTTTAGAAGAGTGTCTCAGCAAAATTTCACAAAGGAAAACTTTTATAAGATTCATCAGGGTTCTGGGTATAGCTCTTAATGGGAAGATCTATCTAAGTGAAGTTTTGAGAAAAATTTGCAGTCTCCAGAGGACACATGGCCCACATACTTAAGACTGACTTCTCCAGGGTACCTGGGTGGCTCAGTGGGTTAAAGCTTCTGCCTTCGGCTCATGTCATGATACCAGGGTTCTGGGATGGAGCCCCACATCAGGCTCTCTGCTCAGCAGTGAGCCTGCTTCCTCCTCTCTCTCTGCCTGCCTCTCTGCCTACTTGTGATCTCTGTCTGTCAAATAAATAAATAAAATCTTAAAAAAAAAAAAAAAAAAAGACTGACTTCTCCAGAGGAGCTCCCTAAATACACCCAACCTGGGGCTATCCAGTCACAAGTCTTTAAAAAATTCTCACCACATTAGGGTGAGTCACAGCAGAAATAATGCAGAGATTTGCATGGTATGACACTTACGCTCAGGGAATTTATGGTTTACCAGAGAGCACGTTCTGCGTATAATTAACTTTACTACAGGTAGTTGGTTTTTCCATCCCTACAACATCCCCCTCTCTGTATCTATCCACTGCCAAACATCATAAACCCAATACATATACCAAGCTCTGCCTAGGTGCTGGGAACATTTTTTTTTTAAGATTTTATTTATTTATTAGAGTGAGAGCACAAGCAGGGGGAGCAGCAGGCAGAGGGAGCAGGCTCCCTACTGAGCAGAGAGCCCACTCGATCTAGGGACTCTGGGATCGTGACCTGAGCTGTAGGCAGATGCTGAACCGACTGAGCCACCCAGATGTCCCAGAAGAGTAAAATCTTTATTTTTTTTTTTATTTTTTAAAGATTTTATTTATTTATTTGACAGAGAGAGAGCACAAGTAAGCAGAGCAGCAGGCAGAGGGAGAGAGAGAAGCAGGCTCTCCGCTGAGCAGGAAGCCCGATGCAGGGCTCGATCCCAGGACCCTGGAACCATGGCCCCAGCCGAAGGCAGCTGCTTAACCAACTGAGCCACGCAGGCACCCCTAGAAGAGTAAAATCTTAATCCCTCAAAGAGTTCATTTGAATATGGCATGAGACAGGGAGGCAATGAGATTAGCATTACCTGAGTGCCAAGTATAACCAGTCAATTTATATTGATGTCTTTAATCCCAGCAACAGTCCTTTGAGGTTGATAATAGTATCCCCTTTTTAAAGATGAGGAGCCCACTTCAAAGAGGTTAAATCACAGTTTCCTAGAATTGAACCCAGGCCTATTGAATTATTACCCTCTGCGGTTGAGCACAAAATGATGGGAACTTAGAAAGGGAAACAACTTCTGCTTGGGGAGTCAAGGAAGACTTTTTACAGTGGTGGTGAATTTGGGGATAGGTGAGCAGGAGTTTGCTGGGTTGACAAGAGGGGATAAAGGGTTGCTAAACACACTATTCCCTTATAGATTGTAGTAGATACAATTTTTGTCTACCCAAATGCCTTCCTTTATTTCTCCTTTGGGTGATTGGTATCTCTTATGAGAATCTCATTTGTGTGTGTGTGTTTCAGGTGATTCTAAATGACCTTCCTACCTTGTCCCCCACAATGTGTGTTATGTTCATGTCCATCCTTGAACCAGTCCCTGGGGGATGTGCACCAGCTGGTGTGTCCACTCCTTTGAGTATGTGGAGGGGGGCAGTGTAGCCACTAAGTAGAGGAGGCACAGACTGATCAGCTCCATTACAAGCCACATGCCTCTCTCTTTCTCCATTTCTTGGCTCTGATTTCCTCTATGTTGACTTTATTCTCCAGAAGCTAGTGGCAAATATTTAAGGAGAAAAGTGACAAAGGAAGACAAGGCAAGTAGCAACTATATCACAAGTTGATTGGAGAAGAAAATAGATTAGTTTAACAAACATTTCTGGAGCTCCTATTATACAGTAGAAATCATAAAGATGAAAGACACAAGTTCTGGCCATGGACAGGTTCATTTGTAATCTTGGGGCCACACATGTAACAAGGTAGCTTTGAGAGTTAAGTGCCATGAGAAATATACACATGGAACCATGGGATCACTAGGAGAGTTTCCTAACTCTCCTAGTGATGGGGGATAAAGGAAGGCTTCTTGGAGGAAGTGATGACTGAGCTGACCCATAAAAAATAAATATGTGCTTTATAAATGAACAAGGTGGAAGAAGGCATTCTAAGAATTCTTGTCATGGGCAAAGTCACAAAGAGAAAAGAGAGATTATGACTTATTTGGATGAACTATAAGTGATTTCAGTACTCTTAGATTATAAAGGGTGAGGTAGGAAGAGGGGATGGTAAGGTTGGATGATAGAGGCAAGCACTAGTTCCTGATAGGACAGGACTTTAATGGCACGCTAAGGGGGGGAGGGTGGTTAAAGTTTATCCACAGGTGCAAGGCTATAACACAGTCTGACTGGTGTCTGTTATGCCAACAGTAGTGCTGTGGATAGGTTGAAGATGAAATTTTGCTGAAGGGGAGTTTTATTGTAATAGCCCAAGCAGAAGGGGATGAGGCTTGAACTTGAGCAGTGGTAGTACATTTGGAGACAAAGAATGAACACAAGAGATACTCAGAAAGTAGAAAAGGCAGAACTTGTTCAAAGTGGACATAGAGAGTGAGGGGAAGAAGGCAGATTCCTTAGGACTCCCAGGTTTCTGGCTAGCATAGCCAGATATATAATAATGCCATTAACAGCATGAACGCAGAAGAAGAAGAAGCAAATTTGTGATTTGTGGGAAGGAAGAAGTTAAGTTCAGTTTGGGACAAATTGGATTTGAAGGCAGGGCATGCAGTCTGGAGGAGAGTTTAGGAGCCATCAGTATACAGGTGGTGATGAAAACCATTCACACGTGTGTTCAGGGAGATTATTCAGGGCAAGAAGAAATGAGAAGTATGGACTCCCAGGAAAGACAAGTATTTAAAGTGTGGACACAGGAAGAAGCACATCCAAAGGAGGATAAGAAATGCACAACGAAATAAAAAAGAACTAGTCCTAGAAATTAAAGGAAAAGAGTGTTTCACTAAGTATACATAGGATAGGGAGTTACTGTGTGACACCAGACAAGTTACTTAGCCTCTTCTAACCTCAGTTTTCTCATTCATGAAGTACAAAGTACTAGTACTTACATTCTGGAGTTTTAAGTACTAAGTGAGTATATGTAAAAATCTTGGAAGCACTTAGGTGTAAGCTACAAAGAAGGAAATGATCAACTATCCAATGTCATATAGCAAGGCAAAGTCTGAAAAGTGCCCATTGAAATTTGCAGCACGGAGGTCATGGGTGACTCTGGTGGAAGCAACATCTGGAGGGGGCTGAAGCCCAACCACAGAGATCTGAAGAATCTGTAGAATATAGAGCTAACAATTTGGATTATGGAGAGAAATGAATTCTGATGTTGGCTGGAGTGAGAAGTAGTTTCATTTTTCAGAATGGGAGAGACTTGAGCACATTGACACCCTAGGGAAGGAGTCAGTGGAGAAGGAAAAATTGGCAATATTAGAAAGAAAAAAGATGAATGTTGGAGAGAGAACAGGAAGCAAGTAGGAGGGAATGAGATCCAATGTACAAGTGGAAAAAACTGGGAGAGGGAGGAAGCCTTACTGTACAGTCCTCTATAACTTTTTTGAAGTGTAATACAGCAAAGTATCCAGATCTTTTTTTTTTTAAAGATTTTATTTATTTATTTGACAGAGAGAGATCACAAGTAGGCAGAGAGGCAGGCAGAGAGAGAGAGAGGAGGAAGCAGGCTTCCTGCTGAGCAGAGAGCCCGATGCAGGACTCGATCCCAGGACCCTGAGATCATGACCTGAGCCGAAGGCAGCGGCTTAACCCACTGAACTACCCAGGCGCCCCAAAGTATCCAGATCTTAATTATATGTAGCTCAAATTTTCACAAAGCAAACACATTCATGTAACTCCCACTCATATTTGAAAACACAAGTCTACCATGCTCCAGAAGCCCCTGAAAACCCCTTCCTAGTCATTACCTGAGCCCATTCTCCCCAATGATAATCACTATCTTGACTAGGTAGTTCTGTTTGTTTTGGAGTTCATATAAATGGGATCATTCAGAATGTACTCATTTGTTTTGGGCTTGTTTAGCTCAATTATGTAGTTATGATATTTGTCCATGTTCTTGCTCATAGCAGAGCTGTGTCATTGTTACTGCTAAATAATAGTGCATTGTATGGATATACCACCATCGATTAGCCAAGTTGCAGACAGTTGGGTTGCTTCTCCTTTTTGGTTATTGTGAGTAATGTTGCTATGAACATAGATGTACAAATATCTCTTTGAGACCCTGCTTTCAACTATTTTAGGTATATACCCAGAAGTGAAGTTGCTGGATCATACGGTAATTCTGTGTGTAGTTTTTTGAGAAACTGCCATACTGTTTCCCACAGCATATGGACCATTTTACATTCCCACCAGCCGTGCACAGGGGTCCCAGTTTCTCTATTTCTCACTCCAATTTCTCCATTTCATCCATACTGGGGACACTTGTTATTATCTCTTTTTGTTTTTTAGTTTTTTAAATAATAGCCATCCTAATGAGTATGAAATGACATCTCATTGTTGTTCTGACTTGTATTTCCTTAATGATTAGTGATTGTCAAGCATCTTCTCATGTGCTTATTAACCATTTTGTGTATCTTTTGGGGAGAAATGTCTATTCTAGTCCTTTGCCCATTTTTTAATTGTGCCGTCTAATTTTTGAAGGACTACTTTGGTAGGCAATATATAGTTTGATGAGTTTTTTCTTGCGAAGTTGCTAAGATGTTATTTTATTGTCTTTTATCTTCCATTGTTTTGTTGGGAATTCAGCTATCAACTCCTTTGAAGTTCTGTTGGTTAATTTTATGTGTCAACTTGCTTGGACTAAAGGATGCCAAGATAACTGGTAAATCATCATTTCTTGGTGTGTGTTGAGGGTGTTTCTGAAAGAGATCAGCATTTGAATCAATAGAATGAGTAAAGAGACCTGTCTTGATCAATGTGGGCAGGTGTCATCCAATAAATTCAGGGTCCAAATAGAACAAAGAGGCAAAGAACAACAACTTTACTCTCTTTCTTCTTGAGCTAAGACATTCTTGGACATAAGAGTTTCCAATTCTGGGGACTTACACCAGTGGCCTCTGGTTCTCAGGCCTTTAAGCTCAGACTGGTTCTTCAGCTTGCACAGGGCACATTGTGGGACTTTTGGGCCTCCATAACTGCGTGAGCCCTATGTTCCTATTATATGTATATGTATTTCCTATTATACACATAGTTCCTATTATATATATAATACCTGTATCTATCTTTCTCTCTATATATATCTTCCGTTAGTTCTATTTCTCCGGAGTTTCCTAATATAGAAGGTAACTGCCCTTTTTCTGCTGGCTGCTATTAGTATCTTCTCTTTCTTTTTTATTTTCAACATTTTTACTATAAGAGGGCCTAGGTATCTTTATATTTAGCCCGATTGTTACTTTGTCTTTCATTTTTGTGAAATCGGCACATGACCTCTGGCACATAGTAGATGTTCTTTAATGTATGTTACACACATGAAATCCACAGATTACCACAGATATTTAAGGAGGTAATACTTGAACACCCTCCACCCTAAGTTTTGCTCTCCCAGTGGTTCTGTCTTATCTTATTCTTTTTTTTTAAGATTTTATTTATTTATTTGACAGAGAGAAAAATCACAAGTAGATAGAGAGTCAGGCAGAGAGGGAGAAGCAGGCCTCCTGCTGAGCAGAGAGCTCTATGCGGGGCTGGATTCCAGGACCCTGAGATCATGACCTGAGCTGAAGGCAGAGGCTTAACCCACTGAGCCACCCAGGAGCCCCTGTCTTATCTTATTCTGAACTCTAGTCTCTGTGATCTCTTTCCTTGATCCAGCTCCTGGCCCCTAGACTTGGTTGTCATTTGAACTTGGTTTGGTTTCTCTTATGTTTAATCTTGCTTTCTCTAACTGCCTACACTTGGCTGCCCTCAGAGTCTCAGTGATCTTTGTGACATTAACTCCCCACCCACAACCTTGCGTGTGTGTGTGTGTGTGTGTGTGTGAATTCTCACTTTAAGAATAATAAAGAGTTTTGGGGCACCTGGGTGGCTCAGTGGTTTGGGCTGCTGCCTTCGGCTCGGGTCATGATCTCAGGGTTTTGGGATCGAGCCCCGCATCGGGCTCTCTGCTCCGCAGGAAGCCTGCTTCCCTCTCTCTCTCTCTCTCTCTCTCTCTCCCTGCCTGCCTCTCTGCCTACTTGTGATCTCTGTCTGTCAAATAAATAAATAAAATATTAAAAAAAAAGAATAATAAGGAGTTTTAAAATTCTTATTAAAAAAGATACCACACACAATGGCAATTTATTTCAAATATTAACTTTCAATTGACATGCATTTCTATATAGTGGTAATCATTTTTTTAAAAAAAGATTTTATTTATTTATTTGACAGACAGTGATCACAAGTAGGCAGAGAAGCAGGTAGAGAGAGAGGGAAGCAGGCTCCCTGCTGAGCAGAGAACCTGATGCGGGGCTTGATCCCAAGACCCTGGGACCATGACCTGAGCCGAAGTCAGAGGCTTTAACCCACTGAGCCACCCAGGCACCCCTATGTAGTGGCAATCTTAATGCACATAGAATTTTGTATTCTGTTATTTCACTATTACGTAACGTATAGCTTTCCTTTTTCAAGACTGAAGTTATATCATTTTGCAGTCATAATAACCCATTTGGCAAACATTTATTGAATACCTACTGCTTGCTTGATGTTGTGTTAGGCACTGGGGCTACAAAGATAAATAAAGTCTGTTTTTTCTTTATGCTTTTGAGAGTTTTTTTTTTTTTCATGTTGTTGAGACTTCTATATGCTTAGAGGAGGAAGGGGAGGAGGAGGAGGAAAGGGAAGGCTATGTCGAAAAAGGAGAGTAGCTAAATGTTGCCGCATGTACCACAGGAAGTGCAACAGGAACACATAGGAGGGAATATCAGAAGTTGTCATGAAGGCAGGAAGCCTTGAGCTGAGTTTTGAAACACAAGTAGGTTTCATCAGTCAGATGGAGGCGATGTTGAGGTTTTAGGGGGTTAATAAATCATACCCTCTTCCCTACACCAGTTCAGAACCAACTGAAAGAGGGACATGGATATCACATAACTGGACAAAGAGCAAGATGTCAGCTTTATTGCTGGTAAGACTTAGATAAGAGGCCTTGAGTAGAAGTGAGAACAAATGGGAATGCTAACATTGCCCTTTATTTAACATGCTTACCTTCACAGCAAGGACAGGACAATCATGGTTTTTCACACAAGGAAAGAGTCTATTAAGTGATTAAAAGCTTCAGAATAAAATCAAAATTTTAAAAATCCCATTTAGGGGCGCCTGGGTAGTTAAGTGGGTTAAAGCCTCTGCCTTTGGCTCAGGTCATGATCCCAGGGTTTGGGATTAAGCCCGCATTGGGCTCCCTGCTGAGCAGGGAGCTTCCCCTCCCCTCTCTCTGGCTACCTCTCTGCCTACTTGTGATCTCTGTCTGTCAAATAAATAAATAAATAAACAATGCCATTTAAACAGCATCAAAAATATAAAATGCTGGGGCGCCTGGGTGGCTCAGTGTGTTAAGCCGCTGCCTTCGGCTCAGGTCATGATCTCAGGGTTCTGGGATCGAGTCCTGCATCGGGCTCTCTGCTCAGCAGGGAGCCTGCTTCCCTTCCTCTCTCTCTGCCTGCCTCTCTGCCTACTTGTGATCTCTCTCTGTCAAATAAATAAATAAAATCTTTAAAAATATATATATATAAAATGCTTAGGGATCAATTTGAAAAAAAGATGAAAAGATTTGCTGGATCTGTACACTGAAAACTAGAAAATATTGCTGGTGGAAATTAAAGAAGGCCTGCATAAATGAAAAGATACATGATTAAA
Source organism: Mustela nivalis (assembly GCF_964662115.1). NCBI lineage: Eukaryota > Metazoa > Chordata > Mammalia > Carnivora > Mustelidae > Mustela > Mustela nivalis. Next base: position 26,148,141 of record NC_139029.1, read on the forward strand.
ATGGGTCAGAAGACTTAAAAGTGTTAAGGTGTTATGTGTACTCCAATTGGTCTCTAGCTCTAACACTATACCAGTCAAAACTTGGCAGGCTTTTGGTAGAAATTTATAGCTCATTTTAGGGGCACCTGGGTGGCTCAGTGGGTTAAAGCTTCTGCCTTCAGCTCAGGTAATGATCCCAGAATTCTGAGATCAAGCCCCACATTGGGCTCTTTGCTTGGCAGGGAACCTGCTTCCCTCTCTATCTCTGCCTGTCTCTCTGCCTACTTGTGATCTCTGTCTGTCAAATAAATAAATAAAATCTTAAAGGAAAAAAAAAAGATTTAAACATAACTTAAAAAAAAAAAGAAATTTATAGCTCATTTTAAAATTTATATTGAAATGCAATGGACCTAAAATAACCAAAAACAACTTTGAAAAGAAAAACATTGTTGGAGAACTTATGCTACCTGTAGAGGATGAATTCCAAGATGGTCCCATGATTCCTACCTCCTCCTGTTCAGGTCTTTGTTTAATCTCCTCCCCTTGAGTATGGATAAGACCTATGATTTGTTTCAAACCAATAAAACATGGCAAAGGGGATGGGATGTCATTTTGTGGTTTATGTTAAGTTATATAATACTCTGTCTTGCTAACAGACTCACTGTAAAGTGCCTCTCTCTCTCTGCCTCTCTCACTCTCTGCCCATGCACCCCCCCCCTTTCCTACTACTTTTAACCTTGTTGGAAAAGCCCACGTGGCAAGGAATTGTGAGGGCCATCTAGGAGCCAATGGTGGCCTCCAGCCACAGCCAACAAAAAATGGAAGCTTTTGGCTATACAGCTGCAATGAACTGAATGCTGCTAACAAGCGTACAAGCTAGAAAGTAGATTTTTTCCTAATCAAGCCTCTAGATGAGAACCCAGCTCTGGCCTATGCTTTGACTGCACCCTCTGAGATGCTAAGCAGAGGATCTAGCTAAGTTATGCCTGGACTCCTGACCCACAGAGAATGCGAGATGATAAATGTATGTTATTTTAAGCCTCCAAATTTGTGGTAATTTTTATTCAACAATAGATAACTAGTACAATACCTGATCTTGAGACTAATAAAGGTGTAATAACCAAGACAGTGTGGTATTGGCATAAAGATAGACAAATAGATACATGAAACAGAAATATATATATATATATATATCACCAACTGATCTTCAACACAAGTGCCTGGACAATTTAATGGGGGCAATCTTTTCAACAACTGCATAGACTTGTGGGGGAAGAAAAAGAACCTTGACCTTTATATCTCACTATATATATATATATATTAAAAAAATAGCTCAAAATGGATCATAGACCTAAATGTAAAAGCTAAAAGCTTCTAAAACTATAAAACTCCCAGAAGAAAACATGGAAGAAAACCTTAGTGACCTTGCATTTGACAAAGTTTTTTTCTTTTTTAAGATTCTATTTTTTAGTAATCTCTACACCCAACATGGGGCTTGAATTCACAACTCTGAGATCAAGAGTTTCATGCTTCACCAACTGAGCCAGCCAGGCACCCTTTGGCAAAGATTTTTAAAACATAACACAAAAAGAGTCAACTGTAACAGAAAAATGTCAATAAATTTGATTCCATGGAAATTAAAAAATTTTGCTATTCAAAAGACATTGTTATGAACACAAAGAGGCAAGCCATTACCTAAAGAAAATATTTGCAAAGCATATCTCTGCTGAAGGACTTGTATCTAGACTATATGAGGAATTCTTAACAGTTTAGTAAGACAGATAACCCAATTTATAAATAGCTAAAATATTTGAACAAACACTTGACCTAAGAAAATACACAAGTAGCAAATAAGATGCTACACATAACTTGTCATTAGGAAAGTGTAAATTGAAGCTACAATGAGATACCACCACATTCCCACTGGACTACTAAAATTAGAAAGACTGAGCATTCCTGGTGTTTGGAAAGATGTGGAGCACCTAAAATCCTCACATACTTCTGATGAGAATGTAAAATAATGCAATCATTTGGAAAACAGTTTGTATGCTTCTTAAAAATTTCCTTATGATTTTCTTTAAAAGTGGGGCACCCAGGTGGCTCAGTCTGTTAAAAATCTGACTCTTGATTTCAATTCAGGTCATGATCTCAGGGTCATGGGATCAAACCCTGTATCAGGCTCTGCACTCAACATGGAGTCTGCTTGTCCCTCTCCCTCTGCTCCCTCTGCTCTCTTTCAAATAAATAAATAAAAATCTTAAAAAAAAAAAAAAAGATCTTGTTAAAGGTTATGCACCTGCATTAAGATCCAGCCATTCCATTCCTGGGTGTTTATTCGAGCAAATGTCCAAAAGACTTGCAGGCAAATATTCATAACTTTTTGTTTGTTTGTTGTTGTTGTTTTCAATTAATGTACAGCGTTATATTAGTTTCAGGTGTAAATATAGTGATATAATAATTCTGTAGGTCACTTGGTGCTCATCAAGATAAATGTATTCCTAATCTCCTTCACCTATTTCACCCATCCCCCATATTTCATCACCAGTTTGTTCTCTATATTTAAGCATGTGGGTTGTGTTGTCTTCTTTGTTTATCTCTTTTTTCTTTGTTTTGTTTCTTAAATTCCACATATGAGTGAAGTCCTATTTTTCTTTTTTTTTTTTTCTAAAGATTTTATTTATTTGACAGAGAGAGATCACAAGTAGGTGGAGAGGCAGGCAGAGAGAAAGAGGAAACAGGCTCTCCACCACCCTGTGGAGCAGAGAGCCCCATGAGGGGCTGGATCCTAGAACCCTGAAACCATGACCTAAGCCAAAGGCATAGGCTTAACCCACTGAGCCACCCCAGTGCCGCAAAGTCCTATTTCTCTTTCTCTGACTTATTTCACTTAGCATTATGCCCTCCAAATCCATCCATATTGTTGCAAATGGCAAGATTTCATTCTTTTTTTAGGGCTGAGTAATAGTCCATTGTATATATACATAAATCACATCCTCTTTATTGATTCATCTATGGATGAATACTTGGGTTCGTTCCATAATTTGGCTATTGTAAGTAATGCTACAGTAAACACAGGGGTACACATGTATTTTTGAATTAGTGTTTTTTGGGGTGCCTGGGTGGCTCAGTGGGTTAAGCTTCTGCCTTCTGCTCAGGTCATGATCTCAGGGTCCTGGGATAGAGCCCCCCATCTGGCTCTCTGCGGGGCAGGGAGCCTGCTTCCCTCTTCTCTCTCTGCCTGCCTCTCTGCCTACTTGTGATTTCTCTCTCTGTCAAATAAATAAATAAATAAATAAAATCTTAAAAAAAAATAGTGTTTTCATCATAGCTGTTTTATTTCTAATAACCTAAAACTGAAAACAACCCAAATGTTCATCAACATGTGAATGAATAAACAAATGGTCATATATCTATGTAATGGAATACTATTCTGCCTTAAAAATAGGGAATATTGATACAAGATGGGTGAATAGCAAAACAATTATGGTAAGTGAAAGAAGCAGCCAAAAACGAAACATATGTTGGTAATATAACATACTATACAATGAAAACTAAGGGTATGTTGACAGGAAGCAGATAAGTGGTGACGGGGGTATGAAGGCTAGGTAGAATTTGCAGCAGCATTATAAAGCCTTAAAAAGAGGCTTTTGAGGATGATAGATAAGCTCACTTTCTTATTTGTGGTGACAGATTCACCTGTGTATGTTTATGTCAAAACTCACTGGATTGCACATTTCAAATATGTGCAGCTCATTGACTTATCAATTGAACCTCACTAGAATGGGGTCGGGGCGGTGGGCGGGGGTGGAATGCAAAAAAAAGCAAGGTTTCAGGAGGGGTTTGCGGCGGGAATGAAGAATGGGGCGGAGCTAGGCTGCGCATGCTCAGTCTTTCCTCCACGCTCACCAATCAGATCTCTTTTGGGCAACCCGGCCTAGCTGCGGCAGCGTGCAGACCTGAGAGGACGCCATGGCGCGCGGTCGCTCTGCGAAGCGCGAGGTGCGGGGCTGCATGAGGCCAGCCCCAAATTCTCTGGCCTTTAATCATGAGGGCCCAGGGGAGCCCGTGAAGGACTCCAACCAGGCAAGTGGTGTAACAGTTTGAAATGCTGTTTTGAAGCTGTGTGGAAAATGGGCTCGAGAGTGGGGGACACCGGAAGCTGGGGTAATTTGTTTTTTTCCTTTTGGTCTGTCTCCTCCTTCAACCGTGAACTCAAGGGAGAGGACTGTTTCGCACTTGTCACCCAAGTGCCGCTTACGTGCGTCCCAGCCCTGTGGCTCGACGTCAGTAAACTTATGTGGAGGGGGTTGAATTGCCTCAAGTGACACAGCTTGTGAGTAGGAGCCAGCACTCAAATGTAGCGCTTTTTGACTCAGGACCCCGAGGCTTTTCCGTCTAAGCGTGAGGAAAAATCTGGACAATATTTGGGATTCATTTGGGGACTCATCGGTCTGGTCGATGCGACGGCTCTGCGCCCTCCGAAATGCCTGCGTAAATCCTGAGGGATTTCGGAGATGGTGCGGAGCGACTGGTGTATCTCAGGAAGGACACAAGACTGAGGCAGCAGTTCCTAGGGCCCCTGCTCTTTTCCCGGCTGTGCGTTTGGCAGTGAACCTGTCAGTGGGGAGGGGGGACACTGTCACTGCCCTCCTATAAAACAGAGTGAGAAATAACCAAAAACGTGTGCTAAGTGCTCAGAGCAAGCTCTAAGCGCTCTCTCTCTCTTTTTCCCCTGAAATTTTGCAATTTGTGCTCTTACGCGAGTTTTTTGTTTTGTTTGCTTTGTTTGCTTTCTAAATGGTCTCAGTGTGCTGACTGAGCACAGATTGATCCCTTTCTGGGCACTGGTGCCCTTTACTTCTGAGAAAGTTTTTTGTATTAGATCTTTGATGATTTCTTCTCAATTTTTTTCCCCGTCCTCCTTCCTCAACTGGATCTTTTTATCTTTCAGATGTGGGACCTAATGAATGGCTCTTCTAATTTTTTCTTTTCTTTTTTTTTTAATTATAAAGGTTTATTTATTTGACAGACATGGATATGAAGGTGGTGATTAAAAAAAGGAGGATATGTTGGGGGGCCTGGGTGGCTCAGTCATTAAGCAACTGTCTTGGGTTCAGTTCATGATCCCAGGGTCCTGGGATCCAGCCCTGCCTGGGGCTCCCTGCTGGGCTGGAAGCCTGCTTCTCCCTCTGGCACTCCCTCTGCTTGTGTTCCCTCTCTTGCTGTGCTTCCCTCTGCAAATAAATAATTTTTTTTAAAAAAAGGAGTATGTTGAAAGAATGGTTAAAGTCTGCCCAGGTCGTCTTCAGATTTTACAACAGTCAGCTGAGTGCCCATCTGGGCTATATCCCATCTAATAGATGATCAAAGGTTTATTCTGGGGAGGATAAAACAAATCTTAGTCTGGGAGATATTAAGTACATTAAGATAAGAAGTACTGCACTGAAAATAGGCAGTGAGTGAATCTGTACACCTTAAGTCGAGCCATTGCTCTAAGCATTTTATATATATTAAACAATTTCATTCTCCCAACATCTGTATAGAGATGGGTATTTTTTTTTCCTAAGATTTACAGATGAGAAAACAGATGAGGCCCAGTGAGACTAAATTGATTGTATAAGATCACACAGATAATTATAAAAGAATAGTTATAATTTATGTATGATATAAAGAAGAATGCTGTAATGAACACCTATTACCATTTAGTTTATCAAAAGAAAAAAAAAGGAAAAGAGAGGGAGAATATTACTTATACCTTGTTTTTTTGTTCTGTTTGTTTTGTTTTTAACCTAATCTTTCAAAATGTGTTTCTTCGGGGCGCCTGGGTGGCTCAGTGGTTTGGGCTGCTGTCTTCGGCGCGGGTCATGATCTCAGGGTCCTGGGATCGAGCCCTGCATCGGGCTCTCTGCTCCGCAGGAAGCCTGCTTCTCTCTCTCTCTCTCTCTGCCCGCCTCTCTGCCTACTTGTGATCTCTGTCTGTCAAATAAATAAATAAAATCTTTAAAAAAAATGTGTTTCTTCAAAATCCAGTCATATTTTTCCTTTTAGATGTAACTACCATCTTGAAATTTGGGTTTTCCATTCCCTTGCTTTTCTGTATTGTTTAAAAATATATAATTGTACCCTTTAACCACATAGTTGACTTCTGCATATTTTTAACTGTTGTGTAGATTCATATTGTATGCATTCTTCTGCAGCTTGTTTTGCCACCATGTTTCTGAGATTTATATACATCCTACTTTATTCTACTATGGATGTAGTGAGCGGTGCCCGGCTAACTCAGTTGGTAGAGCATGAGACTCTGATTCTACTATGGATGTAGTTAGTGTTGTTTTCAATATCTTGAGTATTGAAAATAACAGTGCTATTTAGATTCTTTTTTTTTTAAGATTTTATTTATTTATTTGAGAGAGTGAGCAAAACAGAGGGCATACGAGCAGGGGCAGAGGGCAGGGGAGAAGCAGGCTCCCTTGCTAAGCGAGGAGCCCAAGGTGGGGTTCTATCTCAGGATTCTGGGATCCTGACCTGAGCTGAAGGCAGACAGCTTAACTGACTGAGCCACCCAGGTGCTTCTGCTGCTTAGATTCTTACGAGTTTATCTCCTATTGGTGAAAGCAGAAGTTTCTCTGGACCAAAATAGTTGGGTTGTAGTTTATGCACATTTTCAGCTTTATAAGATAGTGTGTTCGTTGTACCAGTTTACACTAACAGGATCTAAGAGTTCTCATTATTCTACATCCTTGCATTTTACCCACTTTAGTAGGTGAAGTTGATGTCTCACTGTGATCTTACTACTTATTTTCCTCAAGAATAATGAAACTGAACTTTTTTTTTTAAAAAGATTTTATTTATTTGACAGACAGAGATCACAAGTAGGCAGAGAGGCAGGCAGAGAGAGGAGGAAGCAAGCTCCTCGCCGAGCAGAGAGCCCGATGTAGGGCTCTATCCCAGGACGCTGGGATCACCACCTGAGCTGAAGACAGAGGCTTAACCCACTGAGCCACCCAGGTGCCCTGAGACTGAACTTTTTATATGTTTTTTCATTCTGCATATTTCCTCTTCTGTGAAATAGTTGTGCATGAGTTTTGCCTAAAAGAATATATAAAGTTGTCTTTCTTACTGATTTTGTAGGAATTGTTACCATATATTGGAAGTTTACAATTTGTTGGTTGTATATATTGTAGCTATTTGTTTTTGCTCTGTCGTCACTTCCTTTGTAATGCCTTTTGATTAACTAAATTTCTTAATAATCTAGTAGAATTCATATTCTTTTTTAAAAAAATGGTCAGAATGTTTTTAGTTACTATTTTATGCTTAAGAAAGTCTTCCTCTGGGGCGCCTGGGTGGCTCAGTGGATTGGGCCGCTGCCTTCGGCTCAGGTCATGATCTCAGTGTCCTGGGATCGAGCCCCGCATCGGGCTCTTTGCTCAGCGGGAGCCTGCTTCTCTCTCTCTCTCTGCCTGACTCTCCCCCTACTTGTGATTTCTCTCTCTGTCAAATAAATAAATAAAATCTTTAAAAAAAAAAAAAAAGTCTTCCTCTTCTCTAGTTACTAACATTTTTTCCTACACATTTTTTCAAAACTTGCCTTTCACAGGGGTTGATTTTGTATATGGAGTGAGGTAGGTCTCCCATTTTTTTTTTAATTTATTTATTTGACAGACAGAAATCACAAGTAGGCAGAGAGGCAGGCAGAGAGAGAGGGGGAGGCAGGCTCCCTGCAGAGCAGAGAGCCCGATGCGGGGCTCGATCCCAGGACCCTGAGATCATGACCTGAGCTGAAGGCAGAGGCTTTAACCCACTGAGCCACCCAGGTGCCCCAGGTCTCCCATTTTTAATTTTTCCATATTATTGATTAATTTGTCCTTTGCCTAGTGGTCTGAAATGCCACTTCCATCAGTACTGCATCCATCCATGCATGGATCTGTTTCCAGACTACAGAGTTATTTAACCCTAAGCCAATGTATCTAACCCTAAGCCCCTATCTCACTGTCTGTATTTACCATAGTTAGGTAATAAAACTTGATATCTGGTAGGATGAATTCCTCCATCTTATAATTTTTCTTCATAAGTGTCTTTGCTATTCCTTGGGATGCTATTGATCTATAGATTTTAAAATAAGCTTTTCAAGTTACAAAACAAAGTCACAAAGACTTGATGGAACCTTTTTTTTTAAGATGATTTATTTATTTATTTGATGAGAGAGAGGAAACACAAGCAGGGGCAGAGGGAGAAGGAGAAGCAGGCTCCCTGCAGCAGGGAGCCCGACGCAGCGCTCAGTCCCAGGACTCTGGGATCATGACCCGAGCCAAAGGCAGATGCTCAACGACTGAGCCACTCAGGCCCATCATTGATGGAACTTTTATTATGATTCTTCTAAATCTGTAGATGAGTTTGAGAATAAAATAATGAGACTATTTATCTAGGAGCAGAGTTTTTCCTCCATTTTTTAGGTCTTAAAAAATTTTTTTTTCGGGGCGCGGGGGGGCCCAGTGGGTTAAGCCGCTGCCTTCAGCTCAGGTCGTGATCTCAGGGTCCTGGGATCGAGCCCCGCATCAGGCTCTCTGCTTGGCGGGGAGCCTGCTTCCCCCTCTCTCTGTCTGCCTCTCTGCCTCTTGTGATCTCTCTGTCAAATAAATAAAACCTTTTAAACAAATTAAAAAAAATTTTTTCTTTTTATTTATTGTTTTGACAGAGAGATACACAGCGAGAAAGGGAACACAAGCAGGGGGAATGGGAAATGGAGAAACAGTCTTCCCACTGAGCAGGGAGCCTAATGTGGGGCTCCATCCCAGGACCCTAGGATCATGACCCGAGACGAAGGCAGACACTTAATCACTGAGCCACCGCGGCGCTCTTTTAAAATGTTTTCTTAATAAAATTTTTGTAATATTTTTTCCTGTACACCTGTCCTGTACGCCTTTTGTCATATTTATTCCTTGGTACTTACTTATTTCTTTTGCTATTGTAAATTACTATCTTTTTCCTGCAATGGATTTTTAAGAATATTAATCTCTTATTTATCAGTCCTGCTGAATTCTCCTTTTTCATATGCAGTAATGTCCGTAGGTTATTTTTGGTTTTTTTTCATAGACAATTGTATCATCTGTGGATAATACATTCTATTTCTTTCTAGTCTTCTAACTTTTCTTTTGTTCCCACTGTATTGGCTAGACCTCTAGCACAATGCTGAAATAAGTAAGGACCTATTTGTCTTGGTCCAGATTTTAAAGAGAATGCTTCCAATGTTTTACTATTTTTTTAAATTTTATTTACTTATTCGACAGAGGGCGAGAGAGAGAGAGAGAGAGAGAGATCACAAGCAGGCAGAGAGGCAGGCAGAGAGAGAGGGGGAAGCAGGCTCCCTGCTGAGCAGAGAGCCCGATGCAGGGCTCGATCCAAGACCCTGAGATCATGACCTGAGCTGAAGGCAGAGGCCTAAACCACTGAGCCACCCAGTTGCCCCCCAATGTTTTACTATTAAGAACAAAGTTTGTTGGGGCACCTGGGTGGCTCAGTTGGTTAAGCATCTACCTTTGGCTCAGCTCATGATCCCAGGGTCCTGGGATCAAGTCGTACCTCAGGCTCCCTGCTCAGACAAGAGCCTGCTTCTTCCTCCTCCTCTGACTGGCACTCTGCCTATTTGTGTGCACACTCTCTCTCTCTGTCAAATAAATAAATAAAATCTTAAAAAAATAATAAAGTTTGTATTTTGTAAATATTATGTCTGGATGATAGGTATATGATGGGTACCTGGGAGGTCATTATACTAGTCACTCTTCTTTTGTGTGTGTTGGAACATTTTCACAATATAATATTAATTTATTTTTTTAAGATTTGTTTATTTATTTTAGAGAGAGAGAACATGAGTGGGAGGGGTAGAGGGAGAGGGAGAGAGAATCTCAAGCAGTCTCCATGCCCAGTACACAGAGCCCAACTCAGGGCTCAGTCTTAAGAGCCCAAGATCACAACCTGAGCTGAAGCCAAGAGTCAGATGCTTAACTGACTGAGCCACCCAGGCACTCCTATAATATTAATTTAAACAGTGTTTGCTACAGGGTTTTAGTAGATACCTTAAAAAAAAAAAAAAGGCTCCATGCCCAGTATGGGCCCAGCATGGGGCTTGAACTCACAATCCTGAGATCAAGACCTGAGCTGAGTTTAAGAGTTGGGTGCTTAACTGACTAAATCACCCAGGTGCCCCTTAGTAGATAGCTTTTAATAGTTTAAGAAACTACTTTTTCTTGGTTTGCTGAGATTTTTTTAAGATTTATTTATTTGTTAGAAGAGAGAGAGCAAGCAGGGAGGGGGCAAAAGGAGAGGGGGAGAGAGAATCCTCAAATAGACTCCCCACTGAACTCAAAGCAAGATTTGGGGCTTGGTCCCAGGACCCTGAGGACCAAGGACCGTAGCTGAAATCCAGGGTTGGCCTCTTAATCAGTTGAGTCACCCAGGCACACATAAGATTTTTTTAAAAATCATAAATAGATACTGAATTTTATTAAATGATTTTTCTTTTCTTTTTTTTAAGATTTTTTTTTTCTTTTGTCAGGGAGGGGCAAGAGGGAGGGAGAGAGAGAGAATCTCAGGCAGGTTGCATGCCCAATATGGAGCCTGACACTGGGTTTGATCTCATGACCCTGAGATCATGAACTGAGCTGAAATCAAGAGTTGGTTGCATAACCTACTGAGCCACTCAGGCACCCCTTTTTTAAGATTTCTTTTTTGGTGGGGGCATCTGGGTGGCTCAGTGGGTTGGGCCTCTGCCTTCGGCCAGGGCATGATCTCAAGTCCTGGGATCGAGCCCTGCATCAGGCTCTCTGCTTCCCCCCACCCCAGCCTGTCTCTCTGCTTACTTGTGATCTCTCTGTCAAATAAATAAAATCTTAAAAAAAAAATCTTAAAAAAACCTTAAAATCTTAAAAAAAAGAAAAAAAAAATTTTTTAAGTAGTCTCTACATCCAATGTGGGGCTCGAACTCATAGCCCCAAGATCTAAGTGTCACATGTTCTACCCAGTGAGCCAGCCAGGTGCCCCATTAGGTGATTTTTTCTCTGCATCTGTAAGCTGGTCATTATTGGCTTTCTTCTTTAATGCAGCATTTGCAGATTTTCTATTGTTAAATCATCTTGCATTCTTGGGATAGGTATAGTTTGGTCATGAGAAACATATATATGGTTATAGATCTGGTTTCCCTCTTTTTTTTTTTTTTAATTTTACATCCTTGACTAAAACTACCTTGTAATAATTCCTTCCCTGTATAACCTTTGTTGGTTTTGATATCAAGTTCTACTAATTTGGGGAGTATTCCATTTTTTCTTCTCTGGAAAAGTTTGTATAAGACTCAAATGATCTGTTATTCCTTGGATGTTTGGCAGAACTCTCCTTTAAAACTATTTGATACACTTTGTTTTGTGGGAATATTTTAAACTACTGACTCAATTTTTTAAATCACTGTATAAGTATTTAATGGTTTGAAATTATTGCCATGTTGCTTTTCATAGGATCATACTGGTATAAAATGGCACTGTACCAGTTCCATCACAGTATCTTTATCATTAAGTAGGTAATAAGATTTTAAAAAATTAATGGGTATATAATTATTATTCTATGTTGGCTTTCTTTTGACTGAGTGATAATTATATAGTCCTACTTGTACCAACTATCCTTTTCCTTGGGCATTGATATACTGAGGCCTTATTTATTTTAAATATTTTTCCATTGATCCCCCTTAAGGATTAATGGAGGTGAAGGAAGATAATAGGAATTAATTCTGCCCCTAACCTTACCAGTAATCAACAGTGTGGTAACATCCACCCAGATAGATTCTGGGTTGAAAGTCGAATTGTTAGTTTATATTTTCTAAGAGATAAAGATAGGACACCACAGGCTGACTGCCATCTTTGGAGTTCATTTGTTATGGTAAATCTATATCTACTTTTTAAAAAGATTTTATTTATTTATTTGACAGAGAGAGATCACAAGTAGGCAGAGGGGCAGGCAGAGAGAGAGAGAGAGAGAGAGGATAGCAGGCTCCCTGCTGAGCAGAGAGCCTGATGTGGTGCTCTATCCCAGGACCCTGAGATCACGACCTGAGCAGAAGGCAGAGGCTTAATCCACTGAGCCACCCAGGCACCCCTATATCTACTTTTATATCGAAGAGGACGCCTTTCTTGGTCATACCTGACTTCAATATCCTAGAATTCTCTTCCCAGACTTGGATGTTCCTAAGATTCTTTAGCCCACTCAGGGCTAGCCTGTCCAAAGGGATCTTCTATTCTTCTAGGTCAGGTTTAGGTTTTGGGAACCCATCTGGGTCAGTTCCTTTCCAGCCCGGGAGGAAATGAACTATGAATCTGAGTGGAAATACATTGTGAGAATACCTTGGTTGTCAGAACCAGGGACAGCTCCTTCTGTCCCTCCCCCTGCTGCCCCTACCCTGGCTTGGACTGGGGAGAGAGTGGGCAGATTTGAGCATAGTATACTTCCCTAGGCTCTTCTCACTGTTCTTGCTTCCATCTTTATGCTGGAATATTACAACTGATAGTTCCTGGAATATGTGCTGTTTCTCACCTTCATGCTCTCTGCTAATGATGCTTAGTATGTTTCCTATCATCCTTCCTTTGCCTGGCTAATTCCTGCTCACCCTTCGAGGCCTGTTTAAGTAGGTACCTCTTTTAGGAAACCTACCCTGATTATTCCAGACTGCACTAGATATATGTCTTCTTAGTTCCTATGACATGTTGCCTCTGTCATTATAGTCAGAATTTCATTGAAATGATCATCTGTGTTGTCCAATATAGTAGCCGCTAGCCACAAGTATCAAACACTTGAGATGTTGCTAGTCTGAATTGAGATGTACTACAACTATAAAATATACACCAGATTTCAGATTTACATAAAAAAGGAATGTAAAATATTAGTAATTTTTATATGGATGACATGTTAAAATAATATTTTTGGATTAAATAAAATGTTTTAAAATTGATTTCACCTGCTTCCTTTTTGTTTTTTATAATGTGGCTAGTAGAAAATCTAAAATTATATATGTAGCTCACATGATATTTCTATTTGGTAGCATTGATCCTATATATTTATCTCTTCTTAGGGGTAGTGACTAGCAGAATCTATCCTTAACTCTTCGTATTTCTGGAGTGCAATACATGGGGATGGGTGGGGATACCTGATTCTAGTCCTCAGAACTTGAGACTGGAGTAGCAAGGATCCAAAAAAATTATTACATTATTATTTTTTTTTTTTCTATTCAGGAGCTAGGCCTCTCTCTACTTAGGCTTTTAAGTGTCTCTTTATTGATTCTTATAGACTTTCTCGGTCACAAATATATTATATTAAATTTATTTCTAAGTTTTTAAAAAATTATTTATTTGAGAGAGAGGAAGAGAGCATGAGCAGAGAGGAAAGGCAGAGGAAGAGGGAGAAGCAGACCCCCTGCTGGGCAGGGAGCCTGATGTGGGACTCTATCCTAGGACCTGACCCAAAGGCAGATGCTTACCTGAGCCACTCAGGCATCCCCTGAATTGGATATTTTATCATTATATTTTCTAATTGTTATTACTTGTATGAGCAGTGAATGCTACAGATTTTTGCTTATTTTCTTGAAACTTTCCACTTAGTCTTACTAGTTTTAGTAAAATTTTATATTTTCTTGTTATATAATTGCATCAACTATAATAAAGATATATTCTTTTTTTTTAAAAGATTTTATTTATTTGACAGACAGAGATCACAATTAGGCAGAGAGAGAGGAAGGGAAGCAGGCTTCCTGCTGAGCAGAGAGCCCAATGCAGGGCTCGATCCCAGGACCCCGGGATCATGACCTGAGCCGAAGGCAGAGGCTTTACCCCACTGAGCCACCCAGGCACCCCAAGATATATTCTTATATACTAGTTTATCTTACTTATCTTAGTTATGCAAAGTTTATATTTCTCGCTCTACCGCCTGTGCCCCTCCTCTCTCTTTCCTGACTAAAATATCTAAACCAGTATTAAAATAGTGTAAGTGGGAGGAACTTGGATGGGTCCTTCGGTTAAACATTGGACTTCTTGATTTTGGCTCAGGTCATGATCTTAGGGTTATGAGATAAACCCATGCATTGGGCTGGGTGCTAGGCATGGAATCTGCTTAAAATTCTGTTCCTCTCCCTTTCCCTTTCCCTCCCTTCTAAATAAAAGAAATGAAACAGTATTAGTGGTATATAGTGACCTTATTTATCCTTGTTTTAAAAAGAAAAATATCTACTGCTTCCCCATTAGCTAAAAGTATTATCTTGTTAAGGATGAGTGATTTTAATTATTTTCTTAAGAATGGGTATTAAAATTTATAAAATATTTTTATCTATTACTGTTACCATGTTTGTTTTTATTTTAACTACTTTCATGGCATATTAAGGTATTTATTTTTGAACCATCACTGAATTACTTTTATATTTGTGTTATGCTTTTCTTTTAATGATGTCATATAGTGTGATTAAGAGTATTGACCCTGGAACCCTCCAGCCTGAGTTCAAGTTTTGCCTCTGCTAGTTACAAGTTGTGTGATCTTTAGGCAAATTACTTATCTATGTCTCCATTATTTATTTATTTATTTATTTAGATTTTTGTTTTGAGGGAGAATATGTGCATGAGTAGGGGGAGGGGCAGAGTGAGAGAGAGAGAATCTTAAGCAGGCTCCTTGCTCAGTGTGGAGCTTGACATGGGGCTCTGTCTCAGGATCCTGAGATCATGACCCAAGCTGAAATCAAGAATCTGATGCTTAATTGACTGAGCCACGCAGGCACCCCACTGTGTCTCCATTTTTAGTAATAATACCTGCCTGTGCTGGTTATTTACCTATTGCTTCTCAGTCCAAACCAACCTATCTGTTTTATGTTGCACCAAGATTTTTGTGAGGAGTATGTGAGTTAACATATGTCAAGTGTTGGAATCGTACCTGGCCCTTAATATTAAGTAAATATTTAATAATGTTAGCTATTATTGGGGCACATGGCTGGCTCAGTTGGTAGAGCATGTGACCCTTGATCTCAGGGTTGTAAGTTCAAGCCCTATGTTGGGCATAGAGTTTATTTTAAAATAAAATAGGGGCGGGCGCCTGGGTGTCTCAGTCATTAAGTGTCTGCCTTCAGCTTGGGTCGTGATCCCAGGGTCCTGGGATTGAGCCTCGTATCAGGCTCCTTGCTCTGCAGGAAGCCTGCTTCTCCTTTGCCCACTACCCCTGCTGGTATTCCCTCACTGTCTCTCTCTCTCTCTCCTTCAGACAAATAAATAAAATTTTTAAAAAGAAACCCAAACAAGAATATTAGCTGTTATTATTATTATTATTTTAATCTCTTACAGAATTCTATATGCTAGTATTTGACTTGTGATTTTTGCATCCTCCATATTCTTGAGATCTCTTTTTATAATATCATCTGATAAGTGATTATCTTTATCTGTAACTGTGCACAAATAGGAAAATTCCTCTTCCTCTTATGTCTTAGAGCCATTCATATAAACGGAACAGAAATTATTTCTTTCAAGAATAGTTGAAAGTATTTTTTTTTAAGATTTAATTTTTAAGTAATCTCTACACCCAATATGGGGCTTGAACCCACATCCCCCCAGATCAAGAGTTGTGTGTTCCACGAACTGAGCCAGCCAGGCACCTCAGGAATGATTGGAAGTATTAAGCAGTGAACCTTTGGGGCCAGATGTTCTTCGGTCATTTTTGATAACTTCCTCAATGTCTTCTGTAATTGTTGCTCAATTCTTGTTTTTGATCCTTGTTTTTCATTTTTTGAAGAAAAAGTATGTATGTAATTTTAAATTTTACTTAGGGTTTCAAATTCTTTAGTCTTTTATTTTTTTTTAATTTAGTCTTTTATTTATTCCTGGAGATAACTTTTAAAATTTGGGAATGGAAGATATGTTCAATGTCCTGATTGTGGTGGTGGTTTCTTAGGTTGACATGTAAGTTAGAATTAATTAAATCGTACACTTTATATAGGTACAGCTTATTATCTGTCAATTATACCCCAGTTTAAAAAGAGTAATTTTGGGGGTACCTCTGGCAGAACTCAGTCTGTTAGGTGTTGGATTCTTGATTTCCACTCTGGTCACAATCTCAAGGTCCTGAGTGAGAGTTCCACCTCTGGCTCCAAGCTCTGTGCAGAATTTGCTTGAGATTCTCTCTCCCTCTCCCCCTCCCCCAGCTCAAATATGCAGACTCTCTCAACTAAATATTTTTTTTTAAAAGTAATTTTTAAAAAGTCTACAAATTTCAAATTTCACAAGTCTTTTCAAAGTACGGGTTGACATTTATTAATTCCACTGTTCATGATTTCTGATTTTTAAAATTATCTCCTGAAATATATGAGAAATATATTAATTATAGTTAAAAAGAGATGGTACATGTGAGAGCTGTTGATGATTTTTTTCCTGATATTAGGATGTATGATTTATTTTTTTTTACTATTATTTATTTATTTATTTGACAGACAGAGATCACAAGTAGGCAGAGAGAGAGGAAGGGAAGCAGGCTCTCTGCTGAGCAGAGCGCCCAATGCAGGGCTCAATCCTATGATCCTGGGATCATGACTGAGCCGAAGGCAGAAGCTTTAACTCACTGAGCCACCTAGGCACCCCATGATTTGTTTTATTTCTGTTATAATACCTTGATTTCATTGTTCTCAGACTATTTTAAATATAAAAAAGAGGAAAATATAGATGGCCTTTGATCTCATTGTTCGCAGGCTGAATTTTAAATATAAAAAGAGGAAAATATAGATGGAGATATAATCTTTTTCCCAGGCCATTCTTGATCTATGGCCAGGAAACTCTGGCTATAGAGAAGGTATATAAGTGGAAAGATTTGGGCTCTGGCCCACACAAGAGAGGCCTTTGAGTGTGAGTTAGCAGTGGACTGAGGTGCAAGGATTGAACTGGAAATAGCCAAGGACCCAGTAGGTTTCTAGGAAAAGTACATCAGGAGTTACTGGAAGAAGTTTGTATCTGCATAAAAATACCAACATATTGGTGCCTGGGTGGTTTGGTCCTTAGCGTCTGCCTTAAGGATCCTGGGATTGAGCCCCACATGGGGCTCCCTGCGAGGCAAGAAGCCTGCTTCTCCCTCTCCCACTCCCTCTGCTTGTGTTCCCTCTCTCACTGTCTCTCTCTCTGTCAAATAAATAAAATCTTTTAAAAAGGCCTAAGCCCTAGAATTAAAAAACAAAAACAAAATGCTATGCGGATTTCCCTTAAACTGTACCTCTTTGCCTAGCCTAGAGTGAAATCCTGGGTGATGGAGATGGTCTGCCAGGGCCAAGCTTGACTCCATTAGCCACTTTGGAGATGAGTCAAAATAGTGACTAATGCCTTTTCACAAAGTTAAGTGTGAGACTTGGAATTTAGAATGGGGATTCCAACTTTTCTAATAGAATGCTTGGTTATGCTGAGGCAGAGGACCTGCTATTTCTGAGGATGTTTTGATGCCATCTCTTTGATTCAGATCCATTCATATTTACTGATCATTGTAGGCACAGCTTGTGCCAGGCACTAAAAGGGGGCAGAGATGGATCCGATTTGGTCCCTTTTCTTCAGGAACTTAGAATATTGTGCAAGAGGCAGATAATGGTTATAACAGTGATTAATACTTCTTCTACATTCTTCTAGGTACTGTTCTAAGGTCTTTGTGTATATTAACAGCAGACCATTGAGGTAGGCTATTTCTATCTCTTAAAATGGGGGAGGAGGAAATTGAGATACAGAGAAAGTAAGTAATTTGCCATGGGGCCCCTGGGTGGCTCAGTGGATTAAGCACCCCCTTTGGCTCAGGTCATGATCTTGGGATCTGGGATAGAGCCGCACTCTCTCTCTCCTTAGTGGGGAGCCTGCTTCCCCCTCTCTCTGCCTACTTGTGATTTCTTTCTCTGTCAAATAAATAAAATATTAAAATAATTTGCCCCATGTTACACAGCTAGTAAATGGTAACACCAGGATGAAAGCCAAAACAGGCTCGCTCTGGAGTCTTTTCTTTTCTTTTTCCTTTCCTTTTCTTTTCTTTTCTCTCTCTTTCTTTCTTTTTTTTTTAAGATTTTATTTATTTATTTGACAGAGAGAGACACAGTGAGAGAGGGAACACAAGCAGGGGGAGTGAGAGAGGGAGAAGCAGGCTTCCTGCTGAGCAGAGAGCCCGATGCAGGGCTGGCTCCCCAATGCAGGGCTTGATCCCCGAAAGGCAGAAGCTTAATGACTGAGTCATCTAGGGCCCCCTTGAGTCTTTGTTCTTAACTTTATGCTGTAGAGCATTAGTTCTTAACTTTATGCTGTAGAGCATTAGTTCTAGATCAGCAGCATCAGCCTCATCTAGCAACTTACTAGAAATGCACTGTGAAGGAAAAAAAAAAAAAAGAGAGAAATGAACATTCTTGGGTTCTACCCAAGACCTATTGAATCACAAGCTCTGGAGGCGGGGCTCAGCAATCTTTTAACAAGCTCTCCAGGGGCACCTGGGTGGCTCGGTGTGTTAAAGCCTCTGCCTTCAGCTCAAGTCATGATCCCGGGGTCCTGGAATTGAGCCCCGCATGGGGCTCTCTACTCAGTGGGGAGCCTACTTCCTCCTCTCTCTCTGCCTGCCTCTCTGCCTGCTTGTGATCTCTGTCTGTCAAATAAATAAATAAAATATTTTAAAAAAAAAAAGTATTAACAAGCTCTCCGGGTGATTATGATGCTTGCTATTTGAGAACCTCTGCTAGAGAGAAGCAAAGTACACTATGGTAAGTGTCAGAAATTAATATCCTTATGGGTAGGGACTGGGTATGATCTTTCTCTGAAGTTCCTAGTCCTCTGCACAGCATCTAGTGTAAAGTACACATCAAAAAATACATGTGGTTGAACACACATGAATATATGGGAAAGTGATGTTTGAGCTGGGTCTCTTACCACCTCTCATCTGCAGCAAACTGTATGAGAGAAATGTTCCCAGAAACTGTGAGACTAGCAAGGAAGTGGCTGTGTTACTTTTGGCAAGGTGCGCACCAGCACCAAGGATCTGCACTAAAACAAGAAGCCTGCAGAATGGTGGTGGTGGTGGGGGGTCATGTGGGAGCAAGTCAGGGGGTAAACATGTCAGGACTTGGTGAAGTGCTGAATGGGGTCAAGAAGCAAGGGAGAGAATCTGTCATTTCTGGAAACTGTATCTATTTACAGAGGAAGGAGGCATAGAACTAGCACATTTGTGGGGGAAAGATGAGTTTGATTTTGGACTCCATATTTGAAGTACTGGAGATCCAGGTGGAGCTGTCCAGCATACACTTGGAAATATGAGTTTAAGATGTGGCTGGAGATAGAGATTTGGAGGGATGGTTGAGCCATAAGAATGGATGAGACCTTCGAGGAAAAAGTAGAAGGTGCAATAAGAGAGCTGGATTTAAAACCACAGTGAACACTGTTCTTTACTGGGGCAAAAAAGCAACGCATAACCCTTGAAGAAGACCGAAAAAGATTAGGCAATAGGAGAGTTTAGAAAATTCTGAAGCCAAGTAAGCCTCAAAAAGGAAGGAGAGGTCAGTGCCAAATGCTGCAGAGAAATAAGAATAGAAAATTATCCTTTGAATTTTGAGACAAAAAGTATTTTAAGTGATGTGATGAGGACAGAAGCAGATTGACCGCGTTCAGGAGTGAGTTCTGGATGAAAAAGTGTAGGCAGGTGCTTCCCAGATACCCCAGATAGAACTCTGTAGTCGCACTTAAGTTGAGGCTGTGACATCTTACAGGGTAGGCAGGGTCTCTTTCGTGTGTGGTCTCAGCGCCCAGCACTCGGCCTGGAAGAAGAGGGTGGCGTCAGTGAGTTCAGTGACTAGGGACGGAGAAAGGCTTCGCGGAGGC
Source organism: Mustela nivalis (assembly GCF_964662115.1). Lineage (NCBI taxonomy): Eukaryota > Metazoa > Chordata > Mammalia > Carnivora > Mustelidae > Mustela > Mustela nivalis. The sequence goes on from NC_139029.1 coordinate 26,168,000, forward strand.
AGGCGCTTTGCAGCGGAAGCTTGAAGGATGAGGGTGATTGGGAGGAGAGGTGGGAGGCAGGGCCCCTGGGTGATGGGGCGCTCTGAGTGTGTGTGGGGGAGACTGGGAATGAGGTGGGGTTCTTGAAATATGCTTTTGGCTGTGCAAAGGGGGAAGGCTGTGTGTAGGTTTGGAGGGACTTGTTTGGGGAAAAGACACACGGCCGGAGTCTGCTGCCGGGGGTGAGGGGGGGGCGGTGGGGGCAGACCCCCTCCCCCCACCGCCCCACCCCACTTACGCTGCTGCGCCGTTCCGCGGCGCCTTTACCGGAGCCCTCCCGCCGGGCTGCATGGCGACGGGTGACCGCCAGGGGCCGCTGCCTCAGGTCCCCGGTGCTCCCGCCCCTCTCCATTGGCCTTTGTTGCCGTCGGAGCGCCCCGCTTGACTCGTTCCCGTCCGCCCCCTGGGCCTGGCGGTCGCGCCTGCGCACTGGCAGCTGGCCGGGCGCTCGCAGG